>NW_028295329.1:0-308449 GCF_964341445.2 Mesoplodon mirus
CGTGTGTTCTCTACCTCTGTGTCTCTATTTCTTCCCTGCAAACCAGTTCATCTGTACCATTTTTGGGCTCCACATATATGCGTTAATATACAATATTTGTTTTCCTCTTTCTGACTTACTTCATTCTGTATGACAGTCTCTCGATCCATCGATGTCTCTACAAATGACCCAGTTTCATTCCTTTTTATGGCCGAGTAATATTCCATTTTATATATGTACCACATCTTTATCCATTCATCTGTCTGTGGGCATTTAGGTTGCTTCCATTACCTGGCTATTGTAAATAGTGCTGCAACGAACATTGTGGTGAATGTGCCTTTTTGAAATACGGTTTTCTCTGGGTATATGCCCAGAAGTGGGATTGCTGGATCAGATGGTAATTCTATTTCTAGTTTTTTTAAGGAAACTCCATACTGTTCTCCATAGTGACTGTATCAATTTACATTCCCACCAGTAGTGGAAGAGGGCTCCTTTTGTCCACACCCTCCCCAGAATTGGTTCTTTGTAGATTTTCTGATGATGCCGATTCTAACAGGTGTGAGGTGAAACCTCATTGTAGTTTTGATTTGCATTTCTCTAATAATTAGTGCTGTTGAGCAGCTTTTCATGTGCGTCTTGGCCATCTCTGTGTCTCCTTTGAAGAAACGTCTCTTTAGATCTTCTGCCCATTTTTTGGGGTTGTTTGTTTTTTTTAATATTAAGCTGCATGAGCTGTTTATATATATTGGAGATTAAACCTTTGTCATTGATTCGTCTGCAACGATTTTCGTCCATTCTGAGGGATGCCTTTTTCCATTCCCGTGTTTTTTAACAAAAAAGGAAAGAAAGGAAAAGAAGCAGAACACTAATGTGCGTAAAATATGCCTTTTGAAACGGTCGTTTTGAAATATGGACGTCCTTTGAATTTTTTGGTCGATATGTGACCCCAGGATTTGTGTTCAGGGCAGGTGTCATTTACAGGCCTGCAATGATTTTGAATATCAACTGACCATTAGCGTTGGGATTAAAGCTGCTGTTGTGTGAAACGGCCACAAGGTGGCAGCAGTTCACCCTTACCAAATCTGGTTACTAGGGCAAGAGAGCCTCAGTGGAAGTGGTGTTCTAGATTGGAGTTTAGAATGGAATGTGCCAGGAGAAAGCCCCTCACGTTTGTCTCACTACTTCTTGTTCGTGTTTTTAATTTAATTTTTTATTTTTTATTACAGCAAGTGTGATTACAATGTTTGGCTTGTTGTAGGTGTGGAAGATGTGGTTCTTTTACACATATACAGATGACTGTTCTTCCTGGGATCCTTTTCCCATGTACATTATGACAGAATGTTGAGTAGTCCTCTCTTGGTATTCTGTAGGTCTTTGGTGATTATATATGTCACCTGTGTTTGTATATGTCTGTTAACCCCGATATCGTAATGAAACCAATCCTCACACCTTTCCATTGGTGAACCATAAGTTTGTTTAATGAATCTGTGATTGCCCTTCTCCGTGGAAATATCTGTCCTGGTATCCATTTCTAGGTAACACCTATAAGTGATATGACATGATATGTGTCTTTCACTTTCTGACTTACTACAAGTCACGTGATTACTTCTAGACTCATCTACGGTGCTGCAAATGGCATTGTGTCCTTTTTTCCCTTGGCTTCTCTTCTGCCTTAGCGGGGTCCATTTTCAACAATGTGATTCCCTGAGGGTTGTGGATTAGCTGACCTGGGCAGCCTTACCCTGCCGGCCCGCCCTCCCCAGGTGTGCCTCGTTGAGGTCAATATAAACAGTGCTCCAGGCAGCAATAGCCCCTGAATCTGTGCCTGACTCCATATTCTCTGCCCCGTCCGCAGTCTCGGGGCTGTGCTGGTGGGAGGGAGTGAGGGGCCACAGCTTTGTGGGTGGCCCGGTGTGAGTGGGGTTCTGATGGCCTTTCTGCAGGAGTTGCCAGGCTGCCGCCTGTAAAGAAGAGGATGTGTCACCCATACCTTCCGCTGGAATTTCTCTCCGGACAGAGGTGTGGAAGGAAAAAAGCAGTGGGGGCCGGGACAGGAGGGGTATCTCAGGCAGGGCAATGGAAAGCTTCTGGAAGAGTGCCCGGGGCCAGGACCACCCTGGCTGGCCTGCAGGCACCAACTTGGCCTGCGTGCTGTCGCTGGTGTGGCTCCACGGTCCTTCCTCTAGGCTTTCAAGCCCTTGTACATATTCAGGTGTTTTACCTGGAAAGGGTGGGAACAGTTCAGCAGCAGCTGGCCTGGGGCTCAGCTCACGTTTACTCACAGATGCCTCGGCACGGTACCCCAGCTTTGCAATGAGGACGCTCCTTGCGTGGGGTGTGTGTTGATGGCTGTATTGGAGATGGTTCCCCACCTCTGACCAATTTCAGAATTGTTTACCACTGGAGCAAGTGCCGTGATAGGGTTTTCCTCTGTATAACTCGTGGGTTCAGGTTTTTTTTTCTTTTATGGTTCAAGTTAGATTTTATTCCTCTTTTATGTATTTATAGAAATAAGCATGGAAATAATTCATTCCTATAAATACATCTGTGTGACGGGAAGAACTTTTTTCTGTTTTATTTTTAAATTTTATTTTTTAAAATTTTGAAATTTAATTTTATTTATTTTTTTATACAGCACGTTATTATTAGTTATGTATTTTATGCATATACATGTATACAGGTCAATCCCAAACTCCCAACTCATCCCACCACCACCACCCCATGGCTTCCCACACTTGGTGTCCATACGTGTGTTCTCTACCTCTGTGTCTCTATTTCTTCCCTGCAAACCAGTTCATCTGTACCATTTTTAGGCTCCACATATATGCGTTAATATACAATATTTCTTTTACTCTTTCTGACTTACTTCATTCTGTATGACACTCTCTCGATTCATCGATGTCTCTACAAATGACCCAGTTTCATTCCTTTTTATGGCCGAGTAATATTCCATTTCATATATGTACCACCTCTTTATCCATTCATCTGTCTGTGGGCATTTAGGTTGCTTCCATTACCTGGCTATTGTAAATAGTGCTGCAACGAACATTGTGGTGAATGTGCCTTTTTGAAATACGGTTTTCTCTGGGTATATGCCCAGAAGTGGGATTGCTGGATCAGATGGTAATTCTATTTCTAGATTTTTTAAGGAAACTCCATACTGTTCTCCATAGTGACTGTATCAATTTACATTCCCACCAATAGTGGAAGTGGGCTCCTTTTGTCCACACCCTCCCCAGAATTGGTTGTTTGTAGATTTTCTGATGATGCCGATTCTAACAGGTGTGAGGTGATACCTCATTGTAGTTTTGATTTGCATTTCTCTAATAATTAGTGCTGTTGAGCAGCTTTTCATGTGCGTCTTGGCCATCTCTGTGTCTCCTTTGAAGAATCGTCTCTTTAGATCTTCTGCCCATTTTTTTGGGTTGTTTGTTTTTTTAATATTAAGCTGCATGAGCTGTTTATATATATTGGAGATGAAACCTCTGTCCATTGATTCGTCTGCAAAGATTTTCGCCCATTCTGAGGGATGCCGTTTTCCATTCCCGTGTTTTTTAACAAAAAAGGAAAGAAAGGAAAAGAAGCAGAACAGTAATGTGCGTAAAATATGCCTTTTGAAACGGTCGTTTTGAAATATGGACGTCCTTTGAATTTTTTGGTCGATATGTGACCCCAGGATTTGTTTTCAGGGCAGGTGTCATTTACAGGCCTGCAATGATTTTGAATATCAACTGACCATTAGCGTTGGGATTAAAGCTTCTGTTGTGTGAAACGGCCACAAGGTGGCAGCAGTTCACCCTTACCAAATCTGGTTACTAGGGCAAGAGAGCCTCAGTGGAAGTGGTGTTCTAGATTGGAGTTTAGAATGGAATGTGCCAGGAGAAAGCCCCTCACGTTTGTCTCACTACTTCTTGTTCGTGTTTTTAATTTAATTTTTTATTTTTTATTACAGCAAGTGTGATTACAATGTTTGGCTTGTTGTAGGTGTGGAAGATGTGGTTCTTTTACACATATACAGATGACTGTTCTTCCTGGGATCCTTTTCCCATGTACGTTATGACAGAATGTTGAGTAGTCCTCTCTTGGTATTCTGTAGGTCTTTGGTGATTATATATGTCACCTGTGTTTGTATATGTCTGTTAACCCCGATATCGTAATGAAACCAATCCTCACACCTTTCCATTGGTGAACCATAAGTTTGTTTAATGAATCTGTGATTGCCCTTCTCCGTGGAAATATCTGCCCTGGTATCCATTTTTAGGTAACACCTATAAGTGATATGATATGATATGTGTCTTTCACTTTCTGACTTACTACAAGTCACGTGATTACTTCTAGACTCATCTACGGTGCTGCAAATGGCATTGTGTCCTTTTTTCCCTTGGCTTCTCTTCTGCCTTAGCGGGGTCCATTTTCAACAATGTGATTCCCTGAGGGTTGTGGATTAGCTGACCTGGGCAGCCTTACCCTGCCGGCCCGCCCTCCCCAGGTGTGCCTCGTTGAGGTCAATATAAACAGCGCTCCAGGCAGCAATAGCCCCTGAAGCTGTGCCTGACTCCATATTCTCTGCCCCGTCAGCAGTCTCGGGGCTGTGCTGGTGGGAGGGAGTGAGGGGCCACAGCTTTGTGGGTGGCCCGGTGTGAGTGGGGTTCTGCTGGCCTTTCTGCAGGAGTTGCCAGGCTGCCGCCTGTAAAGAAGAGGATGTGTCACCCATAGCTTCCGCTGGAATTTCTCTCCGGACAGAGGTGTGGAAGGAAAAAAGCAGTGGGGGCCGGGACAGGAGGGGTATCTCAGGCAGGGCAATGGAAAGCTTCTGGAAGAGTGCCCGGGGCCAGGACCACCCTGGCTGGCCTGCAGGCACCAAGTTGGCCTGCGTGCTGTCACTGGTGTGGCTCCACGGTCCTTCCTCTAGGCTTTCAAGACCTTGTACATATTCAGGTGTTTTACCTGGAAAGGGTGGGGACAGTTCAGCAGCAGCTGGCCTGGGGCTCAGCTCACGTTTCCTCACAGATGCCTCGGCACGGTCCCCCAGCTTTGCAATGAGGACGCTCCTTGCGTGGGGTGTGTGTTGATGGCTGTATGGGAGATGGTTCCCCACCTCTGACCAATTTCAGAATTGTTTACCACTGGAGCAAGTGCCGTGATAGGGTTTTCCTCTGTATAACTCGTGGGTTCAGGTTTTTTTTTTCTTTTATGGTTCAAGTTAGATTTTATTCCTCTTTTATGTATTTATAGATATAAGCATGGAAATAATTCATTCCTATAAATACATCTGTGTGACGGGAAGAACTTTTTTCTGTTTTATTTTTAAATTTTATTTTTTAAAATTTTGAAATTTAATTTTATTTATTTTTTTATACAGCACGTTATTATTAGTTATGTATTTTATGCATATACATGTATACAGGTCAATCCCAAACTCCCAACTCATCCCACCACCACCACCCCATGGCTTCCCACACTTGGTGTCCATACGTGTGTTCTCTACCTCTGTGTCTCTATTTCTTCCCTGCAAACCAGTTCATCTGTACCATTTTTAGGCTCCACATATGTGCGTTAATATACAATATTTGTTTTCCTCTTTCTGACTTACTTCATTCTGTATGACACTCTCTCGATCCATCGATGTCTCTACAAATGACCCAGTTTCATTCCTTTTTATGGCCTAGTAATATTCCATTTTATATATGTACCACATCTTTATCCATTCATCTGTCTGTGGGCATTTAGGTTGCTTCCATTACCTGGCTATTGTAAATAGTGCTGCAACGAACATTGTGGTGAATGTGCCTTTTTGAAATACGGTTTTCTCTGGGTATATGCCCAGAAGTGGGATTGCTGGATCAGATGGTAATTCTATTTCTAGATTTTTTAAGGAAACTCCATACTGTTCTCCATAGTGACTGTATCAATTTACATTCCCACCAATAGTGGAAGAGGGCTCCTTTTGTCCACACCCTCCCTAGAATTGGTTGTTTGTAGATTTTCTGATGATGCCGATTCTAACAGGTGTGAGGTGATACCTCATTGTAGTTTTGATTTGCATTTCTCTAATAATTAGTGCTGTTGAGCAGCTTTTCATGTGCGTCTTGGCCATCTCTGTGTCTCCTTTGAAGAAACGTCTCTTTAGATCTTCTGCCCATTTTTTTGGGTTGTTTGTTTTTTTTAATATTAAGCTGCATGAGCTGTTTATATATATTGGAGATTAAACCTCTGTCCATTGATTCGTCTGCAACGATTTTCGCCCATTCTGAGGGATGCCTTTTTCCATTCCCGTGTTTTTTAACAAAAAAGGAAAGAAAGGAAAAGAAGCAGAACACTAATGTGCGTAAAATATGCCTTTTGAAACGGTCGTTTTGAAATATGGACGTCCTTTGAAATTTTTGGTCGATATGTGACCCCAGGATTTGTTTTCAGGGCAGGTGTCATTTACAGGCCTTCAATGATTTTGAATATTAACTGACCATTAGCGTTGGGATTAAAGCTGCTGTTGTGTGAAACGGCCACAAGGTGGCAGCAGTTCACCCTTACCAAATCTGGTTACTAGGGCAAGAGAGCCTCAGTGGAAGTGGTGTTCTAGATTGGAGTTTAGAATGGAATGTGCCAGGAGAAAGCCCCTCAAGTTTGTCTCACTACTTCTTGTTCGTGTTTTTAATTTAATTTTTTTATTTTTTATTACAGCAAGTTTGATTACAATGTTTGGCTTGTTGTAGGTGTGGAAGATGTGGTTCTTTTACACATATACAGATGTCTGTTCTTCCTGGGATCCTTTTCCCATGTACGTTATGACAGAATGTTGAGTAGTCCTCTCTTGGTATTCTGTAGGTCTTTGGTGATTATATATGTCACCTGTGTTTGTATATGTCTGTTAACCCCGATATCGTAATGAAAACAATCCTCACACCTTTCCATTGGTGAACCATAAGTTTGTTTAATGAATCTGTGATTGCCCTTCTCCGTGGAAATATCTGCCCTGGTATCCATTTTTAGGTAACACCTATAAGTGATATGATAGGATATGTGTCTTTCACTTTCTGACTTACTACGAGTCACGTGATTACTTCTAGACTCATCTACGGTGCTGCAAATGGCATTGTGTCCTTTTTTCCCTTGGCTTCTCTTCTGCCTTAGCGGGGTCCATTTTCAACAATGTGATTCCCTGAGGGTTGTGAATTAGCTGACCTGGGCAGCCTTACCCTGCCGGCCCGCCCTCCCCAGGTGTGCCTCGTTGACGTCAATATAAACAGCGCTCCAGGCAGCAATAGCCCCTGAAGCTGTGCCTGACTCCATATTCTCTGCCCCGTCAGCAGTCTCGGGGCTGTGCTGGTGGGAGGGAGTGAGGGGCCACAGCTTTGTGGGTGGCCCGGTGTGAGTGGGGTTCTGCTGGCCTTTCTGCAGGAGTTGCCAGGCTGCCGCCTGTAAAGAAGAGGATGTGTCACCCATACCTTCCGCTGGAATTTCTCTCCGGACAGACGTGTGGAAGGAAAAAAGGAGTGGGGGCCGGGACAGGAGGGGTATCTCAGGCAGGGCAATGGAAAGCTTCTGGAAGAGTGCCCGGGGCCAGGACCACCCTGGCTGGCCTGCAGGCACCAAGTTGGCATGCGTGCTGTCGCTGGTGTGGCTCCACGGTCCTTCCTCTAGGCTTTCAAGACCTTGTACATATTCAGGTGTTTTACCTGGAAAGGGTGGGGACAGTTCAGCAGCAGCTGGCCTGGGGCTCAGCTCACGTGTACTCACAGATGCCTCGGCACGGTCCCCCAGCTTTGCAATGAGGACGCTCCTTGCGTGGGGTGTGTGTTGATGGCTGTATGGGAGATGGTTCCCCACCTCTGACCAATTTCAGAATTGTTTACCACTGGAGCAAGTGCCGTGATAGGGTTTTCCTCTGTATAACTCGTGGGTTCAGGTTTTTTTTTTCTTTTATGGTTCAAGTTAGATTTTATTCCTCTTTTATGTATTTATAGATATAAGCATGGAAATAATTCATTCCTATAAATACATCTGTGTGACGGGAAGAACTTTTTTCTGTTTTATTTTTAAATTTTATTTTTTAAAATTTTGAAATTTAATTTTATTTATTTTTTTATACAGCACGTTATTATTAGTTATGTATTTTATGCATATACATGTATACAGGTCAATCCCAAACTCCCAACTCATCCCACCACCACCACCCCATGGCTTCCCACACTTGGTGTCCATACGTGTGTTCTCTACCTCTGTGTCTCTATTTCTTCCCTGAAAACCAGTTCAACTGTACCATTTTTAGGCTCCACATATGTGCGTTAATATACGATATTTGTTTTCCTCTTTCTGACTTACTTCATTCTGTATGACACTCTCTCGATCCATCGATGTCTCTACAAATGACCCAGTTTCATTCCTTTTTATGGCCTAGTAATATTCCATTTTATATATGTACCACATCTTTATCCATTCATCTGTCTGTGGGCATTTAGTTTGCTTCCATTACCTGGCTATTGTAAATAGTGCTGCAACGAACATTGTGGTGAATGTGCCTTTTTGAAATACGGTTTTCTCTGGGTATATGCCCAGAAGTGGGATTTCTGGATCAGATGGTAATTCTATTTCTAGATTTTTTAAGGAAACTCCATACTGTTCTCCATAGTGACTGTATCAATTTACATTCCCACCAATAGTGGAAGTGGGCTCCTTTTGTCCACACCCTCCCCAGAATTGGTTGTTTGTAGATTTTCTGATGATGCCGATTCTAACAGGTGTGAGGTGATACCTCATTGTAGTTTTGATTTGCATTTCTCTAATAATTAGTGCTGTTGAGCAGCTTTTCTTGTGCGTCTTGGCCATCTCTGTGTCTCCTTTGAAGAAACGTCTCTTTAGATCTTCTGCCCATTTTTTTGGGTTGTTTGTTTTTTTAATATTAAGCTGCATGAGCTGTTTATATATATTGGGATTAAACCTCTGTCCATTGATTCGTCTGCAACGATTTTTGCCCATTCTGAGGGATGCCTTTTTCCATTCCCGTGTTTTTTAACAAAAAAGGAAAGAAAGGAAAACAAGCAGAACACTAATGTGCGTAAAATATGCCTTTTGAAACGGTCGTTTTGAAATATGGACGTCCTTTGAATTTTTTGGTCGATATGTGACCCCAGGATTTGTTTTCAGGGCAGGTGTCATTTACAGGCCTGCAATGATTTTGAATATCAACTGACCATTAGCGTTGGGATTAAAGCTTCTGTTGTGTGAAACGGCCACAAGGTGGCAGCAGTTCACCCTTACCAAATCTGGTTACTAGGGCAAGAGAGCCTCAGTGGAAGTGGTGTTCTAGATTGGAGTTTAGAATGGAATGTGCCAGGAGAAAGCCCCTCACGTTTGTCTCACTACTTCTTGTTCGTGTTTTTAATTTAATTTTTTATTTTTTATTACAGCAAGTTTGATTACAATGTTTGGCTTGTTGTAGGTGTGGAAGATGTGGTTCTTTTACACATATACAGATGTCTGTTCTTCCTGGGATCCTTTTCCCATGTACGTTATGACAGAATGTTGAGTAGTCCTCTCTTGGTATTCTGTAGGTCTTTGGTGATTATATATGTCACCTGTGTTTGTATATGTCTGTTAACCCCAATATCGTAATGAAACCAATCCTCACACCTTTCCATTGGTGAACCATAAGTTTGTTTAATGAATCTGTGATTGCCCTTCTCCGTGGAAATATCTGCCCTGGTATCCATTTTTAGGTAACACCTATAAGTGATATGATAGGATATGTGTCTTTCACTTTCTGACTTACTACAAGTCACGTGATTACTTCTAGACTCATCTACGGTGCTGCAAATGGCATTGTGTCCTTTTTTCCCTTGGCTTCTCTTCTGCCTTAGCGGGATCCATTTTCAACAATGTGATTCCCGGAGGGTTGTGGATTAGCTGACCTGGGCAGCCTTACCCTGCCGGCCCGCCCTCCCCAGGTGTGCCTCGTTGACGTCAATATAAACAGCGCTCCAGGCAGCAATAGCCCCTGAAGCTGTGCCTGACTCCATATTCTCTGCCCCGTCAGCAGTCTCGGGGCTGTGCTGGTGGGAGGGAGTGAGGGGCCACAGCTTTGTGGGTGGCCCGGTGTGAGTGGGGTTCTGCTGGCCTTTCTGCAGGAGTTGCCAGGCTGCCGCCTGTAAAGAAGAGGTTGTGTCACCCATACCTTCCGCTGGAATTTCTCTCCGGACAGAGGTTTGGAAGGAAAAAAGCAGTGGGGGCCGGGACAGGAGGGGTTTCACAGGCAGGGCAATGGAAAGCTTCTGGAAGAGCGCCCCGGGCCAGGACCACCCTGGCTGGCCTGCAGGCACCAAGTTGGCCTGCGTGCTGTCGCTGGTGTGGCTCCACGGTCCTTCCTCTAGGCTTTCAAGCCCTTGTACATATTCAGGTGTTTTACCTGGAAAGGGTGGGAACAGTTCAGCAGCAGCTGGCCTGGGGCTCAGCTCACGTGTACTCACAGATGCCTCGGCATGGTCCCCCAGCTTTGCAATGAGGACGCTCCTTGCGTGGTGGGTGGGTTGATGGCTGTATGGGAGATGGTTCCCCACCTCTGACCAATTTCAGAGTTGTTTACCACTGGAGCAAGTGCCGTGATAGGGTTTTCCTCTGTATAACTCGTGGGTTCAGGTTTTTTTTTTTTCTTTTATGGTTCAAGTTAGATTTTATTCCTCTTTTATGTATTTATAGATATAAGCATGGAAACAATTCATTCCTATAAATATATCTGTGTGACGGGAAGAACTTTTTTCTGTTTTATTTTTAAATTTTATTTTTTAAAATTTTGAAATTTAATTTTATTTATTTTTTTATACAGCACGTTATTATTAGTTATGTATTTTATGCATATACATGTATACTGGTCAATCCCAAACTCCCAACTCATCCCACCACCACCACACCATGGCTTCCCACACTTGGTGTCCATACGTTTGTTCTCTACCTCTGTGTCTCTATTTCTTCCCTGCAAACCAGTTCATCTGTACCATTTTTAGGCTCCACATATATGCGTTAATATCCAATATTTGTTTTCCTCTTTCTGACTTACTTCATTCTGTATGACACTCTCTCGATCCATCGATCTCTCTACAAATGACCCAGTTTCATTCCTTTTTATGGCTGAGTAATATTCCATTTTATATATGTACCACATCTTTATCCATTCATCTGTCTGTGGGCATTTAGGTTGCTTCCATTACCTGGCTATTGTAAATAGTGCTGCAACGAACATTGTGGTGAATGTGCCTTTTTGAAATACGGTTTTCTCTGGGTATATGCCCAGAAGTGGGATTGCTGGATCAGATGGTAATTCTATTTCTAGTTTTTTTAAGGAAACTCCATACTGTTCTCCATAGTGACTGTATCAATTTACATTCCCACCAATAGTGGAAGAGGGCTCCTTTTGTCCACACCCTCCCTAGAATTGGTTGTTTGTAGATTTTCTGATGATGCCGATTCTAACAGGTGTGAGGTGATACCTCATTGTAGTTTTGATTTGCATTTCTCTAATAATTAGTGCTGTTGAGCAGCTTTTCATGTGCATCTTGGCCATCTCTGTGTCTCCTTTGAAGAAACGTCTCTTTAGATCTTCTGCCCATTTTTTGGGGGTTGTTTGTTTTTTTAATATTAAGCTGCATGAGCTGTTTATATATATTGGAGATTAAACCTCTGTCCATTGATTCATCTGCAACGATTTTCGCCCATTCTGAGGGATGCCTTTTTCCATTCCCGTGTTTTTTAACAAAAAAAAGGAAAGAAAGGAAAAGAAGCAGAACACTAATGTGCGTAAAATATGCCTTTTGAAACGGTCGTTTTGAAATATGGACGTCCTTTGAAATTTTTGGTCCATATGTGACCCCAGGATTTGTTTTCAGGGCAGGTGTCATTTACAGGCCTGCAATGATTTTGAATATCAACTGACCATTAGCGTTGGGATTAAAGCTGCTGTTGTGTGAAACGGCCACAAGGTGGCAGCAGTTCACCCTTACCAAATCTGGTTACTAGGGCAAGAGAGCCTCAGTGGAAGTGGTGTTCTAGATTGGAATTCAGAATGGAATGTGCCAGGAGAAAGCCCCTCAAGTTTGTCTCACTACATCTTGTTCGTGTTTTTAATTTAATTTTTTTATTTTTTATTACAGCAAGTTTGATTACAATGTTTGGCTTGTTGTAGGTGTGGAAGATGTGGTTCTTTTACACATATACAGATGTCTGTTCTTCCTGGGATCCTTTTCCCATGTACGTTATGACAGAATGTTGAGTAGTCCTCTCTTGGTATTCTGTAGGTCTTTGGTGATTATATATGTCACCTGTGTTTGTATATGTCTGTTAACCCCGATATCGTAATGAATCCAATCCTCAAACCTTTCAATTGGTGAACCATAAGTTTGTTTAATGAATCTGTGATTGCCCTTCTCCGTGGAAATATCTGCCCTGGTATCCATTTTTAGGTAACACCTATAAGTGATATGATATGATATGTGTCTTTCACTTTCTGACTTACTACAAGTCACGTGATTACTTCTAGACTCATCTACGGTGCTGCAAATGGCATTGTGTCCTTTTTTCCCGTGGCTTCTTTTCTGCCTTAGCGGGGTCCATTTTCAACAATGTGATTCCCTGAGGGTTGTGGATTAGCTGACCTGGGCAGCCTTACCCTGCCGGCCCGCCCTCCCCAGGTGTGCATCGTTGAGGTCAATATAAACAGCGCTCCAGGCAGCAATAGCCCCTGAAGCTGTGCCTGACTCCATATTCTCTGCCCCGTCAGCAGTCTCGGGGCTGTGCTGGTGGGAGGGAGTGAGGGGCCACAGCTTTGTGGGTGGCCCGGTGTGAGTGGGGTTCTGTTGGCCTTTCTGAAGGAGTTGCCAGGCTGCCGCCTGTAAAGAAGAGGATGTGTCACCCATACCTTCCGCTGCAATTTCTCTCCAGACAGAGGTGAGGAAGGAAAAAAAGCAGTGGGGGCCGGGACAGGAGGGGTATCTCAGGCAGGGCAATGGAAAGCTTCTGGAAGAGCGCCCGGGGCCAGGACCACCCTGGCTGGCCTGCAGGCACCAAGTTGGCCTGCGTGCTGTCACTGGTGTGGCTCCACGGTCCTTCCTCTAGGCTTTCAAGCCCTTGTACATATTCAGGTGTTTTACCTGGAAAGGGTGGGAACAGTTCAGCAGCAGCTGGCCTGGGGCTCAGCTCACGTTTACTCACAGATGCCTCGGCACGGTCCCCCAGCTTTGCAATGAGGACGCTCCTTGCGTGGGGGTTGGGTTGCTGGCTGTATGGGAGATGGTTCCCCACCTCTGACCAATTTCAGAATTGTTTACCACTGGAGCAAGTGCCGTGATAGGGTTTTCCTCTGTATAACTCGTGGGTTCACTTTTTTTTTCTTTTATGTTTCAAGTTAGATGTTATTCCTCTTTTATGTATTTATAGATATAAGCATGGAAATAATTCATTCCTATAAATACATCTGTGTGACGGGAAGAACTTTTTTCTGTTTTATTTTTAAATTTTATTTTTTAAAATTTTGAAATTTTATTTATTTTTTTATACAGCACATTATTATTAGTTATGTATTTTATGCATATACATGTATACAGGTCAATCCCAAACTCCCAACTCATCCCACCACCACCACCCCATGGCTTCCCACACTTGGTGTCCATACGTTTGTTCTCTACCTCTGTGTCTCTATTTCTTCCCTGCAAACCAGTTCATCTGTACCATTTTTAGGCTCCACATATATGCGTTAATATCCAATATTTGTTTTCCTCTTTCTGACTTACTTCATTCTGTATGACACTCTCTCGATCCATCGATCTCTCTACAAATGACCCAGTTTCATTCCTTTTTATGGCCGAGTAATATTCCATTTTATATATGTACCACATCTTTATCCATTCATCTGTCTGTGGGCATTTAGGTTGCTTCCATTACCTGGCTATTGTAAATAGTGCTGCAACGAACATTGTGGTGAATGTGCCTTTTTGAAATACGGTTTTCTCTGGGTATATGCCCAGAAGTGGGATTGCTGGATCAGATGGTAATTCTATTTCTAGATTTTTTAAGGAAACTCCATACTGTTCTCCATAGTGACTGTATCAATTTACATTCCCACCAATAGTGGAAGTGGGCTCCTTTTGTCCACATCCTCCCCAGAATTGGTTGTTTGTAGATTTTCTGATGATGCCGATTCTAACAGGTGTGAGGTGATACCTCATTGTAGTTTTGATTTGCATTTCTCTAATAATTAGTGCTGTTGAGCAGCTTTTCATGTGCGTGTTGGCCATTTCTGTGTCTCCTTTGAAGAAACGTCTCTTTAGATCTTCTGCCCATTTTTTGGGGGGTTGTTTGTTTTTTTAATATTAAGCTGCATGAGCTGTTTATATATATTGGAGATTAAACCTCTGTCCATTGATTCGTCTGCAAAGATTTTCGCCCATTCTGAGGGATGCCTTTTTCCATTCCCGTGTTTTTTAACAAAAAAGGAAAGAAAGGAAAAGAAGCAGAACACTAATGTGCGTAAAATATGCCTTTTGAAATGTTCGTTTTGAAATATGGACGTCCTTTGAATTTTTTGGTCGATATGTGACCCCAGGATTTGTTTTCAGGGCAGGTGTCATTTACAGGCCTGCAATGATTTTGAATATCAACTGACCATTAGCGTTGGGATTAAAGCTGCTGTTGTGTGAAACGGCCACAAGGTGGCAGCAGTTCACCCTTACCAAATCTGGTTACTAGGGCAAGAGAGCCTCAGTGGAATTGGTGTTCTAGATTGGAGTTTAGAATGGAATGTGCCAGGAGAAAGCCCCTCACGTTTGTCTAACTACTTCTTGTTCGTGTTTTTAATTTAATTTTTTATTTTTTATTACAGCAAGTTTGATTACAATGTTTGGCTTGTTGTAGGTGTGGAAGATGTGGTTCTTTTACACATATACAGATGACTGTTGTTCCTGGGATCCTTTTCCCACGTACGTTATGACAGAATGTTGAGTAGTCCTCTCTTGGTATTCTGTAGGTCTTTGGTGATTATATATGTCACCTGTGTTTGTATATGTCTGTTAACCCCGATATCGTAATTAAACCAATCCTCACACCTTTCCATTGGTGAACCATAAGTTTGTTTAATGA
The DNA here is from genome assembly GCF_964341445.2 of Mesoplodon mirus. Taxonomy (NCBI): domain Eukaryota; kingdom Metazoa; phylum Chordata; class Mammalia; order Artiodactyla; family Ziphiidae; genus Mesoplodon; species Mesoplodon mirus. The sequence goes on from NW_028295329.1 coordinate 15,100, forward strand.
ATCTGTGATTGCCCTTCTCCGTGGAAATATCTGCCTTGGTATCCATTTTTAGGTAACACTTATAAGTGATATAATATGATATGTGTCTTTCACTTTCTGACTTACTACAAGTCACGTGATTACTTCTAGACTCATCTACGGAGCTGCAAATGGCATTGTGTCCTTTTTTCCCTTGGCTTCTCTTCTGCCTTAGCGGGGTCCATTTTCAACAATGTGATTCCCGGAGGGTTGTGGATTAGCTGACCTGGGCAGCCTTACCCTGCCGGCCCGCCCTCCCCAGGTGTGCGTCGTTGAGGTCAATATAAACAGCGCTCCAGGCAGCAATAGCCCCTGAAGCTGTGCCTGACTCCATATTCTCTGCCCCGTCAGCAGTCTCGGGGCTGTGCTGTTGGGAGGGAGTGAGGGGCCACAGCTTTGTGGGTGGCCGGGTGTGAGTGGGGTTCTGCTGTCCTTTCTGCAGGAGTTGCCAGGCTGCCGCCTGTAAAGAAGAGGATGTGTCACCCATACCTTCCGCTGGAATTTCTCTCCGGACAGAGGTGTGGAAGGAAAAAAGGAGTGGGGGCCGGGACAGGAGGGGTATCTCAGGCAGGGCAATGGAAAGCTTCTGGAAGAGTGCCCGGGTCCAGGACCACCCTGGCTGGCCTGCAGGCACCAAGTTGGCATGCGTGCTGTCGCTGGTGTGGCTCCATGGTCCTTCCTCTAGGCTTTCAAGACCTTGTACATATTCAGGTGTTTTACCTGGAAAGGGTGGGGACAGTTCAGCAGCAGCTGGCCTGGGGCTCAGCTCACGTTTACTCACAGATGCCTCGGCACGGTCCCCCAGCTTTGCAATGAGGACGCTCCTTGCGTGGGGTGTGTGTTGATGGCTGTATGGGAGATGGTTCCCCACCTCTGACCAATTTCAGAATTGTTTACCACTGGAGCAAGTACCGTGATAGGGTTTTCCTCTGTATAACTCGTGGGTTCAGGTTTTTTTTTTCTTTTATGGTTCAAGTTAGATTTTATTCCTCTTTTATGTATTTATAGATATAAGCATGGAAATAATTCATTCCTATAAATACATCTGTGTGACGGGAAGAACTTTTTTCTGTTTTATTTTTAAATTTTATTTTTTAAAATTTTGAAATTTAATTTTATTTATTTTTTTATACAGCACGTTATTATTAGTTATGTATTTTATGCATATACATGTATACAGGTCAATCCCAAACTCCCAACTCATCCCACCACCACCACCCCATGGCTTCCCACACTTGGTGTCCATACGTGTGTTCTCTACCTCTGTGTCTCTATTTCTTCCCTGCAAACCAGTTCATCTGTACCATTTTTAGGCTCCACATATGTGCGTTAATATACAATATTTGTTTTCCTCTTTCTGACTTACTTCATTCTGTATGACACTCTCTCGATCCATCGATGTCTCTACAAATGACCCAGTTTCATTCCTTTTTATGGCCTAGTAATATTCCATTTTATATATGTACCACATCTTTATCCATTCATCTGTCTGTGGGCATTTAGTTTGCTTCCATTACCTGGCTATTGTAAATAGTGCTGCAACGAACATTGTGGTGAATGTGCCTTTTTGAAATACGGTTTTCTCTGGGTATATGCCCAGAAGTGGGATTTCTGGATCAGATGGTAATTCTATTTCTAGATTTTTTAAGGAAACTCCATACTGTTCTCCATAGTGACTGTATCAATTTACATTCCCACCAATAGTGGAAGTGGGCTCCTTTTGTCCACACCCTCCCCAGAATTGGTTGTTTGTAGATTTTCTGATGATGCCGATTCTAACAGGTGTGAGGTGATACCTCATTGTAGTTTTGATTTGCATTTCTCTAATAATTAGTGCTGTTGAGCAGCTTTTCTTGTGCGTCTTGGCCATCTCTGTGTCTCCTTTGAAGAAACGTCTCTTTAGATCTTCTGCCCATTTTTTGGGGTTGTTTGTTTTTTTAATATTAACCTGCATGAGCTGTTTATATATATTGGGATTAAACCTCTGTCCATTGATTCGTCTGCAACGATTTTCGCCCATTCTGAGGGATGCCTTTTTCCATTCCCGTGTTTTTTAACAAAAAAGGAAAGAAAGGAAAACAAGCAGAACACTAATGTGCGTAAAATATGCCTTTTGAAACGGTCGTTTTGAAATATGGACGTCCTTTGAAATTTTTGGTCGATATGTGACCCCAGGATTTGTTTTCAGGGCACGTGTCATTTACAGGCCTGCAATGATTTTGAATATCAACTGACCATTAGCGTTGGGATTAAAGCTTCTGTTGTGTGAAACGGCCACAAGGTGGCAGCAGTTCACCCTTACCAAATCTGGTTACTAGGGCAAGAGAGCCTCAGTGGAAGTGGTGTTCTAGATTGGAGTTTAGAATGGAATGTGCCAGGAGAAAGCCCCTCACGTTTGTCTCACTACTTCTTGTTCGTGTTTTTAATTTAATTTTTTATTTTTTATTACAGCAAGTTTGATTACAATGTTTGGCTTGTTGTAGGTGTGGAAGATGTGGTTCTTTTACACATATACAGATGTCTGTTCTTCCTGGGATCCTTTTCCCATGTACGTTATGACAGAATGTTGAGTAGTCCTCTCTTGGTATTCTGTAGGTCTTTGGTGATTATATATGTCACCTGTGTTTGTATATGTCTGTTAACCCCAATATCGTAATGAAACCAATCCTCACACCTTTCCATTGGTGAACCATAAGTTTGTTTAATGAATCTGTGATTGCCCTTCTCCGTGGAAATATCTGCCCTGGTATCCATTTTTAGGTAACACCTATAAGTGATATGATAGGATATGTGTCTTTCACTTTCTGACTTACTACAAGTCACGTGATTACTTCTAGACTCATCTACAGTGCTGCAAATGGCATTGTGTCCTTTTTTCCCTTGGCTTCTCTTCTGCCTTAGCGGGATCCATTTTCAACAATGTGATTCCCGGAGGGTTGTGGATTAGCTGACCTGGGCAGCCTTACCCTGCCGGCCCGCCCTCCCCAGGTGTGCCTCGTTGAGGTCAATATAAACAGCGCTCCAGGCAGCAATAGCCCCTGAAGCTGTGCCTGACTCCATATTCTCTGCCCCGTCAGCAGTCTCGGGGCTGTGCTGGTGGGAGGGAGTGAGGGGCCACAGCTTTGTGGGTGGCCCGGTGTGAGTGGGGTTCTGCTGGCCTTTCTGCAGGAGTTGCCAGGCTGCCGCCTGTAAAGAAGAGGTTGTGTCACCCATACCTTCCGCTGGAATTTCTCTGCGGACAGAGGTTTGGAAGGAAAAAAGCAGTGGGGGCCGGGGCAGGAGGGTTTTCACAGGCAGGGCAATGGAAAGCTTCTGGAAGAGCGCCCGGGGCCAGGACCACCCTGGCTGGCCTGCAGGCACCAAGTTGGCCTGCGTGCTGTCGCTGGTGTGGCTCCACGGTCCTTCCTCTAGGCTTTCAAGCCCTTGTACATATTCAGGTGTTTTACCTGGAAAGGGTGGGAACAGTTCAGCAGCAGCTGGCCTGGGGCGCAGCTCACGTTTACTCACAGATGCCTCGGCATGGTCCCCCAGCTTTGCAATGAGGACGCTCCTTGCGTGATGGGTGGGTTGATGGCTGTATGGGAGATGGTTCCCCACCTCTGACCAATTTCAGAGTTGTTTACCACTGGAGCAAGTGCCGTGATAGGGTTTTCCTCTGTATAACTCGTGGGTTCAGGTTTTTTTTTTTTCTTTTATGGTTCAAGTTAGATTTTATTCCTCTTTTATGTATTTATAGATATAAGCATGGAAACAATTCATTCCTATAAATACATCTGTGTGACGGGAAGAACTTTTTTCTGTTTTATTTTTAAATTTTATTTTTTAAAATTTTGAAATTTAATTTTATTTATTTTTTTATACAGCACGTTATTATTAGTTATGTATTTTATGCATATACATGTATACTGGTCAATCCCAAACTCCCAACTCATCCCACCACCACCACCCCATGGCTTCCCACACTTGGTGTCCATACGTTTGTTCTCTACCTCTGTGTCTCTATTTCTTCCCTGCAAACCAGTTCATCTGTACCATTTTTAGGCTCCACATATATGCGTTAATATCCAATATTTGTTTTCCTCTTTCTGACTTACTTCATTCTGTATGACACTCTCTCGATCCATCGATCTCTCTACAAATGACCCAGTTTCATTCCTTTTTATGGCTGAGTAATATTCCATTTTATATATGTACCACATCTTTATCCATTCATCTGTCTGTGGGCATTTAGGTTGCTTCCATTACCTGGCTATTGTAAATAGTGCTGCAACGAACATTGTGGTGAATGTGCCTTTTTGAAATACGGTTTTCTCTGGGTATATGCCCAGAAGTGGGATTGCTGGATCAGATGGTAATTCTATTTCTAGTTTTTTAAAGGAAACTCCATACTGTTCTCCATAGTGACTGTATCAATTTACATTCCCACCAATAGTGTAAGAGGGCTCCTTTTGTCCACACCCTCCCTAGAATTGGTTGTTTGCAGATTTTCTGATGATGCCGATTCTAACAGGTGTGAGGTGATACCTCATTGTAGTTTTGATTTGCATTTCTCTAATAATTAGTGCTGTTGAGCAGCTTTTCATGTGCATCTTGGCCATCTCTGTGTCTCCTTTGAAGAAACGTCTCTTTAGATCTTCTGCCCATTTTTTTGGGGTTGTTTGTTTTTTTAATATTAAGCTGCATGAGCTGTTTATATATATTGGAGATTAAACCTCTGTCCATTGATTCATCTGCAACGATTTTTGCCCATTCTGAGGGATGCCTTTTTCCATTCCCGTGTTTTTTAACAAAAAAGGAAAGAAAGGAAAACAAGCAGAACACTAATGTGCGTAAAATATGCCTTTTGAAACGGTCGTTTTGAAATATGGACGTCCTTTGAAATTTTTGGTCGATATGTGACCCCAGGATTTGTTTTCAGGGCAGGTGTCATTTACAGGCCTGCAATGATTTTGAATATCAACTGACCATTAGCGTTGGGATTAAAGCTGCTGTTGTGTGAAACGGCCACAAGGTGGCAGCAGTTCACCCTTACCAAATCTGGTTACTAGGGCAAGAGAGCCTCAGTGGAAGTGGTGTTCTAGATTGGAATTTAGAATGGAATGTGCCAGGAGAAAGCCCCTCAAGTTTGTCTCACTACATCTTGTTCGTGTTTTTAATTTAATTTTTTTATTTTTTATTACAGCAAGTTTGATTACAATGTTTGGCTTGTTGTAGGTGTGGAAGATGTGGTTCTTTTACACATATACAGATGTCTGTTCTTCCTGGGATCCTTTTCCCATGTACGTTATGACAGAATGTTGAGTAGTCCTCTCTTGGTATTCTGTAGGTCTTTGGTGATTATATATGTCACCTGTGTTTGTATATGTCTGTTAACCCCGATATCGTAATGAATCCAATCCTCAAATCTTTCAATTGGTGAACCATAAGTTTGTTTAATGAATCTGTGATTGCCCTTCTCCGTGGAAATATCTGCCCTGGTATCCATTTTTAGGTAACACCTATAAGTGATATGATATGATATGTGTCTTTCACTTTCTGACTTACTACAAGTCACGTGATTTCTTCTACACTCATCTACGGTGCTGCAAATGGCATTGTGTCCTTTTTTCCCTTGGCTTCTTTTCTGCCTTAGCGGGGTCCATTTTCAACAATGTGATTCCCTGAGGGTTGTGGATTAGCTGACCTGGGCAGCCTTACACTGCCGGCCCGCCCTCCCCAGGTGTGCCTCGTTGAGGTCAATATAAACAGCGCTCCAGGCAGCAATAGCCCCTGAAGCTGTGCCTGACTCCATATTCTCTGCCCCGTCAGCAGTCTCGGGGCTGTGCTGGTGGGAGGGAGTGAGGGGCCACAGCTTTGTGGGTGGCCCGGTGTGAGTGGGGTTCTGTTGGCCTTTCTGCAGGAGTTGCCAGGCTGCCGCCTGTAAAGAAGAGGATGTGTCACCCATACCTTCCGCTGCAATTTCTCTCCAGACAGAGGTGAGGAAGGAAAAAAAGCAGTGGGGGCCGGGACAGGAGGGGTATCTCAGGCAGGGCAATGGAAAGCTTCTGGAAGAGCGCCCGGGGCCAGGACCACCCTGGCTGGCCTGCAGGCACCAAGTTGGCCTGCGTGCTGTCGCTGGTGTGGCTCCACGGTCCTTCCTCTAGGCTTTCAAGCCCTTGTACATATTCAGGTGTTTTACCTGGAAAGGGTGGGAACAGTTCAGCAGCAGCTGGCCTGGGGCTCAGCTCACGTTTACTCACAGATGCCTCGGCACGGTCCCCCAGCTTTGCAATGAGGACGCTCCTTGCGTGGGGGGTGGGTTGCTGGCTGTATGGGAGATGGTTCCCCACCTCTGACCAATTTCAGAATTGTTTACCGCTGGAGCAAGTGCCGTGATAGGGTTTTCCTCTGTATAACTCGTGGGTTCAATTTTTTTTTCTTTTATGTTTCAAGTTAGATTTTATTCCTCTTTTATGTATTTATAAATATAAGCATGGAAATAATTCATTCCTATAAATACATCTGTGTGACGGGAAGAATTTTTTCTGTTTTATTTTTATATTTTATTTTTTAAAATTTTGAAATTTAATTTTATTTATGTTTTTATACAGCAGGTTATAATTAGTTATGTATTTTATGCATATACATATATACAGGTCAATCCCAATCTCCCAACTCATCCCACCACCACCACCCCATGGCTTCCCACACTTGGTGTCCATACGTTTGTTCTCTACCTCTCTGTCTCTATTTCTTCCCTGCAAACCAGTTCATCTGTACCATTGTTTTAGGTTCCAAATATATGCATTAATATACAATATTTGTTTTCCTATTTCTGACTTACTTCATTCTGTATGACAGTCTCTCGATCCATCGATGTCTCTACAAATGACCCAGTTTCATTCCTTTTTATGGCCGAGTAATATTCCATTTCATATATGTACCACGTCTTTATCCATTCATCTGTCTGTGGGCATTTAGGTTGCTTCCATTACCTGGCTATTGTAAATAGTGCTGCAATGAACATTGTGGTGAACGTGCCTTTTTGATTTACGGTTTTCTCTGGGTATATGCCCAGAAGTGGGATTGCTGGATCAGATGGTAATTCTATTTCTAGTTTTTTTAAGGAAACTCCATACTGTTCTCCATAGTGACTGTATCAATTTACATTCCCACCAATAGTGGAAGAGGGCTCCTTTTGTCCACACCCTCCCTAGAATTGGTTGTTTGTAGATTTTCTGATGATGCCGATTCTAACAGGTGTGAGGTGATACCTCATTGTAGTTTTGATTTGCATTTCTCTAATAATTAGTGCTGTTGAGCAGCTTTTCATGTGCATCTTGGCCATCTCTGTGTCTCCTTTGAAGAAACGTCTCTTTAGATCTTCTGCCCATTTTTTTGGGGTTGTTTGTTTTTTTAATATTAAGCTGCATGAGCTGTTTATATATATTGGAGATTAAACCTCTGTCCATTGATTCATCTGCAACGATTTTCGCCCATTCTGAGGGATGCCTTTTTCCATTCCCGTGTTTTTTAACAAAAAAAAGGAAAGAAAGGAAAAGAAGCAGAACACTAATGTGCGTAAAATATGCCTTTTGAAACGGTCGTTTTGAAATATGGACGTCCTTTGAAATTTTTGGTCGATATGTGACCCCAGGATTTGTTTTCAGGGCAGGTGTCATTTACAGGCCTGCAATGATTTTGAATATCAACTGACCATTAGCGTTGGGATTAAAGCTGCTGTTGTGTGAAACGGCCACAAGGTGGCAGCAGTTCACCCTTACCAAATCTGGTTACTAGGGCAAGAGAGCCTCAGTGGAAGTGGTGTTCTAGATTGGAATTTAGAATGGAATGTGCCAGGAGAAAGCCCCTCAAGTTTGTCTCACTACATCTTGTTCGTGTTTTTAATTTAATTTTTTTTATTTTTTATTACAGCAAGTTTGATTACAATGTTTGGCTTGTTGTAGGTGTGGAAGATGTGGTTCTTTTACACATATACAGATGTCTGTTCTTCCTGGGATCCTTTTCCCATGTACGTTATGACAGAATGTTGAGTAGTCCTCTCTTGGTATTCTGTAGGTCTTTGGTGATTATATATGTCACCTGTGTTTGTATATGTCTGTTAACCCCGATATTGTAATGAATCCAAACCTCAAACCTTTCAATTGGTGAACCATAAGTTTGTTTAATGAATCTGTGATTGCCCTTCTCCGTGGAAATATCTGCCCTGGTATCCATTTTTAGGTAACACCTATAAGTGATATGATATGATATGTGTCTTTCACTTTCTGACTTACTACAAGTCACGTGATTACTTCTAGACTCATCTACGGTGCTGCAAATGGCATTTTGTCCTTTTTTCCCTTGGCTTCTCTTCTGCCTTAGCGGGGTCCATTTTCAACAATGTGATTCCCTGAGGGTTGTGGATTAGCTGAGCTGGGCAGCCTTACCCTGCCGGCCCGCCCTCCCCAGGTGTGCGTCGTTGAGGTCAATATAAACAGCGCTCCAGGCAGCAATAGCCCCTGAAGCTGTGCCTGACTCCATATTCTCTGCCCCGTCAGCAGTCTCGGGGCTGTGCTGGTGGGAGGGAGTGAGGGGCCACAGCTTTGTGGGTGGCCCGGTGTGAGTGGGGTTCTGCTGGCCTTTCTGCAGGAGTTGCCAGGCTGCCGCCTGTAAAGAAGAGGATGTGTCACCCATACCTTCCGCTGCAATTTCTCTCCGGACAGAGGTGAGGAAGGAAAAAAAGCAGTGGGGGCCGGGACAGGAGGGGTATCTCAGGCAGGGCAATGGAAAGCTTCTGGAAGAGCGCCCGGGGCCAGGACCACCCTGGCTGGCCTGCAGGCACCAAGTTGGCCTGCGTGCTGTCGCTGGTGTGGCTCCACGGTCCTTCCTCTAGGCTTTCAAGCCCTTGTACATATTCAGGTGTTTTACCTGGAAAGGGTGGGAACAGTTCAGCAGCAGCTGGCCTGGGGCTCAGCTCACGTTTACTCACAGATGCCTCGGCACGGTCCCCCAGCTTTGCAATGAGGACGCTCCTTGCGTGGGGGGTGGGTTGCTGGCTGTATGGGAGATGGTTCCCCACCTCTGACCAATTTCAGAATTGTTTACCGCTGGAGCAAGTGCCGTGATAGGGTTTTCCTCTGTATAACTCGTGGGTTCAATTTTTTTTTCTTTTATGTTTCAAGTTAGATTTTATTCCTCTTTTATGTATTTATAAATATAAGCATGGAAATAATTCCTTCCTATAAATACATCTGTGTGACGGGAAGAATTTTTTCTGTTTTATTTTTAAATTTTATTTTTTAAAATTTTGAAATTTAATTTTATTTATGTTTTTATACAGCAGGTTATAATTAGTTATGTATTTTATGCATATACATATATACAGGTCAATCCCAATCTCCCAACTCATCCCACCACCACCACCCCATGGCTTCCCACACTTGGTGTCCATACGTTTGTTCTCTACCTCTCTGTCTCTAATTCTTCCCTGCAAACCAGTTCATCTGTACCATTGTTTTAGGTTCCAAATATATGCATTAATATACAATATTTGTTTTCCTCTTTCTGACTTACTTCATTCTGTATGACAGTCTCTCGATCCATCGATGTCTCTACAAATGACCCAGTTTCATTCCTTTTTATGGCCGAGTAATATTCCATTTCATATATGTACCACGTCTTTATCCATTCATCTGTCTGTGGGCATTTAGGTTGCTTCCATTACCTGGCTATTGTAAATAGTGCTGCAATGAACATTGTGGTGAACGTGCCTTTTTGATTTACGGTTTTCTCTGGGTATATGCCCAGAAGTGGGATTGCTGGATCAGATGGTAATTCTATTTCTAGTTTTTTTAAGGAAACTCCATACTGTTCTCCATAGTGACTGTATCAATTTACATTCCCACCAATAGTGGAAGAGGGCTCCTTTTGTCCACACCCTCCCTAGAATTGGTTGTTTGTAGATTTTCTGATGATGCCGATTCTAACAGGTGTGAGGTGATACCTCATTGTAGTTTTGATTTGCATTTCTCTAATAATTAGTGCTGTTGAGCAGCTTTTCATGTGCATCTTGGCCATCTCTGTGTCTCCTTTGAAGAAACGTCTCTTTAGATCTTCTGCCCATTTTTTGGGGGTTGTTTGTTTTTTTAATATTAAGCTGCATGAGCTGTTTATATATATTGGAGATTAAACCTCTGTCCATTGATTCATCTGCAACGATTTTTGCCCATTCTGAGGGATGCCTTTTTCCATTCCCGTGTTTTTTAACAAAAAAAAGGAAAGAAAGGAAAAGAAGCAGAACACTAATGTGCGTAAAATATGCCTTTTGAAACGGTCGTTTTGAAATATGGACGTCCTTTGAAATTTTTGGTCGATATGTGACCCCAGGATTTGTTTTCAGGGCAGGTGTCATTTACAGGCCTGCAATGATTTTGAATATCAACTGACCATTAGCGTTGGGATTAAAGCTGCTGTTGTGTGAAACGGCCACAAGGTGGCAGCAGTTCACCCTTACCAAATCTGGTTACTAGGGCAAGAGAGCCTCAGTGGAAGTGGTGTTCTAGATTGGAATTTAGAATGGAATGTGCCAGGAGAAAGCCCCTCAAGTTTGTCTCACTACATCTTGTTCGTGTTTTTAATTTAATTTTTTTTATTTTTTATTACAGCAAGTTTGATTACAATGTTTGGCTTGTTGTAGGTGTGGAAGATGTGGTTCTTTTACACATATACAGATGTCTGTTCTTCCTGGGATCCTTTTCCCATGTACGTTATGACAGAATGTTGAGTAGTCCTCTCTTGGTATTCTGTAGGTCTTTGGTGATTATATATGTCACCTGTGTTTGTATATGTCTGTTAACCCCGATATTGTAATGAATCCAAACCTCAAACCTTTCAATTGGTGAACCATAAGTTTGTTTAATGAATCTGTGATTGCCCTTCTCCGTGGAAATATCTGCCCTGGTATCCATTTTTAGGTAACACCTATAAGTGATATGATATGATATGTGTCTTTCACTTTCTGACTTACTACAAGTCACGTGATTACTTCTAGACTCATCTACGGTGCTGCAAATGGCATTTTGTCCTTTTTTCCCTTGGCTTCTCTTCTGCCTTAGCGGGGTCCATTTTCAACAATGTGATTCCCTGAGGGTTGTGGATTAGCTGAGCTGGGCAGCCTTACCCTGCCGGCCCGCCCTCCCCAGGTGTGCGTCGTTGAGGTCAATATAAACAGCGCTCCAGGCAGCAATAGCCCCTGAAGCTGTGCCTGACTCCATATTCTCTGCCCCGTCAGCAGTCTCGGGGCTGTGCTGGTGGGAGGGAGTGAGGGGCCACAGCTTTGTGGGTGGCCCGGTGTGAGTGGGGTTCTGCTGGCCTTTCTGCAGGAGTTGCCAGGCTGCCGCCTGTAAAGAAGAGGATGTGTCACCCATACCTTCCGCTGCAATTTCTCTCCGGACAGAGGTGAGGAAGGAAAAAAAGCAGTGGGGGCCGGGACAGGAGGGGTATCTCAGGCAGGGCAATGGAAAGCTTCTGGAAGAGCGCCCGGGGCCAGGACCACCCTGGCTGGCCTGCAGGCACCAAGTTGGCCTGCGTGCTGTCGCTGGTGTGGCTCCACGGTCCTTCCTCTAGGCTTTCAAGCCCTTGTACATATTCAGGTGTTTTACCTGGAAAGGGTGGGAACAGTTCAGCAGCAGCTGGCCTGGGGCTCAGCTCACGTTTACTCACAGATGCCTCGGCACGGTCCCCCAGCTTTGCAATGAGGACGCTCCTTGCGTGGGGGTGGGTTGCTGGCTGTATGGGAGATGGTTCCCCACCTCTGACCAATTTCAGAATTGTTTACCGCTGGAGCAAGTGCCGTGATAGGGTTTTCCTCTGTATAACTCGTGGGTTCAATTTTTTTTTCTTTTATGTTTCAAGTTAGATTTTATTCCTCTTTTATGTATTTATAAATATAAGCATGGAAATAATTCATTCCTATAAATACATCTGTGTGACGGGAAGAATTTTTTCTGTTTTATTTTTAAATTTTATTTTTTAAAATTTTGAAATTTAATTTTATTTATGTTTTTATACAGCAGGTTATAATTAGTTATGTATTTTATGCATATACATATATACAGGTCAATCCCAATCTCCCAACTCATCCCACCACCACCACCCCATGGCTTCCCACACTTGGTGTCCATACGTTTGTTCTCTACCTCTCTGTCTCTAATTCTTCCCTGCAAACCAGTTCATCTGTACCATTGTTTTAGGTTCCAAATATATGCATTAATATACAATATTTGTTTTCCTCTTTCTGACTTACTTCATTCTGTATGACAGTCTCTCGATCCATCGATGTCTCTACAAATGACCCAGTTTCATTCCTTTTTATGGCCGAGTAATATTCCATTTCATATATGTACCACGTCTTTATCCATTCATCTGTCTGTGGGCATTTAGGTTGCTTCCATTACCTGGCTATTGTAAATAGTGCTGCAATGAACATTGTGGTGAACGTGCCTTTTTGATTTACGGTTTTCTCTGGGTATATGCCCAGAAGTGGGATTGCTGGATCAGATGGTAATTCTATTTCTAGTTTTTTTAAGGAAACTCCATACTGTTCTCCATAGTGACTGTATCAATTTACATTCCCACCAATAGTGGAAGAGGGCTCCTTTTGTCCACACCCTCCCTAGAATTGGTTGTTTGTAGATTTTCTGATGATGCCGATTCTAACAGGTGTGAGGTGATACCTCATTGTAGTTTTGATTTGCATTTCTCTAATAATTAGTGCTGTTGAGCAGCTTTTCATGTGCATCTTGGCCATCTCTGTGTCTCCTTTGAAGAAACGTCTCTTTAGATCTTCTGCCCATTTTTTGGGGGTTGTTTGTTTTTTTAATATTAAGCTGCATGAGCTGTTTATATATATTGGAGATTAAACCTCTGTCCATTGATTCATCTGCAACGATTTTTGCCCATTCTGAGGGATGCCTTTTTCCATTCCCGTGTTTTTTAACAAAAAAAAGGAAAGAAAGGAAAAGAAGCAGAACACTAATGTGCGTAAAATATGCCTTTTGAAACGGTCGTTTTGAAATATGGAGGTCCTTTGAAATTTTTGGTCGATATGTGACCCCAGGATTTGTTTTCAGGGCAGGTGTCATTTACAGGCCTGCAATGATTTTGAATATCAACTGACCATTAGCGTTGGGATTAAAGCTGCTGTTGTGTGAAACGGCCACAAGGTGGCAGCAGTTCACCCTTACCAAATCTGGTTACTAGGGCAAGAGAACCTCAGTGGAAGTGGTGTTCTAGATTGGAATTTAGAATGGAATGTGCCAGGAGAAAGCCCCTCAAGTTTGTCTCACTACATCTTGTTCGTGTTTTTAATTTAATTTTTTTTATTTTTTATTACAGCAAGTTTGATTACAATGTTTGGCTTGTTGTAGGTGTGGAAGATGTGGTTCTTTTACACATATACAGATGTCTGTTCTTCCTGGGATCCTTTTCCCATGTACGTTATGACAGAATGTTGAGTAGTCCTCTCTTGGTATTCTGTAGGTCTTTGGTGATTATATATGTCACCTGTGTTTGTATATGTCTGTTAACCCCGATATTGTAATGAATCCAAACCTCAAACCTTTCAATTGGTGAACCATAAGTTTGTTTAATGAATCTGTGATTGCCCTTCTCCGTGGAAATATCTGCCCTGGTATCCATTTTTAGGTAACACCTATAAGTGATATGATATGATATGTGTCTTTCACTTTCTGACTTACTACAAGTCACGTGATTACTTCTAGACTCATCTACGGTGCTGCAAATGGCATTTTGTCCTTTTTTCCCTTGGCTTCTCTTCTGCCTTAGCGGGGTCCATTTTCAACAATGTGATTCCCTGAGGGTTGTGGATTAGCTGAGCTGGGCAGCCTTACCCTGCCGGCCCGCCCTCCCCAGGTGTGCGTCGTTGAGGTCAATATAAACAGCGCTCCAGGCAGCAATAGCCCCTGAAGCTGTGCCTGACTCCATATTCTCTGCCCCGTCAGCAGTCTCGGGGCTGTGCTGGTGGGAGGGAGTGAGGGGCCACAGCTTTGTGGGTGGCCCGGTGTGAGTGGGGTTCTGCTGGCCTTTCTGCAGGAGTTGCCAGGCTGCCGCCTGTAAAGAAGAGGATGTGTCACCCATACCTTCCGCTGCAATTTCTCTCCGGACAGAGGTGAGGAAGGAAAAAAAGCAGTGGGGGCCGGGACAGGAGGGGTATCTCAGGCAGGGCAATGGAAAGCTTCTGGAAGAGCGCCCGGGGCCAGGACCACCCTGGCTGGCCTGCAGGCACCAAGTTGGCCTGCGTGCTGTCGCTGGTGTGGCTCCACGGTCCTTCCTCTAGGCTTTCAAGCCCTTGTACATATTCAGGTGTTTTACCTGGAAAGGGTGGGAACAGTTCAGCAGCAGCTGGCCTGGGGCTCAGCTCACGTTTACTCACAGATGCCTCGGCACGGTCCCCCAGCTTTGCAATGAGGACGCTCCTTGCGTGGGGGGTGGGTTGCTGGCTGTATGGGAGATGGTTCCCCACCTCTGACCAATTTCAGAATTGTTTACCGCTGGAGCAAGTGCCGTGATAGGGTTTTCCTCTGTATAACTCGTGGGTTCAATTTTTTTTTCTTTTATGTTTCAAGTTAGATTTTATTCCTCTTTTCTGTATTTATAAATATAAGCATGGAAATAATTCCTTCCTATAAATACATCTGTGTGACGGGAAGAATTTTTTCTGTTTTATTTTTAAATTTTATTTTTTAAAATTTTGAAATTTAATTTTATTTATGTTTTTATACAGCAGGTTATAATTAGTTATGTATTTTATGCATATACATATATACAGGTCAATCCCAATCTCCCAACTCATCCCACCACCACCACCCCATGGCTTCCCACACTTGGTGTCCATACGTTTGTTCTCTACCTCTCTGTCTCTAATTCTTCCCTGCAAACCAGTTCATCTGTACCATTGTTTTAGGTTCCAAATATATGCATTAATATACAATATTTGTTTTCCTCTTTCTGACTTACTTCATTCTGTATGACAGTCTCTCGATCCATCGATGTCTCTACAAATGACCCAGTTTCATTCCTTTTTATGGCCGAGTAATATTCCATTTCATATATGTACCACGTCTTTATCCATTCATCTGTCTGTGGGCATTTAGGTTGCTTCCATTACCTGGCTATTGTAAATAGTGCTGCAATGAACATTGTGGTGAACGTGCCTTTTTGATTTACGGTTTTCTCTGGGTATATGCCCAGAAGTGGGATTGCTGGATCAGATGGTAATTCTATTTCTAGTTTTTTTAAGGAAACTCCATACTGTTCTCCATAGTGACTGTATCAATTTACATTCCCACCAATAGTGGAAGAGGGCTCCTTTTGTCCACACCCTCCCTAGAATTGGTTGTTTGTAGATTTTCTGATGATGCCGATTCTAACAGGTGTGAGGTGATACCTCATTGTAGTTTTGATTTGCATTTCTCTAATAATTAGTGCTGTTGAGCAGCTTTTCATGTGCATCTTGGCCATCTCTGTGTCTCCTTTGAAGAAACGTCTCTTTAGATCTTCTGCCCATTTTTTGGGGGTTGTTTGTTTTTTTAATATTAAGCTGCATGAGCTGTTTATATATATTGGAGATTAAACCTCTGTCCATTGATTCATCTGCAACGATTTTTGCCCATTCTGAGGGATGCCTTTTTCCATTCCCGTGTTTTTTAACAAAAAAAAGGAAAGAAAGGAAAAGAAGCAGAACACTAATGTGCGTAAAATATGCCTTTTGAAACGGTCGTTTTGAAATATGGACGTCCTTTGAAATTTTTGGTCGATATGTGACCCCAGGATTTGTTTTCAGGGCAGGTGTCATTTACAGGCCTGCAATGATTTTGAATATCAACTGACCATTAGCGTTGGGATTAAAGCTGCTGTTGTGTGAAACGGCCACAAGGTGGCAGCAGTTCACCCTTACCAAATCTGGTTACTAGGGCAAGAGAGCCTCAGTGGAAGTGGTGTTCTAGATTGGAATTTAGAATGGAATGTGCCAGGAGAAAGCCCCTCAAGTTTGTCTCACTACATCTTGTTCGTGTTTTTAATTTAATTTTTTTTATTTTTTATTACAGCAAGTTTGATTACAATGTTTGGCTTGTTGTAGGTGTGGAAGATGTGGTTCTTTTACACATATACAGATGTCTGTTCTTCCTGGGATCCTTTTCCCATGTACGTTATGACAGAATGTTGAGTAGTCCTCTCTTGGTATTCTGTAGGTCTTTGGTGATTATATATGTCACCTGTGTTTGTATATGTCTGTTAACCCCGATATTGTAATGAATCCAAACCTCAAACCTTTCAATTGGTGAACCATAAGTTTGTTTAATGAATCTGTGATTGCCCTTCTCCGTGGAAATATCTGCCCTGGTATCCATTTTTAGGTAACACCTATAAGTGATATGATATGATATGTGTCTTTCACTTTCTGACTTACTACAAGTCACGTGATTACTTCTAGACTCATCTACGGTGCTGCAAATGGCATTTTGTCCTTTTTTCCCTTGGCTTCTCTTCTGCCTTAGCGGGGTCCATTTTCAACAATGTGATTCCCTGAGGGTTGTGGATTAGCTGAGCTGGGCAGCCTTACCCTGCCGGCCCGCCCTCCCCAGGTGTGCGTCGTTGAGGTCAATATAAACAGCGCTCCAGGCAGCAATAGCCCCTGAAGCTGTGCCTGACTCCATATTCTCTGCCCCGTCAGCAGTCTCGGGGCTGTGCTGGTGGGAGGGAGTGAGGGGCCACAGCTTTGTGGGTGGCCCGGTGTGAGTGGGGTTCTGCTGGCCTTTCTGCAGGAGTTGCCAGGCTGCCGCCTGTAAAGAAGAGGATGTGTCACCCATACCTTCCGCTGCAATTTCTCTCCGGACAGAGGTGAGGAAGGAAAAAAAGCAGTGGGGGCCGGGACAGGAGGGGTATCTCAGGCAGGGCAATGGAAAGCTTCTGGAAGAGCGCCCGGGGCCAGGACCACCCTGGCTGGCCTGCAGGCACCAAGTTGGCCTGCGTGCTGTCGCTGGTGTGGCTCCACGGTCCTTCCTCTAGGCTTTCAAGCCCTTGTACATATTCAGGTGTTTTACCTGGAAAGGGTGGGAACAGTTCAGCAGCAGCTGGCCTGGGGCTCAGCTCACGTTTACTCACAGATGCCTCGGCACGGTCCCCCAGCTTTGCAATGAGGACGCTCCTTGCGTGGGGTTGGGTTGCTGGCTGTATGGGAGATGGTTCCCCACCTCTGACCAATTTCAGAATTGTTTACCGCTGGAGCAAGTGCCGTGATAGGGTTTTCCTCTGTATAACTCGTGGGTTCAATTTTTTTTTCTTTTATGTTTCAAGTTAGATTTTATTCCTCTTTTATGTATTTATAAATATAAGCATGGAAATAATTCATTCCTATAAATACATCTGTGTGACGGGAAGAATTTTTTCTGTTTTATTTTTAAATTTTATTTTTTAAAATTTTGAAATTTAATTTTATTTATGTTTTTATACAGCAGGTTATAATTAGTTATGTATTTTATGCATATACATATATACAGGTCAATCCCAATCTCCCAACTCATCCCACCACCACCACCCCATGGCTTCCCACACTTGGTGTCCATACGTTTGTTCTCTACCTCTCTGTCTCTAATTCTTCCCTGCAAACCAGTTCATCTGTACCATTGTTTTAGGTTCCAAATATATGCATTAATATACAATATTTGTTTTCCTCTTTCTGACTTACTTCATTCTGTATGACAGTCTCTCGATCCATCGATGTCTCTACAAATGACCCAGTTTCATTCCTTTTTATGGCCGAGTAATATTCCATTTCATATATGTACCACGTCTTTATCCATTCATCTGTCTGTGGGCATTTAGGTTGCTTCCATTACCTGGCTATTGTAAATAGTGCTGCAATGAACATTGTGGTGAACGTGCCTTTTTGATTTACGGTTTTCTCTGGGTATATGCCCAGAAGTGGGATTGCTGGATCAGATGGTAATTCTATTTCTAGTTTTTTTAAGGAAACTCCATACTGTTCTCCATAGTGACTGTATCAATTTACATTCCCACCAATAGTGGAAGAGGGCTCCTTTTGTCCACACCCTCCCTAGAATTGGTTGTTTGTAGATTTTCTGATGATGCCGATTCTAACAGGTGTGAGGTGATACCTCATTGTAGTTTTGATTTGCATTTCTCTAATAATTAGTGCTGTTGAGCAGCTTTTCATGTGCATCTTGGCCATCTCTGTGTCTCCTTTGAAGAAACGTCTCTTTAGATCTTCTGCCCATTTTTTGGGGGTTGTTTGTTTTTTTAATATTAAGCTGCATGAGCTGTTTATATATATTGGAGATTAAACCTCTGTCCATTGATTCATCTGCAACGATTTTTGCCCATTCTGAGGGATGCCTTTTTCCATTCCCGTGTTTTTTAACAAAAAAAAGGAAGGAAAGGAAAAGAAGCAGAACACTAATGTGCGTAAAATATGCCTTTTGAAACGGTCGTTTTGAAATATGGACGTCCTTAGAAATTTTTGGTCGATATGTGACCCCAGGATTTGTTTTCAGGGCAGGTGTCATTTACAGGCCTGCAATGATTTTGAATATCAACTGACCATTAGCGTTGGGATTAAAGCTGCTGTTGTGTGAAACGGCCACAAGGTGGCAGCAGTTCACCCTTACCAAATCTGGTTACTAGGGCAAGAGAGCCTCAGTGGAAGTGGTGTTCTAGATTGGAATTTAGAATGGAATGTGCCAGGAGAAAGCCCCTCAAGTTTGTCTCACTACATCTTGTTCGTGTTTTTAATTTAATTTTTTTTATTTTTTATTACAGCAAGTTTGATTACAATGTTTGGCTTGTTGTAGGTGTGGAAGATGTGGTTCTTTTACACATATACAGATGTCTGTTCTTCCTGGGATCCTTTTCCCATGTACGTTATGACAGAATGTTGAGTAGTCCTCTCTTGGTATTCTGTAGGTCTTTGGTGATTATATATGTCACCTGTGTTTGTATATGTCTGTTAACCCCGATATTGTAATGAATCCAAACCTCAAACCTTTCAATTGGTGAACCATAAGTTTGTTTAATGAATCTGTGATTGCCCTTCTCCGTGGAAATATCTGCCCTGGTATCCATTTTTAGGTAACACCTATAAGTGATATGATATGATATGTGTCTTTCACTTTCTGACTTACTACAAGTCACGTGATTACTTCTAGACTCATCTACGGTGCTGCAAATGGCATTGTGTCCTTTTTTCCCTTGGCTTCTCTTCTGCCTTAGCGGGGTCCATTTTCAACAATGTGATTCCCTGAGGGTTGTGGATTAGCTGACCTGGGCAGCCTTACCCTGCCGGCCCGCCCTCCCCAGGTGTGCCTCTTTGAGGTCAATATAAACAGCGCTCCAGGCAGCAATAGCCCCTGAAGCTGTGCCTGACTCCATATTCTCTGCCCCGTCAGCAGTCTCGGGGCTGTGCTGGTGGGAGGGAGTGAGGGGCCACAGCTTTGTGGGTGGCCCGGTGTGAGTGGGGTTCTGTTGGCCTTTCTGCAGGAGTTGCCAGGCTGCCGCCTGTAAAGAAGAGGATGTGTCACCCATACCTTCCGCTGCAATTTCTCTCCGGACAGAGGTGAGGAAGGAAAAAAAGCAGTGGGGGCCGGGACAGGAGGGGTATCTCAGGCAGGGCAATGGAAAGCTTCTGGAAGAGCGCCCGGGGCCAGGACCACCCTGGCTGGCCTGCAGGCACCAAGTTGGCCTGCGTGCTGTCGCTGGTGTGGCTCCACGGTCCTTCCTCTAGGCTTTCAAGCCCTTGTACATATTCAGGTGTTTTACCTGGAAAGGGTGGGAACAGTTCAGCAGCAGCTGGCCTGGGGCTCAGCTCACGTTTACTCACAGATGCCTCGGCACGGTCCCCCAGCTTTGCAATGAGGACGCTCCTTGCGTGGGGGGTGGGTTGCTGGCTGTATGGGAGATGGTTCCCCACCTCTGACCAATTTCAGAATTGTTTACCGCTGGAGCAAGTGCCGTGATAGGGTTTTCCTCTGTATAACTCGTGGGTTCAATTTTTTTTTCTTTTATGTTTCAAGTTAGATTTTATTCCTCTTTTATGTATTTATACATATAAGCATGGAAATAATTCATTCCTATAAATACATCTGTGTGACGGGAAGAATTTTTTCTGTTTTATTTTTAAATTTTATTTTTTAAAATTTTGAAATTTAATTTTATTTATGTTTTTATACAGCAGGTTATAATTAGTTATGTATTTTATGCATATACATATATACAGGTCAATCCCAATCTCCCAACTCATCCCACCACCACCACCCCATGGCTTCCCACACTTGGTGTCCATACGTTTGTTCTCTACCTCTCTGTCTCTATTTCTTCCCTGCAAACCAGTTCATCTGTACCATTGTTTTAGGTTCCAAATATATGCATTAATATACAATATTTGTTTTCCTCTTTCTGACTTACTTCATTCTGTATGACAGTCTCTCGATCCATCGATGTCTCTACAAATGACCCAGTTTCATTCCTTTTTATGGCCGAGTAATATTCCATTTCATATATGTACCACGTCTTTAACCATTCATCTGTCTGTGGGCATTTAGGTTGCTTCCATTACCTGGCTATTGTAAATAGTGCTGCAATGAACATTGTGGTGAATGTGCCTTTTTGATTTACGGTTTTCTCTGGGTATATGCCCAGAAGTGGGATTGCTGGATCAGATGGTAATTCTATTTCTAGTTTTTTTAAGGAAACTCCATACTGTTCTCCATAGTGACTGTATCAATTTACATTCCCACCAATAGTGGAAGAGGGCTCCTTTTGTCCACACCCTCCCTAGAATTGGTTGTTTGTAGATTTTCTGATGATGCCGATTCTAACAGGTGTGAGGTGATACCTCATTGTAGTTTTGATTTGCATTTCTCTAATAATTAGTGCTGTTGAGCAGCTTTTCATGTGCATCTTGGCCATCTCTGTGTCTCCTTTGAAGAAACGTCTCTTTAGATCTTCTGCCCATTTTTTTGGGGTTGTTTGTTTTTTTAATATTAAGCTGCATGAGCTGTTTATATATATTGGAGATTAAACCTCTGTCCATAGATTCATCTGCAACGATTTTCGCCCATTCTGAGGGATGCCTTTTTCCATTCCCGTGTTTTTTAACAAAAAAAGGAAAGAAAGGAAAAGAAGCAGAACACTAATGTGCGTAAAATATGCCTTTTGAAACGGTTGTTTTGAAATATGGACGTCCTTTGAAATTTTTGGTCGATATGTGACCCCAGGATTTGTTTTCAGGGCAGGTGTCATTTACAGGCCTGCAATGATTTTGAATATCAACTGACCATTAGCGTTGGGATTAAAGCTGCTGTTGTGTGAAACGGCCACAAGGTGGCAGCAGTTCACCCTTACCAAATCTGGTTACTAGGGCAAGAGAGCCTCAGTGGAAGTGGTGTTCTAGATTGGAATTTAGAATGGAATGTGCCAGGAGAAAGCCCCTCAAGTTTGTCTCACTACATCTTGTTCGTGTTTTTAATTTAATTTTTTTATTTTTTATTACAGCAAGTTTGATTACAATGTTTGGCTTGTTGTAGGTGTGGAAGATGTGGTTCTTTTACACATATACAGATGTCTGTTCTTCCTGGGATCCTTTTCCCATGTACGTTATGACAGAATGTTGAGTAGTCCTCTCTTGGTATTCTGTAGGTCTTTGGTGATTATATATGTCACCTGTGTTTGTATATGTCTGTTAACCCTGATATCGTAATGAATCCAATCCTCAAACCTTTCAATTGGTGAACCATAAGTTTGTTTAATGAATCTGTGATTGCCCTTCTCCGTGGAAATATCTGCCCTGGTATCCATTTTTAGGTAACACCTATAAGTGATATGATATGATATGTGTCTTTCACTTTCTGACTTACTACAAGTCACGTGATTACTTCTAGACTCATCTACGGTGCTGCAAATGGCATTGTGTCCTTTTTTCCCTTGGCTTCTCTTCTGCCTTAGCGGGGTCCATTTTCAACAATGTGATTCCCTGAGGGTTGTGGATTAGCTTACCTGGGCAGCCTTACACTGCCGGCCCGCCCTCCCCAGGTGTGCCTCGTTGAGGTCAATATAAACAGCGCTCCAGGCAACAATAGCCCCTGAAGCTGTGCCTGACTCCATATTCTCTGCCCCGTCAGCAGTCTCGGGGCTGTGCTGGTGGGAGGGAGTGAGGGGCCACAGCTTTGTGGGTGGCCCGGTGTGAGTGGGGTTCTGTTGGCCTTTCTGCAGGAGTTGCCAGGCTGCCGCCTGTAAAGAAGAGGATGTGTCACCCATACCTTCCGCTGCAATTTCTCTCCGGACAGAGGTGAGGAAGGAAAAAAAGCAGTGGGGGCCGGGACAGGAGGGGTATCTCAGGCAGGGCAATGGAAAGCTTCTGGAAGAGCGCCCGGGGCCAGGACCACCCTGGCTGGCCTGCAGGCACCAAGTTGGCCTGCGTGCTGTCGCTGGTGTGGCTCCACGGTCCTTCCTCTAGGCTTTCAAGCCCTTGTACATATTCAGGTGTTTTACCTGGAAAGGGTGGGAACAGTTCAGCAGCAGCTGGCCTGGGGCTCAGCTCACGTTTACTCACAGATGCCTCGGCACGGTCCCCCAGCTTTGCAATGAGGACGCTCCTTGCGTGGGGGGTGGGTTGCTGGCTGTATGGGAGATGGTTCCCCACCTCTGACCAATTTCAGAATTGTTTACCGCTGGAGCAAGTGCCGTGATAGGGTTTTCCTCTGTATAACTCGTGGGTTCAATTTTTTTTTCTTTTATGTTTCAAGTTAGATTTTATTCCTCTTTTATGTATTTATACATATAAGCATGGAAATAATTCATTCCTATAAATACATCTGTGTGACGGGAAGAATTTTTTCTGTTTTATTTTTAAATTTTATTTTTTAAAATTTTGAAATTTAATTTTATTTATGTTTTTATACAGCAGGTTATAATTAGTTATGTATTTTATGCATATACATATATACAGGTCAATCCCAATCTCCCAACTCATCCCACCACCACCACCCCATGGCTTCCCACACTTGGTGTCCATACGTTTGTTCTCTACCTCTCTGTCTCTATTTCTTCCCTGCAAACCAGTTCATCTGTACCATTGTTTTAGGTTCCAAATATATGCATTAATATACAATATTTGTTTTCCTCTTTCTGACTTACTTCATTCTGTATGACAGTCTCTCGATCCATCGATGTCTCTACAAATGACCCAGTTTCATTCCTTTTTATGGCCGAGTAATATTCCATTTCATATATGTACCACGTCTTTATCCATTCATCTGTCTGTGGGCATTTAGGTTGCTTCCATTACCTGGCTATTGTAAATAGTGCTGCAATGAACATTGTGGTGAATGTGCCTTTTTGATTTACGGTTTTCTCTGGGTATATGCCCAGAAGTGGGATTGCTGGATCAGATGGTAATTCTATTTCTAGTTTTTTTAAGGAAACTCCATACTGTTCTCCATAGTGACTGTATCAATTTACATTCCCACCAATAGTGGAAGAGGGCTCCTTTTGTCCACACCCTCCCTAGAATTGGTTGTTTGTAGATTTTCTGATGATGCCGATTCTAACAGGTGTGAGGTGATACCTCATTGTAGTTTTGATTTGCATTTCTCTAATAATTAGTGCTGTTGAGCAGCTTTTCATGTGCGTCTTGGCCATCTCTGTGTCTCCTTTGAAGAAACGTCTCTTTAGATCTTCTGCCCATTTTTTTGGGGTTGTTTGTTTTTTTAATATTAAGCTGCATGAGCTGTTTATATATATTGGAGATTAAACCTCTGTCCATTGATTCATCTGCAACGATTTTTGCCCATTCTGAGGGATGCCTTTTTCCATTCCCGTGTTTTTTAACAAAAAAAGGAAAGAAAGGAAAAGAAGCAGAACACTAATGTGCGTAAAATATGCCTTTTGAAACGGTTGTTTTGAAATATGGACGTCCTTTGAAATTTTTGGTCGATATGTGACCCCAGGATTTGTTTTCAGGGCAGGTGTCATTTACAGGCCTGCAATGATTTTGAATATCAACTGACCATTAGCGTTGGGATTAAAGCTGCTGTTGTGTGAAACGGCCACAAGGTGGCAGCAGTTCACCCTTACCAAATCTGGTTACTAGGGCAAGAGAGCCTCAGTGGAAGTGGTGTTCTAGATTGGAATTTAGAATGGAATGTGCCAGGAGAAAGCCCCTCAAGTTTGTCTCACTACAACTTGTTCGTGTTTTAATTTAATTTTTTTATTTTTTATTACAGCAAGTTTGATTACAATGTTTGGCTTGTTGTAGGTGTGGAAGATGTGGTTCTTTTACACATATACAGATGTCTGTTCTTCCTGGGATCCTTTTCCCATGTACATTATGACAGAATGTTGAGTAGTCCTCTCTTGGTATTCTGTAGGTCTTTGGTGATTATATATGTCACCTGTGTTTGTATATGTCTGTTAACCCCGATATCGTAATGAATCCAATCCTCAAACCTTTCAATTGGTGAACCATAAGTTTGTTTAATGAATCTGTGATTGCCCTTCTCCGTGGAAATATCTGCCCTGGTATCCATTTTTAGGTAACACCTATAAGTGATATGATATGATATGTGTCTTTCACTTTCTGACTTACTACAAGTCACGTGATTACTTCTAGACTCATCTACGGTGCTGCAAATGGCATTGTGTCCTTTTTTCCCTTGGCTTCTCTTCTGCCTTAGCGGGGTCCATTTTCAACAATGTGATTCCCTGAGGGTTGTGGATTAGCTGACCTGGGCAGCCTTACACTGCCGGCCCGCCCTCCCCAGGTGTGCCTCGTTGAGGTCAATATAAACAGCGCTCCAGGCAACAATAGCCCCTGAAGCTGTGCCTGACTCCATATTCTCTGCCCCGTCAGCAGTCTCGGGGCTGTGCTGGTGGGAGGGAGTGAGGGGCCACAGCTTTGTGGGTGGCCCGGTGTGAGTGGGGTTCTGTTGGCCTTTCTGCAGGAGTTGCCAGGCTGCCGCCTGTAAAGAAGAGGATGTGTCACCCATACCTTCCGCTGCAATTTCTCTCCGGACAGAGGTGAGGAAGGAAAAAAAGCAGTGGGGGCCGGGACAGGAGGGGTATCTCAGGCAGGGCAATGGAAAGCTTCTGGAAGAGCGCCCGGGGCCAGGACCACCCTGGCTGGCCTGCAGGCACCAAGTTGGCCTGCGTGCTGTCGCTGGTGTGGCTCCACGGTCCTTCCTCTAGGCTTTCAAGCCCTTGTACATATTCAGGTGTTTTACCTGGAAAGGGTGGGAACAGTTCAGCAGCAGCTGGCCTGGGGCTCAGCTCACGTTTACTCACAGATGCCTCGGCACGGTCCCCCAGCTTTGCAATGAGGACGCTCCTTGCGTGGGGGGTGGGTTGCTGGCTGTATGGGAGATGGTTCCCCACCTCTGACCAATTTCAGAATTGTTTACCGCTGGAGCAAGTGCCGTGATAGGGTTTTCCTCTGTATAACTCGTGGGTTCAATTTTTTTTTCTTTTATGTTTCAAGTTAGATTTTATTCCTCTTTTATGTATTTATACATATAAGCATGGAAATAATTCATTCCTATAAATACATCTGTGTGACGGGAAGAATTTTTTCTGCTTTATTTTTAAATTTTATTTTTTAAAATTTTGAAATTTAATTTTATTTATGTTTTTATACAGCAGGTTATAATTAGTTATGTATTTTATGCATATACATATATACAGGTCAATCCCAATCTCCCAACTCATCCCACCACCACCACCCCATGGCTTCCCACACTTGGTGTCCATACGTTTGTTCTCTACCTCTCTGTCTCTATTTCTTCCCTGCAAACCAGTTCATCTGTACCATTGTTTTAGGTTCCAAATATATGCATTAATATACAATATTTGTTTTTCTCTTTCTGACTTACTTCATTCTGTATGACAGTCTCTCGATTCATCGATGTCTCTACAAATGACCCAGTTTCATTCCTTTTTATGGCCGAGTAATATTCCATTTCATATATGTACCACGTCTTTAACCATTCATCTGTCTGTGGGCATTTAGGTTGCTTCCATTACCTGGCTATTGTAAATAGTGCTGCAATGAACATTGTGGTGAATGTGCCTTTTTGATTTACGGTTTTCTCTGGGTATATGCCCAGAAGTGGGATTGCTGGATCAGATGGTAATTCTATTTCTAGTTTTTTTAAGGAAACTCCATACTGTTCTCCATAGTGACTGTATCAATTTACATTCCCACCAATAGTGGAAGAGGGCTCCTTTTGTCCACACCCTCCTTAGAATTGGTTGTTTGTAGATTTTCTGATGATGCCGATTCTAACAGGTGTGAGGTGATACCTCATTGTAGTTTTGATTTGCATTTCTCTAATAATTAGTGCTGTTGAGCAGCTTTTCATGTGCATCTTGGCCATCTCTGTGTCTCCTTTGAAGAAACGTCTCTTTAGATCTTCTGCCCATTTTTTTGGGGTTGTTTGTTTTTTTAATATTAAGCTGCATGAGCTGTTTATATATATTGGAGATTAAACCTCTGTCCATAGATTCATCTGCAACGATTTTCGCCCATTCTGAGGGATGCCTTTTTCCATTCCCGTGTTTTTTAACAAAAAAAGGAAAGAAAGGAAAAGAAGCAGAACACTAATGTGCGTAAAATATGCCTTTTGAAACGGTCGTTTTGAAATATGGACGTCCTTTGAAATTTTTGGTCGATATGTGACCCCAGGATTTGTTTTCAGGGCAGGTGTCATTTACAGGCCTGCAATGATTTTGAATATCAACTGACCATTAGCGTTGGGATTAAAGCTGCTGTTGTGTGAAACGGCCACAAGGTGGCAGCAGTTCACCCTTACCAAATCTGGTTACTAGGGCAAGAGAGCCTCAGTGGAAGTGGTGTTCTAGATTGGAATTTAGAATGGAATGTGCCAGGAGAAAGCCCCTCAAGTTTGTCTCACTACATCTTGTTCGTGTTTTTAATTTAATTTTTTTATTTTTTATTACAGCAAGTTTGATTACAATGTTTGGCTTGTTGTAGGTGTGGAAGATGTGGTTCTTTTACACATATACAGATGTCTGTTCTTCCTGGGATCCTTTTCCCATGTACGTTATGACAGAATGTTGAGTAGTCCTCTCTTGGTATTCTGTAGGTCTTTGGTGATTATATATGTCACCTGTGTTTGTATATGTCTGTTAACCCCGATATCGTAATGAATCCAATCCTCAAACCTTTCAATTGGTGAACCATAAGTTTGTTTAATGAATCTGTGATTGCCCTTCTCCGTGGAAATATCTGCCCTGGTATCCATTTTTAGGTAACACCTATAAGTGATATGATATGATATGTGTCTTTCACTTTCTGACTTACTACAAGTCACGTGATTACTTCTAGACTCATCTACGGTGCTGCAAATGGCATTGTGTCCTTTTTTCCCTTGGCTTCTCTTCTGCCTTAGCGGGGTCCATTTTCAACAATGTGATTCCCTGAGGGTTGTGGATTAGCTGACCTGGGCAGCCTTACACTGCCGGCCCGCCCTCCCCAGGTGTGCCTCGTTGAGGTCAATATAAACAGCGCTCCAGGCAACAATAGCCCCTGAAGCTGTGCCTGACTCCATATTCTCTGCCCCGTCAGCAGTCTCGAGGCTGTGCTGGTGGGAGGGAGTGAGGGGCCACAGCTTTGTGGGTGGCCCGGTGTGAGTGGGGTTCTGTTGGCCTTTCTGCAGGAGTTGCCAGGCTGCCGCCTGTAAAGAAGAGGATGTGTCACCCATACCTTCCGCTGCAATTTCTCTCCGGACAGAGGTGAGGAAGGAAAAAAAGCAGTGGGGGCCGGGACAGGAGGGGTATCTCAGGCAGGGCAATGGAAAGCTTCTGGAAGAGCGCCCGGGGCCAGGACCACCCTGGCTGGCCTGCAGGCACCAAGTTGGCCTGCGTGCTGTCGCTGGTGTGGCTCCACGGTCCTTCCTCTAGGCTTTCAAGCCCTTGTACATATTCAGGTGTTTTACCTGGAAAGGGTGGGAACAGTTCAGCAGCAGCTGGCCTGGGGCTCAGCTCACGTTTACTCACAGATGCCTCGGCACGGTCCCCCAGCTTTGCAATGAGGACGCTCCTTGCGTGGGGGGTGGGTTGCTGGCTGTATGGGAGATGGTTCCCCACCTCTGACCAATTTCAGAATTGTTTACCGCTGGAGCAAGTGCCGTGATAGGGTTTTCCTCTGTATAACTCGTGGGTTCAATTTTTTTTTCTTTTATGTTTCAAGTTAGATTTTATTCCTCTTTTATGTATTTATAAATATAAGCATGGAAATAATTCATTCCTATAAATACATCTGTGTGACGGGAAGAATTTTTTCTGTTTTATTTTTAAATTTTATTTTTTAAAATTTTGAAATTTAATTTTATTTATGTTTTTATACAGCAGGTTATAATTAGTTATGTATTTTATGCATATACATATATACAGGTCAATCCCAATCTCCCAACTCATCCCACCACCACCACCCCATGGCTTCCCACACTTGGTGTCCATACGTTTGTTCTCTACCTCTCTGTCTCTATTTCTTCCCTGCAAACCAGTTCATCTGTACCATTGTTTTAGGTTCCAAATATATGCATTAATATACAATATTTGTTTTCCTCTTTCTGACTTACTTCATTCTGTATGACAGTCTCTCGATCCATCGATGTCTGTACAAATGACCCAGTTTCATTCCTTTTTATGGCCGAGTAATATTCCATTTCATATATGTACCACGTCTTTAACCATTCATCTGTCTGTGGGCATTTAGGTTGCTTCCATTACCTGGCTATTGTAAATAGTGCTGCAATGAACATTGTGGTGAATGTGCCTTTTTGATTTACGGTTTTCTCTGGGTATATGCCCAGAAGTGGGATTGCTGGATCAGATGGTAATTCTATTTCTAGTTTTTTTAAGGAAACTCCATACTGTTCTCCATAGTGACTGTATCAATTTACATTCCCACCAATAGTGGAAGAGGGCTCCTTTTGTCCACACCCTCCCTAGAATTGGTTGTTTGTAGATTTTCTGATGATGCCGATTCTAACAGGTGTGAGGTGATACCTCATTGTAGTTTTGATTTGCATTTCTCTAATAATTAGTGCTGTTGAGCAGCTTTTCATGTGCGTCTTGGCCATCTCTGTGTCTCCTTTGAAGAAACGTCTCTTTAGATCTTCTGCCCATTTTTTTGGGGTTGTTTGTTTTTTTAATATTAAGCTGCATGAGCTGTTTATATATATTGGAGATTAAACCTCTGTCCATTGATTCATCTGCAATGATTTTCGCCCATTCTGAGGGATGCCCTTTTCCATTCCCGTGTTTTTTAACAAAAAAAGGAAAGAAAGGAAAAGAAGCAGAACACTAATATGCGTAAAATATGCCTTTTGAAACGGTCGTTTTGAAATATGGATGTCCTTTGAAATTTTTGGTCGATATGTGACCCCAGGATTTGTTTTCAGGGCAGGTGTCATTTACAGGCCTGCAATGATTTTGAATATCAACTGACCATTAGCGTTGGGATTAAAGCTGCTGTTGTGTGAAACGGCCACAAGGTGGCAGCAGGTCACCCTTACCAAATCTGGTTACTAGGGCAAGAGAGCCTCAGTGGAAGTGGTGTTCTAGATTGGAATTTAGAATGGAATGTGCCAGGAGAAAGCCCCTCAAGTTTGTCTCACTACATCTTGTTCGTGTTTTTAATTTAATTTTTTATTTTTTATTACAGCAAGTTTGATTACAGTGTTTGGCTTCTTGTAGGTGTGGAAGATGTGGTTCTTTTACACATATACAGATGTCTGTTCTTCCTGGGATCCTTTTCCCATGTACGTTATGACAGAATGTTGAGTAGTCCTCTCTTGGTACTCTGTAGGTCTTTGGTGATTATATATGTCACCTGTGTTTGTATATGTCTGTTAACCCCGATATCGTAATGAATCCAATCCTCAAACCTTTCAATTGGTGAACCATAAGTTTGTTTAATGAATCTGTGATTGCCCTTCTCCGTGGAAATATCTGCCCTGGTATCCATTTTTAGGTAACACCTATAAGTGATATGATATGATATGTGTCTTTCACTTTCTGACTTACTACAAGTCACGTGATTACTTCTAGACTCATCTACGGTGCTGCAAATGGCATTGTGTCCTTTTTTCCCTTGGCTTCTCTTCTGCCTTAGCGGGGTCCATTTTCAACAATGTGATTCCCTGAGGGTTGTGGATTAGCTGAGCTGGGCAGCCTTACCCTGCCGGCCCGCCCTCCCCAGGTGTGCCTCATTGAGGTCAATATAAACAGCGCTCCAGGCAACAATAGCCCCTGAAGCTGTGCCTGACTCCATATTCTCTGCCCCGTCAGCAGTCTCGAGGCTGTGCTGGTGGGAGGGAGTGAGGGGCCACAGCTTTGTGGGTGGCCCGGTGTGAGTGGGGTTCTGTTGGCCTTTCTGCAGGAGTTGCCAGGCTGCCGCCTGTAAAGAAGAGGATGTGTCACCCATACCTTCCGCTGCAATTTCTCTCCGGACAGAGGTGAGGAAGGAAAAAAAGCAGTGGGGGCCGGGACAGGAGGGGTATCTCAGGCAGGGCAATGGAAAGCTTCTGGAAGAGCGCCCGGGGCCAGGACCACCCTGGCTGGCCTGCAGGCACCAAGTTGGCCTGCGTGCTGTCGCTGGTGTGGCTCCACGGTCCTTCCTCTAGGCTTTCAAGCCCTTGTACATATTCAGGTGTTTTACCTGGAAAGGGTGGGAACAGTTCAGCAGCAGCTGGCCTGGGGCTCAGCTCACGTTTACTCACAGATGCCTCGGCACGGTCCCCCAGCTTTGCAATGAGGACGCTCCTTGCGTGGGGGGTGGGTTGCTGGCTGTATGGGAGATGGTTCCCCACCTCTGACCAATTTCAGAATTGTTTACCGCTGGAGCAAGTGCCGTGATAGGGTTTTCCTCTGTATAACTCGTGGGTTCAATTTTTTTTCTTTTATGTTTCAAGTTAGATTTTATTCCTCTTTTATGTATTTATACATATAAGCATGGAAATAATTCATTCCTATAAATACATCTGTGTGACGGGAAGAATTTTTTCTGTTTTATTTTTAAATTTTATTTTTTAAAATTTTGAAATTTAATTTTATTTATGTTTTTATACAGCAGGTTATAATTAGTTATGTATTTTATGCATATACATATATACAGGTCAATCCCAATCTCCCAACTCATCCCACCACCACCACCCCATGGCTTCCCACACTTGGTGTCCATACGTTTGTTCTCTACCTCTCTGTCTCTATTTCTTCCCTGCAAACCAGTTCATCTGTACCATTGTTTTAGGTTCCAAATATATGCATTAATATACAATATTTGTTTTCCTCTTTCTGACTTACTTCATTCTGTATGACAGTCTCTCGATCCATCGATGTCTCTACAAATGACCCAGTTTCATTCCTTTTTATGGCCGAGTAATATTCCATTTCATATATGTACCACGTCTTTAACCATTCATCTGTCTGTGGGCATTTAGGTTGCTTCCATTACCTGGCTATTGTAAATAGTGCTGCAATGAACATTGTGGTGAATGTGCCTTTTTGATTTACGGTTTTCTCTGGGTATATGCCCAGAAGTGGGATTGCTGGATCAGATGGTAATTCTATTTCTAGTTTTTTTAAGGAAACTCCATACTGTTCTCCATAGTGACTGTATCAATTTACATTCCCACCAATAGTGGAAGAGGGCTCCTTTTGTCCACACCCTCCCTAGAATTGGTTGTTTGTAGATTTTCTGATGATGCCGATTCTAACAGGTGTGAGGTGATACCTCATTGTAGTTTTGATTTGCATTTCTCTAATAATTAGTGCTGTTGAGCAGCTTTTCATGTGCATCTTGGCCATCTCTGTGTCTCCTTTGAAGAAACGTCTCTTTAGATCTTCTGCCCATTTTTTTGGGGTTGTTTGTTTTTTTAATATTAAGCTGCATGAGCTGTTTATATATATTGGAGATTAAACCTCTGTCCATTGATTCATCTGCAACGATTTTCGCCCATTCTGAGGGATGCCTTTTTCCATTCCCGTGTTTTTTAACAAAAAAAGGAAAGAAAGGAAAAGAAGCAGAACACTAATGTGCGTAAAATATGCCTTTTGAAACGGTCCTTTTGAAATATGGACGTCCTTTGAAATTTTTGGTCGATATGTGACCCCAGGATTTGTTTTCAGGGCAGGTGTCATTTACAGGCCTGCAATGATTTTGAATATCAACTGACCATTAGCGTTGGGATTAAAGCTGCTGTTGTGTGAAACGGCCACAAGGTGGCAGCAGTTCACCCTTACCAAATCTGGTTACTAGGGCAAGAGAGCCTCAGTGGAAGTGGTGTTCTAGATTGGAATTTAGAATGGAATGTGCCAGGAGAAAGCCCCTCAAGTTTGTCTCACTACATCTTGTTCGTGTTTTTAATTTAATTTTTTTATTTTTTATTACAGCAAGTTTGATTACAATGTTTGGCTTGTTGTAGGTGTGGAAGATGTGGTTCTTTTACACATATACAGATGTCTGTTCTTCCTGGGATCCTTTTCCCATGTACGTTATGACAGAATGTTGAGTAGTCCTCTCTTGGTATTCTGTAGGTCTTTGGTGATTATATATGTCACCTGTGTTTGTATATGTCTGTTAACCCTGATATCGTAATGAATCCAATCCTCAAACCTTTCAATTGGTGAACCATAAGTTTGTTTAATGAATCTGTGATTGCCCTTCTCCGTGGAAATATCTGCCCTGGTATCCATTTTTAGGTAACACCTATAAGTGATATGATATGATATGTGTCTTTCACTTTCTGACTTACTACAAGTCACGTGATTACTTCTAGACTCATCTACGGTGCTGCAAATGGCATTGTGTCCTTTTTTCCCTTGGCTTCTCTTCTGCCTTAGCGGGGTCCATTTTCAACAATGTGATTCCCTGAGGGTTGTGGATTAGCTGAGCTGGGCAGCCTTACCCTGCCGGCCCGCCCTCCCCAGGTGTGCCTCGTTGAGGTCAATATAAACAGCGCTCCAGGCAACAATAGCCCCTGAAGCTGTGCCTGACTCCATATTCTCTGCCCCGTCAGCAGTCTCGGGGCTGTGCTGGTGGGAGGGAGTGAGGGGCCACAGCTTTGTGGGTGGCCCGGTGTGAGTGGGGTTCTGTTGGCCTTTCTGCAGGAGTTGCCAGGCTGCCGCCTGTAAAGAAGAGGATGTGTCACCCATACCTTCCGCTGCAATTTCTCTCCGGACAGAGGTGAGGAAGGAAAAAAAGCAGTGGGGGCCGGGACAGGAGGGGTATCTCAGGCAGGGCAATGGAAAGCTTCTGGAAGAGCGCCCGGGGCCAGGACCACCCTGGCTGGCCTGCAGGCACCAAGTTGGCCTGCGTGCTGTCGCTGGTGTGGCTCCACGGTCCTTCCTCTAGGCTTTCAAGCCCTTGTACATATTCAGGTGTTTTACCTGGAAAGGGTGGGAACAGTTCAGCAGCAGCTGGCCTGGGGCTCAGCTCACGTTTACTCACAGATGCCTCGGCACAGTCCCCCAGCTTTGCAATGAGGACGCTCCTTGCGTGGGGGTGGGTTGCTGGCTGTATGGGAGATGGTTCCCCACCTCTGACCAATTTCAGAATTGTTTACCGCTGGAGCAAGTGCCGTGATACGGTTTTCCTCTGTATAACTCGTGGGTTCAATTTTTTTTTCTTTTATGTTTCAAGTTAGATTTTATTCCTCTTTTATGTATTTATACATATAAGCATGGAAATAATTCATTCCTATAAATACATCTGTGTGACGGGAAGAATTTTTTCTGTTTTATTTTTAAATTTTATTTCTTAAAATTTTGAAATTTAATTTTATTTATGTTTTTATACAGCAGGTTATAATTAGTTATGTATTTTATGCATATACATATATAGAGGTCAATCCCAATCTCCCAACTCATCCCACCACCACCACCCCATGGCTTCCCACACTTGGTGTCCATACGTTTGTTCTCTACCTCTCTGTCTCTATTTCTTCCCTGCAAACCAGTTCATCTGTACCATTGTTTTAGGTTCCAAATATATGCATTAATATACAATATTTATTTTCCTCTTTCTGACTTACTTCATTCTGTATGACAGTCTCTCGATCCATCGATGTCTCTACAAATGACCCAGTTTCATTCCTTTTTATGGCCGAGTAATATTCCATTTCATATATGTACCACGTCTTTATCCATTCATCTGTCTGTGGGCATTTAGGTTGCTTCCATTACCTGGCTATTGTAAATAGTGCTGCAATGAACATTGTGGTGAATGTGCCTTTTTGATTTACGGTTTTCTCTGGGTATATGCCCAGAAGTGGGATTGCTGGATCAGATGGTAATTCTATTTCTAGTTTTTTTAAGGAAACTCCATACTGTTCTCCATAGTGACTGTATCAATTTACATTCCCACCAATAGTGGAAGACGGCTCCTTTTGTCCACACCCCCCCTAGAATTGGTTGTTTGTAGATTTTCTGATGATGCCGATTCTAACAGGTGTGAGGTGATACCTCATTGTAGTTTTGATTTCCATTTCTCTAATAATTAGTGCTGTTGAGCAGCTTTTCATGTGCATCTTGGCCATCTCTGTGTCTCCTTTGAAGAAACGTCTCTTTAGATCTTCTGCCCATTTTTTGGGGGTTGTTTGTTTTTTTAATATTAAGCTGCATGAGCTGTTTATATATATTGGAGATTAAACCTCTGTCCATTGATTCATCTGCAACGATTTTCGCCCATTCTGAGGGATGCCTTTTTCCATTCCCGTGTTTTTTAACAAAAAAAGGAAAGAAAGGAAAAGAAGCAGAACACTAATGTGCGTAAAATATGCCTTTTGAAACGGTCGTTTTGAAATATGGACGTCCTTTGAAATTTTTGGTCGATATGTGACCCCAGGATTTGTTTTCAGGGCAGGTGTCATTTACAGGCCTGCAATGATTTTGAATATCAACTGACCATTAGCGTTGGGATTAAAGCTGCTGTTGTGTGAAACGGCCACAAGGTGGCAGCAGTTCACCCTTACCAAATCTGGTTACTAGGGCAAGAGAGCCTCAGTGGAAGTGGTGTTCTAGATTGGAATTTAGAATGGAATGTGCCAGGAGAAAGCCCCTCAAGTTTGTCTCACTACATCTTGTTCGTGTTTTTAATTTAATTTTTTTATTTTTTATTACAGCAAGTTTGATTACAATGTTTGGCTTGTTGTAGGTGTGGAAGATGTGGTTCTTTTACACATATACAGATGTCTGTTCTTCCTGGGATCCTTTTCCCATGTACGTTATGACAGAATGTTGAGTAGTCCTCTCTTGGTATTCTGTAGGTCTTTGGTGATTATATATGTCACCTGTGTTTGTATATGTCTGTTAACCCCGATATCGTAATGAATC
This sequence comes from Mesoplodon mirus, assembly GCF_964341445.2. Taxonomy (NCBI): domain Eukaryota; kingdom Metazoa; phylum Chordata; class Mammalia; order Artiodactyla; family Ziphiidae; genus Mesoplodon; species Mesoplodon mirus. The sequence continues at coordinate 50,545 of NW_028295329.1, forward strand.
CAATCCTCAAACCTTTCAATTGGTGAACCATAAGTTTGTTTAATGAATCTGTGATTGCCCTTCTCCGTGGAAATATCTGCCCTGGTATCCATTTTTAGGTAACACCTATAAGTGATATGATATGATATGTGTCTTTCACTTTCTGACTTACTACAAGTCACGTGATTACTTCTAGACTCATCTACGGTGCTGCAAATGGCATTGTGTCCTTTTTTCCCTTGGCTTCTCTTCTGCCTTAGCGGGGTCCATTTTCAACAATGTGATTCCCTGAGGGTTGTGGATTAGCTGACCTGGGCAGCCTTACACTGCCGGCCCGCCCTCCCCAGGTGTGCCTCGTTGAGGTCAATATAAACAGCGCTCCAGGCAACAATAGCCCCTGAAGCTGTGCCTGACTCCATATTATCTGCCCCGTCAGCAGTCTCGGGGCTGTGCTGGTGGGAGGGAGTGAGGGGCCACAGCTTTGTGGGTGGCCCGGTGTGAGTGGGGTTCTGTTGGCCTTTCTGCAGGAGTTGCCAGGCTGCCGCCTGTAAAGAAGAGGATGTGTCACCCATACCTTCCGCTGCAATTTCTCTCCGGACAGAGGTGTGGAAGGAAAAAAGGAGTGGGGGCCGGGACAGGAGGGGTATCTCAGGCAGGGCAATGGAAAGCTTCTGGAAGAGTGCCCGGGTCCAGGACCACCCTGGCTGGCCTGCAGGCACCAAGTTGGCCTGCGTGCTGTCGCTGGTGTGGCTCCACGGTCCTTCCTCTAGGCTTTCAAGCCCTTGTACATATTCAGGTGTTTTACCTGGAAAGGGTGGGAACAGTTCAGCAGCAGCTGGCCTGGGGCTCAGCTCACGTTTACTCACAGATGCCTCGGCACGGTCCCCCAGCTTTGCAATGAGGACGCTCCTTGCGTGGGGGGTGCGTTGATGGCTGTATGGGAGATGGTTCCCCACCTGTGACCAATTTCAGAATTGTTTACCACTGGAGCAAGTGCCGTGATAGGGTTTTCCTCTGTATAACTCGTTTGTTCAGGTTTTTTTTTTTCTTTTATGGTTCAAGTTAGATTTTATTCCTCTTTTATGTATTTACAGATATAAGCATGGAAATAATTCATTCCTATAAATACATCTGTGTGACGGGAAGAACTTTTTTCTGTTTTATTTTTAAATTTTATTTTTTAAAATTTTGAAATTTAATATTATTTATTTTTTTATACAGCACGTTATTATTAGTTATGTATTTTATGCATATACATGTATAAAGGTCAATCCCAAACTCCCAACTCATCCCACCACCACCACCCCATGGCTTCCCACACTTGGTGTCCATACGTATGTTCTCTACCTCTGTGTCTCTATTTCTTCCCTGCAAACCAGTTCATCTGTACCATTTTTAGGCTCCACATATATGCGTTAATATACCATATTTGTTTTCCTCTTTCTGACTTACTTCTTTCTGTATGACAGTCTATCGATCCATCGATGTCTCTACAAATGACCCAGTTTCATTCCTTTTTATGGCCGAGTAATATTCCATTTTATATATGTACCACATCTTTATCCATTCATCTGTCTGTGGGCATTTAGGTTGCTTCCATTACCTGGCTATTGTAAAGAGTGCTGCAACGAACATTGTGGTGAATGTGCCTTTTTGAAATACGGTTTTCTCTGGGTATATGCCCAGAAGTGGGATTGCTGGATCAGATGGTAATTCTATTTCTAGTTTTTTTAAGGAAACTCCATACTGTTCTCCATAGTGACTGTATCAATTTACATTCCCACCAATAGTGGAAGAGGGCTCCTTTTGTCCACACCCTCCCCAGAATTGGTTGTTTGTAGATTTTCTGATGATGCCGATTCTAACAGGTGTGAGGTGATACCTCATTGTAGTTTTGATTTGCATTTCTCTAATAATTAGTGCTGTTGAGCAGCTTTTCATGTGCGTCTTGGCCATCTCTGTGTCTCCTTTGAAGAAACGTCTCTTTAGATCTTCTGCCCATTTTTTTGGGTTGTTTGTTTTTTTAATATTAATCTGCATGAGCTGTTTATATATATTGGAGATGAAACCTCTGTCCATTGATTCGTCTGCAACGATTTTCGCCCATTCTGAGGGATGCCTTTTTCCATTCCCGTGTTGTTTAACAAAAAAGGAAAGAAAGGAAAAGAAGCAGAACACTAATGTGCATAAAATATGCCTTTTGAAACGGTCGTTTTGAAATATGGACGTCCTTTGCATTTTTTGGTCGATATGTGACCCCAGGATTTGTTTTCAGGGCAGGTGTCATTTACAGGCCTGCAATGATTTTGAATATCAACTGACCATTAGCGTTGGGATTAAAGCTGCAGTTGTGTGAAACGGCCACAAGGTGGCAGCTGTTCACCCTTACCAAATCTGGTTACTAGGGCAAGAGAGCCTCAGTGGAAGTGGTGTTCTAGATTGGAGTTTAGAATGGAATGTGCCAGGAGAAATCCCCTCACGTTTGTCTCACTACTTCTTGTTCGTGTTTTTAATTTATTTTTTTTATTTTTTATTACAGCAACTTTGATTACAATGTTTGGCTTGTTGTAGGTGTGGATGATGTGGTTCTTTTACACATATACAGATGACTCTTCTTCCTGGGATCCTTTTCCCATGTACGTTATGACAGAATGTTGAGTAGTCCTCTCTTGGTATTCTGTAGGTCTTTGGTGATTATATATGTCACCTGTGTTTGTATATGTCTGTTAACCCCGATATCGTAATGAAACCAATCCTCACACCTTTCCATTGGTGAACCATAAGTTTGTTTAATGAATCTGTGATTGCCCTTCTCCGTGGAAATATCTGCCCTGGTATCCATTTTTAGGTAACACCTATAAGTGATATGATAGGATATGTGTCTTTCACTTTCTGACTTACTACAAGTGACATGATTACTTCTAGACTCATCTACGGTGCTGCAAATGGCATTGTGTCCTTTTTTCCCTTGGCTTCTCTTCTGCCTTAGCGGGGTCCATTTTCAACAATGTGATTCCCTGAGGGTTGTGGATTAGCTGACCTGGGCAGCCTTACCCTGCCGGCCCGCCCTCCCCAGGTGTGCCTCGTTGAGGTCAATATAAAGAGCGCTCCAGGCAGCAATAGCCCCTGAAGCTGTGCCTGACTCCATATTCTCTGCCCCGTCAGCAGTCTCGGGGCTGTGCTGGTGGGAGGGAGTGAGGGGCCACAGCTTTGTGGGTGGCCCGGTGTGAGTGGGGTTCTGCTGGCCTTTCTGCAGGAGTTGCCAGGCTGCCGCCTGTAAAGAAGAGGATGTGTCACCCATAGCTTCCGCTGGAATTTCTCTCCGGACAGAGGTGTGGAAGGAAAAAAGGAGTGGGGGCCGGGACAGGAGGGGTATCTCAGGCAGGGCAATGGAAAGCTTCTGGAAGAGTGCCCGGGTCCAGGACCACCCTGGCTGGCCTGCAGGCACCAAGTTGGCCTGCGTGCTGTCGCTGGTGTGGCTCCACGGTCCTTCCTCTAGGCTTTCAAGCCCTTGTACATATTCAGGTGTTTTACCTGGAAAGGGTGGGAACAGTTCAGCAGCAGCTGGCCTGGGGCTCAGCTCACGTTTACTCACAGATGCCTCGGCATGGTCCCCCAGCTTTGCAATGAGGACGCTCCTTGCGTGGGGGGTGGGTTGATGGCTGTATGGGAGATGGTTCCCCACCTCTGACCAATTTCAGAATTGTTTACCACTGGAGCAAGTGCCCTGATAGGGTTTTCCTCTGTATAACTCGTGGGTTCAGGTTTTTTTTTTCTTTTATGGTTCAAGTTAGATTTTATTCCTCTTTTATGTATTTACAGATATAAGCATGGAAATAATTCATTCCTATAAATACATCTGTGTGACGGGAAGAACTTTTTTCTGTTTTATTTTTAAATTTTATTTTTTTAAATTTTGAAATTTAATTTTATTTATTTTTTATACAGCACGTTATTATTAGTTATGTATTTTATGCATATACATGTATACAGGTCAATCCGAAACTCCCAACTCATCCCACCACCACCACCCCATGGCTTCCCACACTTGGTGTCCATACGTTTGTTCTCTACCTCTGTGTCTCTATTTCTTCCCTGCAAACCAGTTCATCTGTACCATTTTTAGGCTCCACATATATGCGTTAATATACAATATTTGTTTTCCTCTTTCTGACTTACTTCATTCTGTATGACACTCTCTCGATCCATCGATGTCTCTACAAATGACCCAGTTTCATTCCTTTTTATGGCCGAATAATATTCCATTTCATATATGTACCACCTCTTTGTCCATTCATCTGTCTGTGGGCATTTAGGTTGCTTCCATTACCTGGCTATTGTAAATAGTGCTGCAACGAACATTGTGGTGAATGTGCCTTTTTGAAATACGGTTTTCTCTGGGTATATGCCCAGAAGTGGGATTGCTGGATCAGATGGTAATTCTATTTCTAGATTTTTTAAGGAAACTCCATACTGTTCTCCATAGTGACTGTATCAATTTACATTCCCACCAATAGTGGAAGTGGGCTCCTTTTGTCCACACCCTCCCCAGAATTGGTTGTTTGTAGATTTTCTGATGATGCCGATTCTAACAGGTGTGAGGTGATACCTCATTGTAGTTTTGATTTGCATTTCTCTAATAATTAGTGCTGTTGAGCAGCTTTTCATGTGCGTCTTGGCCATCTCTGTGTCTCCTTTGAAGAATCGTCTCTTTAGATCTTCTGCCCATTTTTTGGGTTGTTTGTTTTTTTAATATTAAGCTGCATGAGCTGTTTATATATATTGGAGATGAAACCTCTGTCCATTGATTCGTCTGCAAAGATTTTCGCCCATTCTGAGGGATGCCTTTTTCCATTCCCGTGTTTTTTAACAAAAAAGGAAAGAAAGGAAAAGAAGCAGAACACTAATGTGCGTAAAATATGCCTTTTGAAACGGTCGTTTTGAAATACGGACGTCCTTTGAATTTTTTGGTCGATATGTGACCCCAGGATTTGTTTTCAGGGCAGGTGTCATTTACAGGCCTGCAATGATTTTGAATATCAACTGACCATTAGCGTTGGGATTAAAGCTGCTGTTGTGTGAAACGGCCACAAGGTGGCAGCAGTTCACCCTTACCAAATCTGGTTACTAGGGCAAGAGAGCCTCAGTGGAAGTGGTGTTCTAGATTGGAGTTTAGAATGGAATGTGCCAGGAGAAAGCCCCTCACGTTTGTCTCACTACTTCTTGTTCGTGTTTTTAATTTAATTTTTTATTTTTTATTACAGCAAGTTTGATTACAATGTTTGGCTTGTTGTAGGTGTGGAAGATGTGGTTCTTTTACACATATACAGATGACTGTTCTTCCTGGGATCCTTTTCCCATGTACGTTATGACAGAATGTTGTGTAGTCCTCTCTTGGTATTCTGTAGGTCTTTGGTGATTATATATGTCACCTGTGTTTGTATATGTCTGTTAACCCCGATATCGTAATGAAACCAATCCTCACACCTTTCCATTGGTGAACCATAAGTTTGTTTAATGAATCTGTGATTGCCCTTCTCCGTGGAAATATCTGCCCTGGTATCCATTTTTAGGTAACACCTATAAGTGATATGATATGATATGTGTCTTTCACTTTCTGACTTACTACAAGTCACGTGATTACTTCTAGACTCATCTACGGTGCTGCAAATGGCATTGTGTCATTTTTTCCCTTGGCTTCTCTTCTGCCTTAGCGGGGTCCATTTTCAACAATGTGATTCCCTGAGGGTTGTGGATTAGCTGAGCTGGGCAGCCTTACCCTGCCGGCCCGCCCTCCCCAGGTGTGCCTCGTTGAGGTCAATATAAACAGCGCTCCAGGCAGCAATAGCCCCTGAAGCTGTGCCTGACTCCATATTCTCTGCCCCGTCAGCAGTCTCGAGGCTGTGCTGGTGGGAGGGAGTGAGGGGCCACAGCTTTGTGGGTGGCCCGGTGTGAGTGGGGTTCTGCTGGCCTTTCTGCAGGAGTTGCCAGGCTGCCGCCTGTAAAGAAGAGGATGTGTCACCCATACCTTCCGCTGGAATTTCTCTCCGGACAGAGGTGTGGAAGGAAAAAAGCAGTGGGGGCCGGGACAGGAGGGGTATCTCAGGCAGGGCAATGGAAAGCTTCTGGAAGAGCGCCCGGGGCCAGGACCACCCTGGCTGGCCTGCAGGCACCAAGTTGTCCTGCGTGCTGTCGCTGGTGTGGCTCCACGGTCCTTCCTCTAGGCTTTCAAGCCCTTGTACATATTCAGGTGTTTTACCTGGAAAGGGTGGGAACAGTTCAGCAGCAGCTGGCCTGGGGCTCAGCTCACGTTTACTCACAGATGCCTCGGCACGGTCCCCCAGCTTTGCAATGAGGACGCTCCTTGCGTGGGGGGTGGGTTGATGGCTGTAAGGGAGATGGTTCCCCACCTCTGACCAATTTCAGAATTGTTTACCACTGGAGCAAGTGCCGTGATAGGGTTTTCCTCTGTATAACTCGTGGGTTCAGGTTTTTTTTTTCTTTTATGGTTCAAGTTAGATTTTATTCCTCTTTTATGTATTTATAGATATAAGCATGGAAACAATTCATTCCTATAAATACATCTGTGTGACGGGAAGAACTTTTTTCTGTTTTATTTTTAAATTTTATTTTTTAAAATTTTGAAATTTAATTTTATTTATTTTTTTATACAGCACGTTATTATTAGTTATGTATTTTATGCATATCCATGTATACAGGTCAATCCCAAACTCCCAACTCATCCCACCACCACCACCCCATGGCTTCCCACACTTGGTGTCCATACGTGTGTTCTCTACCTCTGTGTCTCTATTTCTTCCCTGCAAACCAGTTCATCTGTACCATTTTTAGGCTCCACATATATGCGTTAATATACAATATTTGTTTTCCTCTTTCTGACTTACTTCATTCTGTATGACAGTCTCTCGATCCATCGATGTCTCTACAAATGACCCAGTTTCATTCCTTTTTATGGCCGAGTAATATTCCATTTTATATATGTACCACATCTTTATCCATTCATCTGCCTGTGGGCATTTAGGTTGCTTCCATTACCTGGCTATTGTAAATAGTGCTGCAACGAACATTGTGGTGAATGTGCCTTTTTGAAATACGGTTTTCTCTGGGTATATGCCCAGAAGTGGGATTGCTGGATCAGATGGTAATTCTATTTCTAGTTTTTTTAAGGAAACTCCATACTGTTCTCCATAGTGACTGTATCAATTTACATTCCCACCAATAGTGGAAGAGGGCTCCTTTTGTCCACACCCTCCCCAGAATTGGTTGTTTGTAGATTTTCTGATGATGCCTATTCTAACAGGTGTGAGGTGAAACCTCATTGTAGTTTTGATTTGCATTTCTCTAATAATTAGTGCTGTTGAGCAGATTTTCATGTGCGTCTTGGCCATCTCTGTGTCTTGTTTGAAGAAACGTCTCTTTAGATCTTCTGCCCATTTTTTTGGGTTGTTTGTTTTTTTTAATATTAAGCTGCATGAGCTGTTTATATATATTGGAGATTAAACCTTTGTCATTGATTCGTCTGCAACGATTTTCGTCCATTCTGAGGGATGCCTTTTTCCATTCCCGTGTTTTTTAACAAAAAAGGAAAGAAAGGAAAAGAAGCAGAACACTAATGTGCGTAAAATATGCCTTTTGAAACGGTCGTTTTGAAATATGGACGTCCTTTGAATTTTTTGGTCGATATGTGACCCCAGGATTTGTTTTCAGGGCAGGTGTCATTTACAGGCCTGCAATGATTTTGAATATCAACTGACCATTAGCGTTGGGATTAAAGCTGCTGTTGTGTGAAACGGCCACAAGGTGGCAGCAGTTCACCCTTACCAAATCTGGTTACTAGGGCAAGAGAGCCTCAGTGGAAGTGGTGTTCTAGATTGGAATTTAGAATGGAATGTGCCAGGAGAAAGCCCCTCAAGTTTGTCTCACTACATCTTGTTCGTGTTTTTAATTTAATTTTTTTTATTTTTTATTACAGCAAGTTTGATTACAATGTTTGGCTTGTTGTAGGTGTGGAAGATGTGGTTCTTTTACACATATACAGATGTCTGTTCTTCCTGGGATCCTTTTCCCATGTACGTTATGACAGAATGTTGAGTAGTCCTCTCTTGGTATTCTGTAGGTCTTTGGTGATTATATATGTCACCTGTGTTTGTATATGTCTGTTAACCCCGATATTGTAATGAATCCAAACCTCAAACCTTTCAATTGGTGAACCATAAGTTTGTTTAATGAATCTGTGATTGCCCTTCTCCGTGGAAATATCTGCCCTGGTATCCATTTTTAGGTAACACCTATAAGTGATATGATATGATATGTGTCTTTCACTTTCTGACTTACTACAAGTCACGTGATTACTTCTAGACTCATCTACGGTGCTGCAAATGGCATTGTGTCCTTTTTTCCCTTGGCTTCTCTTCTGCCTTAGCGGGGTCCATTTTCAACAATGTGATTCCCTGAGGGTTGTGGATTAGCTGACCTGGGCAGCCTTACCCTGCCGGCCCGCCCTCCCCAGGTGTGCCTCGTTGAGGTCAATATAAACAGCGCTCCAGGCAGCAATAGCCCCTGAAGCTGTGCCTGACTCCATATTCTCTGCCCCGTCAGCAGTCTCGGGGCTGTGCTGGTGGGAGGGAGTGAGGGGCCACAGCTTTGTGGGTGGCCCGGTGTGAGTGGGGTTCTGTTGGCCTTTCTGCAGGAGTTGCCAGGCTGCCGCCTGTAAAGAAGAGGATGTGTCACCCATACCTTCCGCTGCAATTTCTCTCCGGACAGAGGTGAGGAAGGAAAAAAAGCAGTGGGGGCCGGGACAGGAGGGGTATCTCAGGCAGGGCAATGGAAAGCTTCTGGAAGAGCGCCCGGGGCCAGGACCACCCTGGCTGGCCTGCAGGCACCAAGTTGGCCTGCGTGCTGTCGCTGGTGTGGCTCCACGGTCCTTCCTCTAGGCTTTCAAGCCCTTGTACATATTCAGGTGTTTTACCTGGAAAGGGTGGGAACAGTTCAGCAGCAGCTGGCCTGGGGCTCAGCTCACGTTTACTCACAGATGCCTCGGCACGGTCCCCCAGCTTTGCAATGAGGACGCTCCTTGCGTGGGGGGTGGGTTGCTGGCTGTATGGGAGATGGTTCCCCACCTCTGACCAATTTCAGAATTGTTTACCGCTGGAGCAAGTGCCGTGATAGGGTTTTCCTCTGTATAACTCGTGGGTTCAATTTTTTTTTCTTTTATGTTTCAAGTTAGATTTTATTCCTCTTTTATGTATTTATACATATAAGCATGGAAATAATTCATTCCTATAAATACATCTGTGTGACGGGAAGAATTTTTTCTGTTTTATTTTTAAATTTTATTTTTTAAAATTTTGAAATTTAATTTTATTTATGTTTTTATACAGCAGGTTATAATTAGTTATGTATTTTATGCATATACATATATACAGGTCAATCCCAATCTCCCAACTCATCCCACCACCACCACCCCATGGCTTCCCACACTTGGTGTCCATACGTTTGTTCTCTACCTCTCTGTCTCTATTTCTTCCCTGCAAACCAGTTCATCTGTACCATTGTTTTAGGTTCCAAATATATGCATTAATATACAATATTTGTTTTCCTCTTTCTGACTTACTTCATTCTGTATGACAGTCTCTCGATCCATCGATGTCTCTACAAATGACCCAGTTTCATTCCTTTTTATGGCCGAGTAATATTCCATTTCATATATGTACCACGTCTTTAACCATTCATCTGTCTGTGGGCATTTAGGTTGCTTCCATTACCTGGCTATTGTAAATAGTGCTGCAATGAACATTGTGGTGAATGTGCCTTTTTGATTTACGGTTTTCTCTGGGTATATGCCCAGAAGTGGGATTGCTGGATCAGATGGTAATTCTATTTCTAGTTTTTTTAAGGAAACTCCATACTGTTCTCCATAGTGACTGTATCAATTTACATTCCCACCAATAGTGGAAGAGGGCTCCTTTTGTCCACACCCTCCCTAGAATTGGTTGTTTGTAGATTTTCTGATGATGCCGATTCTAACAGGTGTGAGGTGATACCTCATTGTAGTTTTGATTTGCATTTCTCTAATAATTAGTGCTGTTGAGCAGCTTTTCATGTGCATCTTGGCCATCTCTGTGTCTCCTTTGAAGAAACGTCTCTTTAGATCTTCTGCCCATTTTTTTGGGGTTGTTTGTTTTTTTAATATTAAGCTGCATGAGCTGTTTATATATATTGGAGATTAAACCTCTGTCCATAGATTCATCTGCAACGATTTTCGCCCATTCTGAGGGATGCCTTTTTCCATTCCCGTGTTTTTTAACAAAAAAAGGAAAGAAAGGAAAAGAAGCAGAACACTAATGTGCGTAAAATATGCCTTTTGAAACGGTCGTTTTGAAATATGGACGTCCTTTGAAATTTTTGGTCGATATGTGACCCCAGGATTTGTTTTCAGGGCAGGTGTCATTTACAGGCCTGCAATGATTTTGAATATCAACTGACCATTAGCGTTGGGATTAAAGCTGCTGTTGTGTGAAACGGCCACAAGGTGGCAGCAGTTCACCCTTACCAAATCTGGTTACTAGGGCAAGAGAGCCTCAGTGGAAGTGGTGTTCTAGATTGGAATTTAGAATGGAATGTGCCAGGAGAAAGCCCCTCAAGTTTGTCTCACTACATCTTGTTCGTGTTTTTAATTTAATTTTTTTATTTTTTATTACAGCAAGTTTGATTACAATGTTTGGCTTGTTGTAGGTGTGGAAGATGTGGTTCTTTTACACATATACAGATGTCTGTTCTTCCTGGGATCCTTTTCCCATGTACGTTATGACAGAATGTTGAGTAGTCCTCTCTTGGTATTCTGTAGGTCTTTGGTGATTATATATGTCACCTGTGTTTGTATATGTCTGTTAACCCCGATATCGTAATGAATCCAATCCTCAAACCTTTCAATTGGTGAACCATAAGTTTGTTTAATGAATCTGTGATTGCCCTTCTCCGTGGAAATATCTGCCCTGGTATCCATTTTTAGGTAACACCTATAAGTGATATGATAGGATATGTGTCTTTCACTTTCTGACTTACTACAAGTCACGTGATTACTTCTAGACTCATCTACGGTGCTGCAAATGGCATTGTGTCCTTTTTTCCCTTGGCTTCTCTTCTGCCTTAGCGGGGTCCATTTTCAACAATGTGATTCCCTGAGGGTTGTGGATTAGCTGACCTGGGCAGCCTTACACTGCCGGCCCGCCCTCCCCAGGTGTGCCTCGTTGAGGTCAATATAAACAGCGCTCCAGGCAACAATAGCCCCTGAAGCTGTGCCTGACTCCATATTCTCTGCCCCGTCAGCAGTCTCCGGGCTGTGCTGGTGGGAGGGAGTGAGGGGCCACAGCTTTGTGGGTGGCCCGGTGTGAGTGGGGTTCTGTTGGCCTTTCTGCAGGAGTTGCCAGGCTGCCGCCTGTAAAGAAGAGGATGTGTCACCCATACCTTCCGCTGCAATTTCTCTCCGGACAGAGGTGAGGAAGGAAAAAAAGCAGTGGGGGCCGGGACAGGAGGGGTATCTCAGGCAGGGCAATGGAAAGCTTCTGGAAGAGCGCCCGGGGCCAGGACCACCCTGGCTGGCCTGCAGGCACCAAGTTGGCCTGCGTGCTGTCGCTGGTGTGGCTCCACGGTCCTTCCTCTAGGCTTTCAAGCCCTTGTACATATTCAGGTGTTTTACCTGGAAAGGGTGGGAACAGTTCAGCAGCAGCTGGCCTGGGGCTCAGCTCACGTTTACTCACAGATGCCTCGGCACGGTCCCCCAGCTTTGCAATGAGGACGCTCCTTGCGTGGGGGGTGGGTTGCTGGCTGTATGGGAGATGGTTCCCCACCTCTGACCAATTTCAGAATTGTTTACCGCTGGAGCAAGTGCCGTGATAGGGTTTTCCTCTGTATAACTCGTGGGTTCAATTTTTTTTTCTTTTATGTTTCAAGTTAGATTTTATTCCTCTTTTATGTATTTATACATATAAGCATGGAAATAATTCATTCCTATAAATACATCTGTGTGACGGGAAGAATTTTTTCTGTTTTATTTTTAAATTTTATTTTTTAAAATTTTGAAATTTAATTTTATTTATGTTTTTATACAGCAGGTTATAATTAGTTATGTATTTTATGCATATACATATATAGAGGTCAATCCCAATCTCCCAACTCATCCCACCACCACCACCCCATGGCTTCCCACACTTGGTGTCCATACGTTTGTTCTCTACCTCTCTGTCTCTATTTCTTCCCTGCAAACCAGTTCATCTGTACCATTGTTTTAGGTTCCAAATATATGCATTAATATACAATATTTGTTTTCCTCTTTCTGACTTACTTCATTCTGTATGACAGTCTCTCGATCCATCGATGTCTCTACAAATGACCCAGTTTCATTCCTTTTTATGGCCGAGTAATATTCCATTTCATATATGTACCACGTCTTTAACCATTCATCTGTCTGTGGGCATTTAGGTTGCTTCCATTACCTGGCTATTGTAAATAGTGCTGCAATGAACATTGTGGTGAATGTGCCTTTTTGATTTACGGTTTTCTCTGGGTATATGCCCAGAAGTGGGATTGCTGGATCAGATGGTAATTCTATTTCTAGTTTTTTTAAGGAAACTCCATACTGTTCTCCATAGTGACTGTATCAATTTACATTCCCACCAATAGTGGAAGAGGGCTCCTTTTGTCCACACCCTCCCTAGAATTGGTTGTTTGTAGATTTTCTGATGATGCCGATTCTAACAGGTGTGAGGTGATACCTCATTGTAGTTTTGATTTGCATTTCTCTAATAATTAGTGCTGTTGAGCAGCTTTTCATGTGCGTCTTGGCCATCTCTGTGTCTCCTTTGAAGAAACGTCTCTTTAGATCTTCTGCCCATTTTTTTGGGGTTGTTTGTTTTTTTAATATTAAGCTGCATGAGCTGTTTATATATATTGGAGATTAAACCTCTGTCCATTGATTCATCTGCAACGATTTTCGCCCATTCTGAGGGATGCCCTTTTCCATTCCCGTGTTTTTTAACAAAAAAAGGAAAGAAAGGAAAAGAAGCAGAACACTAATATGCGTAAAATATGCCTTTTGAAACGGTCGTTTTGAAATATGGATGTCCTTTGAAATTTTTGGTCGATATGTGACCCCAGGATTTGTTTTCAGGGCAGGTGTCATTTACAGGCCTGCAATGATTTTGAATATCAACTGACCATTAGCGTTGGGATTAAAGCTGCTGTTGTGTGAAACGGCCACAAGGTGGCAGCAGTTCACCCTTACCAAATCTGGTTACTAGGGCAAGAGAGCCTCAGTGGAAGTGGTGTTCTAGATTGGAATTTAGAATGGAATGTGCCAGGAGAAAGCCCCTCAAGTTTGTCTCACTACATCTTGTTCGTGTTTTTAATTTAATTTTTTATTTTTTATTACAGCAAGTTTGATTACAATGTTTGGCTTGTTGTAGGTGTGGAAGATGTGGTTCTTTTACACATATACAGATGTCTGTTCTTCCTGGGATCCTTTTCCCATGTACGTTATGACAGAATGTTGAGTAGTCCTCTCTTGGTACTCTGTAGGTCTTTGGTGATTATATATGTCACCTGTGTTTGTATATGTCTGTTAACCCCAATATCGTAATGAATCCAATCCTCAAACCTTTCAATTGGTGAACCATAAGTTTGTTTAATGAATCTGTGATTGCCCTTCTCCGTGGAAATATCTGCCCTGGTATCCATTTTTAGGTAACACCTATAAGTGATATGATATGATATGTGTCTTTCACTTTCTGACTTACTACAAGTCACGTGATTACTTCTAGACTCATCTACGGTGCTGCAAATGGCATTGTGTCCTTTTTTCCCTTGGCTTCTCTTCTGCCTTAGCGGGGTCCATTTTCAACAATGTGATTCCCTGAGGGTTGTGGATTAGCTGAGCTGGGCAGCCTTACCCTGCCGGCCCGCCCTCCCCAGGTGTGCCTCGTTGAGGTCAATATAAACAGCGCTCCAGGCAACAATAGCCCCTGAAGCTGTGCCTGACTCCATATTCTCTGCCCCGTCAGCAGTCTCGGGGCTGTGCTGGTGGGAGGGAGTGAGGGGCCACAGCTTTGTGGGTGGCCCGGTGTGAGTGGGGTTCTGTTGGCCTTTCTGCAGGAGTTGCCAGGCTGCCGCCTGTAAAGAAGAGGATGTGTCACCCATACCTTCCGCTGCAATTTCTCTCCGGACAGAGGTGAGGAAGGAAAAAAAGCAGTGGGGGCCGGGACAGGAGGGGTATCTCAGGCAGGGCAATGGAAAGCTTCTGGAAGAGCGCCCGGGGCCAGGACCACCCTGGCTGGCCTGCAGGCACCAAGTTGGCCTGCGTGCTGTCGCTGGTGTGGCTCCACGGTCCTTCCTCTAGGCTTTCAAGCCCTTGTACATATTCAGGTGTTTTACCTGGAAAGGGTGGGAACAGTTCAGCAGCAGCTGGCCTGGGGCTCAGCTCACGTTTACTCACAGATGCCTCGGCACGGTCCCCCAGCTTTGCAATGAGGACGCTCCTTGCGTGGGGGGTGGGTTGCTGGCTGTATGGGAGATGGTTCCCCACCTCTGACCAATTTCAGAATTGTTTACCGCTGGAGCAAGTGCCGTGATAGGGTTTTCCTCTGTATAACTCGTGGGTTCAATTTTTTTTTCTTTTATGTTTCAAGTTAGATTTTATTCCTCTTTTATGTATTTATACATATAAGCATGGAAATAATTCATTCCTATAAATACATCTGTGTGACGGGAAGAATTTTTTCTGTTTTATTTTTAAATTTTATTTTTTAAAATTTTGAAATTTAATTTTATTTATGTTTTTATACAGCAGGTTATAATTAGTTATGTATTTTATGCATATACATATATAGAGGTCAATCCCAATCTCCCAACTCATCCCACCACCACCACCCCATGGCTTCCCACACTTGGTGTCCATACGTTTGTTCTCTACCTCTCTGTCTCTATTTCTTCCCTGCAAACCAGTTCATCTGTACCATTGTTTTAGGTTCCAAATATATGCATTAATATACAATATTTGTTTTCCTCTTTCTGACTTACTTCATTCTGTATGACAGTCTCTCGATCCATCGATGTCTCTACAAATGACCCAGTTTCATTCCTTTTTATGGCCGAGTAATATTCCATTTCATATATGTACCACGTCTTTATCCATTCATCTGTCTGTGGGCATTTAGGTTGCTTCCATTACCTGGCTATTGTAAATAGTGCTGCAATGAACATTGTGGTGAATGTGCCTTTTTGATTTACGGTTTTCTCTGGGTATATGCCCAGAAGTGGGATTGCTGGATCAGATGGTAATTCTATTTCTAGTTTTTTTAAGGAAACTCCATACTGTTCTCCATAGTGACTGTATCAATTTACATTCCCACCAATAGTGGAAGAGGGCTCCTTTTGTCCACACCCTCCCTAGAATTGGTTGTTTGTAGATTTTCTGATGATGCCGATTCTAACAGGTGTGAGGTGATACCTCATTGTAGTTTTGATTTGCATTTCTCTAATAATTAGTGCTGTTGAGCAGCTTTTCATGTGCATCTTGGCCATCTCTGTGTCTCCTTTGAAGAAACGTCTCTTTAGATCTTCTGCCCATTTTTTTGGGGTTGTTTGTTTTTTTAATATTAAGCTGCATGAGCTGTTTATATATATTGGAGATTAAACCTCTGTCCATTGATTCATCTGCAACGATTTTCGCCCATTCTGAGGGATGCCTTTTTCCATTCCCGTGTTTTTTAACAAAAAAAGGAAAGAAAGGAAAAGAAGCAGAACACTAATGTGCGTAAAATATGCCTTTTGAAACGGTCGTTTTGAAATATGGACGTCCTTTGAAATTTTTGGTCGATATGTGACCCCAGGATTTGTTTTCAGGGCAGGTGTCATTTACAGGCCTGCAATGATTTTGAATATCAACTGACCATTAGCGTTGGGATTAAAGCTGCTGTTGTGTGAAACGGCCACAAGGTGGCAGCAGTTCACCCTTACCAAATCTGGTTACTAGGGCAAGAGAGCCTCAGTGGAAGTGGTGTTCTAGATTGGAATTTAGAATGGAATGTGCCAGGAGAAAGCCCCTCAAGTTTGTCTCACTACATCTTGTTCGTGTTTTTAATTTAATTTTTTTATTTTTTATTACAGCAAGTTTGATTACAATGTTTGGCTTGTTGTAGGTGTGGAAGATGTGGTTCTTTTACACATATACAGATGTCTGTTCTTCCTGGGATCCTTTTCCCATGTACGTTATGACAGAATGTTGAGTAGTCCTCTCTTGGTATTCTGTAGGTCTTTGGTGATTATATATGTCACCTGTGTTTGTATATGTCTGTTAACCCCGATATCGTAATGAATCCAATCCTCAAACCTTTCAATTGGTGAACCATAAGTTTGTTTAATGAATCTGTGATTGCCCTTCTCCGTGGAAATATCTGCCCTGGTATCCATTTTTAGGTAACACCTATAAGTGATATGATATGATATGTGTCTTTCACTTTCTGACTTACTACAAGTCACGTGATTACTTCTAGACTCCTCTACGGTGCTGAAAATGGCATTGTGTCCTTTTTTCCCTTGGCTTCTCTTCTGCCTTAGCGGGGTCCATTTTCAACAATGTGATTCCCTGAGGGTTGTGGATTAGCTGACCTGGGCAGCCTTACACTGCCGGCCCGCCCTCCCCAGGTGTGCCTCGTTGAGGTCAATATAAACAGCGCTCCAGGCAACAATAGCCCCTGAAGCTGTGCCTGACTCCATATTCTCTGCCCCGTCAGCAGTCTCGGGGCTGTGCTGGTGGGAGGGAGTGAGGGGCCACAGCTTTGTGGGTGGCCCGGTGTGAGTGGGGTTCTGTTGGCCTTTCTGCACGAGTTGCCAGGCTGCCGCCTGTAAAGAAGAGGATGTGTCACCCATACCTTCCGCTGCAATTTCTCTCCGGACAGAGGTGAGGAAGGAAAAAAAGCAGTGGGGGCCGGGACAGGAGGGGTATCTCAGGCAGGGCAATGGAAAGCTTCTGGAAGAGCGCCCGGGGCCAGGACCACCCTGGCTGGCCTGCAGGCACCAAGTTGGCCTGCGTGCTGTCGCTGGTGTGGATCCACAGTCCTTCCTCTAGGCTTTCAAGCCCTTGTACATATTCAGGTGTTTTACCTGGAAAGGGTGGGAACAGTTCAGCAGCAGCTGGCCTGGGGCTCAGCTCACGTTTACTCACAGATGCCTCGGCACGGTCCCCCAGCTTTGCAATGAGGACGCTCCTTGCGTGGGGGGTGGGTTGCTGGCTGTATGGGAGATGGTTCCCCACCTCTGACCAATTTCAGAATTGTTTACCGCTGGAGCAAGTGCCGTGATAGGGTTTTCCTCTGTATAACTCGTGGGTTCAATTTTTTTTTTCTTTTATGTTTCAAGTTAGATTTTATTCCTCTTTTATGTATTTATACATATAAGCATGGAAATAATTCATTCCTATAAATACATCTGTGTGACGGGAAGAATTTTTTCTGTTTTATTTTTAAATTTTATTTTTTAAAATTTTGAAATTTAATTTTATTTATGTTTTTATACAGCAGGTTATAATTAGTTATGTATTTTATGCATATACATATATACAGGTCAAACCCAATCTCCCAACTCATCCCACCACCACCACCCCATGGCTTCCCACACTTGGTGTCCATACGTTTGTTCTCTACCTCTCTGTCTCTATTTCTTCCCTGCAAACCAGTTCATCTGTACCATTGTTTTAGGTTCCAAATATATGCATTAATATACAATATTTGTTTTCCTCTTTCTGACTTACTTCATTCTGTATGACAGTCTCTCGATCCATCGATGTCTCTACAAATGACCCAGTTTCATTCCTTTTTATGGCCGAGTAATATTCCATTTCATATATGTACCACGTCTTTATCCATTCATCTGTCTGTGGGCATTTAGGTTGCTTCCATTACCTGGCTATTGTAAATAGTGCTGCAATGAACATTGTGGTGAATGTGCCTTTTTGATTTACGGTTTTCTCTGGGTATATGCCCAGAAGTGGGATTGCTGGATCAGATGGTAATTCTATTTCTAGTTTTTTTAAGGAAACTCCATACTGTTCTCCATAGTGACTGTATCAATTTACATTCCCACCAATAGTGGAAGAGGGCTCCTTTTGTCCACACCCTCCCTAGAATTGGTTGTTTGTAGATTTTCTGATGATGCCGATTCTAACAGGTGTGAGGTGATACCTCATTGTAGTTTTGATTTGCATTTCTCTAATAATTAGTGCTGTTGAGCAGCTTTTCATGTGCATCTTGCCCATGTCTGTGTCTCCTTTGAAGAAACGTCTCTTTAGATCTTCTGCCCATTTTTTTGGGGTTGTTTGTTTTTTTAATATTAAGCTGCATGAGCTGTTTATATATATTGGAGATTAAACCTCTGTCCATTGATTCATCTGCAACGATTTTCGCCCATTCTGAGGGATGCCTTTTTCCATTCCCGTGTTTTTTAACAAAAAAAGGAAAGAAAGGAAAAGAAGCAGAACACTAATGTGCGTAAAATATGCCTTTTGAAACGGTCGTTTTGAAATATGGACGTCCTTTGAAATTTTTGGTCGATATGTGACCCCAGGATTTGTTTTCAGGGCAGGTGTCATTTACAGGCCTGCAATGATTTTGAATATCAACTGACCATTAGCGTTGGGATTAAAGCTGCTGTTGTGTGAAACGGCCACAAGGTGGCAGCAGTTCACCCTTACCAAATCTGGTTACTAGGGCAAGAGAGCCTCAGTGGAAGTGGTGTTCTAGATTGGAATTTAGAATGGAATGTGCCAGGAGAAAGCCCCTCAAGTTTGTCTCACTACATCTTGTTCGTGTTTTTAATTTAATTTTTTTATTTTTTATTACAGCAAGTTTGATTACAATGTTTGGCTTGTTGTAGGTGTGGAAGATGTGGTTCTTTTACACATATACAGATGTCTGTTCTTCCTGGGATCCTTTTCCCATGTACGTTATGACAGAATGTTGAGTAGTCCTCTCTTGGTATTCTGTAGGTCTTTGGTGATTATATATGTCACCTGTGTTTGTATATGTCTGTTAACCCCGATATCGTAATGAATCCAATCCTCAAACCTTTCAATTGGTGAACCATAAGTTTGTTTAATGAATCTGTGATTGCCCTTCTCCGTGGAAATATCTGCCCTGGTATCCATTTTTAGGTAACACCTATAAGTGATATGATATGATATGTGTCTTTCACTTTCTGACTTACTACAAGTCACGTGATTACTTCTAGACTCCTCTACGGTGCTGCAAATGGCATTGTGTCCTTTTTTCCCTTGGCTTCTCTTCTGCCTTAGCGGGGTCCATTTTCAACAATGTGATTCCCTGAGGGTTGTGG
Organism: Mesoplodon mirus; assembly: GCF_964341445.2. Lineage (NCBI taxonomy): Eukaryota > Metazoa > Chordata > Mammalia > Artiodactyla > Ziphiidae > Mesoplodon > Mesoplodon mirus. The sequence goes on from NW_028295329.1 coordinate 69,928, forward strand.
ATTAGCTGACCTGGGCAGCCTTACCCTGCCGGCCCGCCCTCCCCAGGTGTGCCTCGTTGAGGTCAATATAAACAGCGCTCCAGGCAACAATAGCCCCTGAAGCTGTGCCTGACTCCATATTCTCTGCCCCGTCAGCAGTCTCGGGGCTGTGCTGGTGGGAGGGAGTGAGGGGCCACAGCTTTGTGGGTGGCCCGGTGTGAGTGGGGTTCTGTTGGCCTTTCTGCAGGAGTTGCCAGGCTGCCGCCTGTAAAGAAGAGGATGTGTCACCCATACCTTCCGCTGCAATTTCTCTCCGGACAGAGGTGAGGAAGGAAAAAAAGCAGTGGGGGCCGGGACAGGAGGGGTATCTCAGGCAGGGCAATGGAAAGCTTCTGGAAGAGCGCCCGGGGCCAGGACCACCCTGGCTGGCCTGCAGGCACCAAGTTGGCCTGCGTGCTGTCGCTGGTGTGGCTCCACGGTCCTTCCTCTAGGCTTTCAAGCCCTTGTACATATTCAGGTGTTTTACCTGGAAAGGGTGGGAACAGTTCAGCAGCAGCTGGCCTGGGGCTCAGCTCACGTTTACTCACAGATGCCTCGGCACGGTCCCCCAGCTTTGCAATGAGGACGCTCCTTGCGTGGGGGGTGGGTTGCTGGCTGTATGGGAGATGGTTCCCCACCTCTGACCAATTTCAGAATTGTTTACCGCTGGAGCAAGTGCCGTGATAGGGTTTTCCTCTGTATAACTCGTGGGTTCAATTTTTTTTTCTTTTATGTTTCAAGTTAGATTTTATTCCTCTTTTATGTATTTATACATATAAGCATGGAAATAATTCATTCCTATAAATACATCTGTGTGACGGGAAGAATTTTTTCTGTTTTATTTTTAAATTTTATTTTTTAAAATTTTGAAATTTAATTTTATTTATGTTTTTATACAGCAGGTTATAATTAGTTATGTATTTTATGCATATACATATATAGAGGTCAATCCCAATCTCCCAACTCATCCCACCACCACCACCCCATGGCTTCCCACACTTGGTGTCCATACGTTTGTTCTCTACCTCTCTGTCTCTATTTCTTCCCTGCAAACCAGTTCATCTGTACCATTGTTTTAGGTTCCAAATATATGCATTAATATACAATATTTGTTTTCCTCTTTCTGACTTACTTCATTCTGTATGACAGTCTCTCGATCCATCGATGTCTCTACAAATGACCCAGTTTCATTCCTTTTTATGGCCGAGTAATATTCCATTTCATATATGTACCACGTCTTTAACCATTCATCTGTCTGTGGGCATTTAGGTTGCTTCCATTACCTGGCTATTGTAAATAGTGCTGCAATGAACATTGTGGTGAATGTGCCTTTTTGATTTACGGTTTTCTCTGGGTATATGCCCAGAAGTGGGATTGCTGGATCAGATGGTAATTCTATTTCTAGTTTTTTTAAGGAAACTCCATACTGTTCTCCATAGTGACTGTATCAATTTACATTCCCACCAATAGTGGAAGAGGGCTCCTTTTGTCCACACCCTCCCTAGAATTGGTTGTTTGTAGATTTTCTGATGATGCCGATTCTAACAGGTGTGAGGTGATACCTCATTGTAGTTTTGATTTGCATTTCTCTAATAATTAGTGCTGTTGAGCAGCTTTTCATGTGCGTCTTGGCCATCTCTGTGTCTCCTTTGAAGAAACGTCTCTTTAGATCTTCTGCCCATTTTTTTGGGGTTGTTTGTTTTTTTAATATTAAGCTGCATGAGCTGTTTATATATATTGGAGATTAAACCTCTGTCCATTGATTCATCTGCAACGATTTTCGCCCATTCTGAGGGATGCCCTTTTCCATTCCCGTGTTTTTTAACAAAAAAAGGAAAGAAAGGAAAAGAAGCAGAACACTAATATGCGTAAAATATGCCTTTTGAAACGGTCGTTTTGAAATATGGATGTCCTTTGAAATTTTTGGTCGATATGTGACCCCAGGATTTGTTTTCAGGGCAGGTGTCATTTACAGGCCTGCAATGATTTTGAATATCAACTGACCATTAGCGTTGGGATTAAAGCTGCTGTTGTGTGAAACGGCCACAAGGTGGCAGCAGTTCACCCTTACCAAATCTGGTTACTAGGGCAAGAGAGCCTCAGTGGAAGTGGTGTTCTAGATTGGAATTTAGAATGGAATGTGCCAGGAGAAAGCCCCTCAAGTTTGTCTCACTACATCTTGTTCGTGTTTTTAATTTAATTTTTTATTTTTTATTACAGCAAGTTTGATTACAATGTTTGGCTTGTTGTAGGTGTGGAAGATGTGGTTCTTTTACACATATACAGATGTCTGTTCTTCCTGGGATCCTTTTCCCATGTACGTTATGACAGAATGTTGAGTAGTCCTCTCTTGGTACTCTGTAGGTCTTTGGTGATTATATATGTCACCTGTGTTTGTATATGTCTGTTAACCCCAATATCGTAATGAATCCAATCCTCAAACCTTTCAATTGGTGAACCATAAGTTTGTTTAATGAATCTGTGATTGCCCTTCTCCGTGGAAATATCTGCCCTGGTATCCATTTTTAGGTAACACCTATAAGTGATATGATATGATATGTGTCTTTCACTTTCTGACTTACTACAAGTCACGTGATTACTTCTAGACTCATCTACGGTGCTGCAAATGGCATTGTGTCCTTTTTTCCCTTGGCTTCTCTTCTGCCTTAGCGGGGTCCATTTTCAACAATGTGATTCCCTGAGGGTTGTGGATTAGCTGAGCTGGGCAGCCTTACCCTGCCGGCCCGCCCTCCCCAGGTGTGCCTCGTTGAGGTCAATATAAACAGCGCTCCAGGCAACAATAGCCCCTGAAGCTGTGCCTGACTCCATATTCTCTGCCCCGTCAGCAGTCTCGGGGCTGTGCTGGTGGGAGGGAGTGAGGGGCCACAGCTTTGTGGGTGGCCCGGTGTGAGTGGGGTTCTGTTGGCCTTTCTGCAGGAGTTGCCAGGCTGCCGCCTGTAAAGAAGAGGATGTGTCACCCATACCTTCCGCTGCAATTTCTCTCCGGACAGAGGTGAGGAAGGAAAAAAAGCAGTGGGGGCCGGGACAGGAGGGGTATCTCAGGCAGGGCAATGGAAAGCTTCTGGAAGAGCGCCCGGGGCCAGGACCACCCTGGCTGGCCTGCAGGCACCAAGTTGGCCTGCGTGCTGTCGCTGGTGTGGCTCCACGGTCCTTCCTCTAGGCTTTCAAGCCCTTGTACATATTCAGGTGTTTTACCTGGAAAGGGTGGGAACAGTTCAGCAGCAGCTGGCCTGGGGCTCAGCTCACGTTTACTCACAGATGCCTCGGCACGGTCCCCCAGCTTTGCAATGAGGACGCTCCTTGCGTGGGGGGTGGGTTGCTGGCTGTATGGGAGATGGTTCCCCACCTCTGACCAATTTCAGAATTGTTTACCGCTGGAGCAAGTGCCGTGATAGGGTTTTCCTCTGTATAACTCGTGGGTTCAATTTTTTTTTCTTTTATGTTTCAAGTTAGATTTTATTCCTCTTTTATGTATTTATACATATAAGCATGGAAATAATTCATTCCTATAAATACATCTGTGTGACGGGAAGAATTTTTTCTGTTTTATTTTTAAATTTTATTTTTTAAAATTTTGAAATTTAATTTTATTTATGTTTTTATACAGCAGGTTATAATTAGTTATGTATTTTATGCATATACATATATAGAGGTCAATCCCAATCTCCCAACTCATCCCACCACCACCACCCCATGGCTTCCCACACTTGGTGTCCATACGTTTGTTCTCTACCTCTCTGTCTCTATTTCTTCCCTGCAAACCAGTTCATCTGTACCATTGTTTTAGGTTCCAAATATATGCATTAATATACAATATTTGTTTTCCTCTTTCTGACTTACTTCATTCTGTATGACAGTCTCTCGATCCATCGATGTCTCTACAAATGACCCAGTTTCATTCCTTTTTATGGCCGAGTAATATTCCATTTCATATATGTACCACGTCTTTATCCATTCATCTGTCTGTGGGCATTTAGGTTGCTTCCATTACCTGGCTATTGTAAATAGTGCTGCAATGAACATTGTGGTGAATGTGCCTTTTTGATTTACGGTTTTCTCTGGGTATATGCCCAGAAGTGGGATTGCTGGATCAGATGGTAATTCTATTTCTAGTTTTTTTAAGGAAACTCCATACTGTTCTCCATAGTGACTGTATCAATTTACATTCCCACCAATAGTGGAAGAGGGCTCCTTTTGTCCACACCCTCCCTAGAATTGGTTGTTTGTAGATTTTCTGATGATGCCGATTCTAACAGGTGTGAGGTGATACCTCATTGTAGTTTTGATTTGCATTTCTCTAATAATTAGTGCTGTTGAGCAGCTTTTCATGTGCATCTTGGCCATCTCTGTGTCTCCTTTGAAGAAACGTCTCTTTAGATCTTCTGCCCATTTTTTTGGGGTTGTTTGTTTTTTTAATATTAAGCTGCATGAGCTGTTTATATATATTGGAGATTAAACCTCTGTCCATTGATTCATCTGCAACGATTTTCGCCCATTCTGAGGGATGCCTTTTTCCATTCCCGTGTTTTTTAACAAAAAAAGGAAAGAAAGGAAAAGAAGCAGAACACTAATGTGCGTAAAATATGCCTTTTGAAACGGTCGTTTTGAAATATGGACGTCCTTTGAAATTTTTGGTCGATATGTGACCCCAGGATTTGTTTTCAGGGCAGGTGTCATTTACAGGCCTGCAATGATTTTGAATATCAACTGACCATTAGCGTTGGGATTAAAGCTGCTGTTGTGTGAAACGGCCACAAGGTGGCAGCAGTTCACCCTTACCAAATCTGGTTACTAGGGCAAGAGAGCCTCAGTGGAAGTGGTGTTCTAGATTGGAATTTAGAATGGAATGTGCCAGGAGAAAGCCCCTCAAGTTTGTCTCACTACATCTTGTTCGTGTTTTTAATTTAATTTTTTTATTTTTTATTACAGCAAGTTTGATTACAATGTTTGGCTTGTTGTAGGTGTGGAAGATGTGGTTCTTTTACACATATACAGATGTCTGTTCTTCCTGGGATCCTTTTCCCATGTACGTTATGACAGAATGTTGAGTAGTCCTCTCTTGGTATTCTGTAGGTCTTTGGTGATTATATATGTCACCTGTGTTTGTATATGTCTGTTAACCCCGATATCGTAATGAATCCAATCCTCAAACCTTTCAATTGGTGAACCATAAGTTTGTTTAATGAATCTGTGATTGCCCTTCTCCGTGGAAATATCTGCCCTGGTATCCATTTTTAGGTAACACCTATAAGTGATATGATATGATATGTGTCTTTCACTTTCTGACTTACTACAAGTCACGTGATTACTTCTAGACTCCTCTACGGTGCTGAAAATGGCATTGTGTCCTTTTTTCCCTTGGCTTCTCTTCTGCCTTAGCGGGGTCCATTTTCAACAATGTGATTCCCTGAGGGTTGTGGATTAGCTGACCTGGGCAGCCTTACACTGCCGGCCCGCCCTCCCCAGGTGTGCCTCGTTGAGGTCAATATAAACAGCGCTCCAGGCAACAATAGCCCCTGAAGCTGTGCCTGACTCCATATTCTCTGCCCCGTCAGCAGTCTCGGGGCTGTGCTGGTGGGAGGGAGTGAGGGGCCACAGCTTTGTGGGTGGCCCGGTGTGAGTGGGGTTCTGTTGGCCTTTCTGCACGAGTTGCCAGGCTGCCGCCTGTAAAGAAGAGGATGTGTCACCCATACCTTCCGCTGCAATTTCTCTCCGGACAGAGGTGAGGAAGGAAAAAAAGCAGTGGGGGCCGGGACAGGAGGGGTATCTCAGGCAGGGCAATGGAAAGCTTCTGGAAGAGCGCCCGGGGCCAGGACCACCCTGGCTGGCCTGCAGGCACCAAGTTGGCCTGCGTGCTGTCGCTGGTGTGGATCCACAGTCCTTCCTCTAGGCTTTCAAGCCCTTGTACATATTCAGGTGTTTTACCTGGAAAGGGTGGGAACAGTTCAGCAGCAGCTGGCCTGGGGCTCAGCTCACGTTTACTCACAGATGCCTCGGCACGGTCCCCCAGCTTTGCAATGAGGACGCTCCTTGCGTGGGGGGTGGGTTGCTGGCTGTATGGGAGATGGTTCCCCACCTCTGACCAATTTCAGAATTGTTTACCGCTGGAGCAAGTGCCGTGATAGGGTTTTCCTCTGTATAACTCGTGGGTTCAATTTTTTTTTTCTTTTATGTTTCAAGTTAGATTTTATTCCTCTTTTATGTATTTATACATATAAGCATGGAAATAATTCATTCCTATAAATACATCTGTGTGACGGGAAGAATTTTTTCTGTTTTATTTTTAAATTTTATTTTTTAAAATTTTGAAATTTAATTTTATTTATGTTTTTATACAGCAGGTTATAATTAGTTATGTATTTTATGCATATACATATATACAGGTCAAACCCAATCTCCCAACTCATCCCACCACCACCACCCCATGGCTTCCCACACTTGGTGTCCATACGTTTGTTCTCTACCTCTCTGTCTCTATTTCTTCCCTGCAAACCAGTTCATCTGTACCATTGTTTTAGGTTCCAAATATATGCATTAATATACAATATTTGTTTTCCTCTTTCTGACTTACTTCATTCTGTATGACAGTCTCTCGATCCATCGATGTCTCTACAAATGACCCAGTTTCATTCCTTTTTATGGCCGAGTAATATTCCATTTCATATATGTACCACGTCTTTATCCATTCATCTGTCTGTGGGCATTTAGGTTGCTTCCATTACCTGGCTATTGTAAATAGTGCTGCAATGAACATTGTGGTGAATGTGCCTTTTTGATTTACGGTTTTCTCTGGGTATATGCCCAGAAGTGGGATTGCTGGATCAGATGGTAATTCTATTTCTAGTTTTTTTAAGGAAACTCCATACTGTTCTCCATAGTGACTGTATCAATTTACATTCCCACCAATAGTGGAAGAGGGCTCCTTTTGTCCACACCCTCCCTAGAATTGGTTGTTTGTAGATTTTCTGATGATGCCGATTCTAACAGGTGTGAGGTGATACCTCATTGTAGTTTTGATTTGCATTTCTCTAATAATTAGTGCTGTTGAGCAGCTTTTCATGTGCATCTTGCCCATGTCTGTGTCTCCTTTGAAGAAACGTCTCTTTAGATCTTCTGCCCATTTTTTTGGGGTTGTTTGTTTTTTTAATATTAAGCTGCATGAGCTGTTTATATATATTGGAGATTAAACCTCTGTCCATTGATTCATCTGCAACGATTTTCGCCCATTCTGAGGGATGCCTTTTTCCATTCCCGTGTTTTTTAACAAAAAAAGGAAAGAAAGGAAAAGAAGCAGAACACTAATGTGCGTAAAATATGCCTTTTGAAACGGTCGTTTTGAAATATGGACGTCCTTTGAAATTTTTGGTCGATATGTGACCCCAGGATTTGTTTTCAGGGCAGGTGTCATTTACAGGCCTGCAATGATTTTGAATATCAACTGACCATTAGCGTTGGGATTAAAGCTGCTGTTGTGTGAAACGGCCACAAGGTGGCAGCAGTTCACCCTTACCAAATCTGGTTACTAGGGCAAGAGAGCCTCAGTGGAAGTGGTGTTCTAGATTGGAATTTAGAATGGAATGTGCCAGGAGAAAGCCCCTCAAGTTTGTCTCACTACATCTTGTTCGTGTTTTTAATTTAATTTTTTTATTTTTTATTACAGCAAGTTTGATTACAATGTTTGGCTTGTTGTAGGTGTGGAAGATGTGGTTCTTTTACACATATACAGATGTCTGTTCTTCCTGGGATCCTTTTCCCATGTACGTTATGACAGAATGTTGAGTAGTCCTCTCTTGGTATTCTGTAGGTCTTTGGTGATTATATATGTCACCTGTGTTTGTATATGTCTGTTAACCCCGATATCGTAATGAATCCAATCCTCAAACCTTTCAATTGGTGAACCATAAGTTTGTTTAATGAATCTGTGATTGCCCTTCTCCGTGGAAATATCTGCCCTGGTATCCATTTTTAGGTAACACCTATAAGTGATATGATATGATATGTGTCTTTCACTTTCTGACTTACTACAAGTCACGTGATTACTTCTAGACTCCTCTACGGTGCTGCAAATGGCATTGTGTCCTTTTTTCCCTTGGCTTCTCTTCTGCCTTAGCGGGGTCCATTTTCAACAATGTGATTCCCTGAGGGTTGTGGATTAGCTGACCTGGGCAGCCTTACCCTGCCGGCCCGCCCTCCCCAGGTGTGCCTCGTTGAGGTCAATATAAACAGCGCTCCAGGCAACAATAGCCCCTGAAGCTGTGCCTGACTCCATATTCTCTGCCCCGTCAGCAGTCTCGGGGCTGTGCTGGTGGGAGGGAGTGAGGGGCCACAGCTTTGTGGGTGGCCCGGTGTGAGTGGGGTTCTGTTGGCCTTTCTGCAGGAGTTGCCAGGCTGCCGCCTGTAAAGAAGAGGATGTGTCACCCATACCTTCCGCTGCAATTTCTCTCCGGACAGAGGTGAGGAAGGAAAAAAAGCAGTGGGGGCCGGGACAGGAGGGGTATCTCAGGCAGGGCAATGGAAAGCTTCTGGAAGAGCGCCCGGGGCCAGGACCACCCTGGCTGGCCTGCAGGCACCAAGTTGGCCTGCGTGCTGTCGCTGGTGTGGCTCCACGGTCCTTCCTCTAGGCTTTCAAGCCCTTGTACATATTCAGGTGTTTTACCTGGAAAGGGTGGGAACAGTTCAGCAGCAGCTGGCCTGGGGCTCAGCTCACGTTTACTCACAGATGCCTCGGCACGGTCCCCCAGCTTTGCAATGAGGACGCTCCTTGCGTGGGGGGTGGGTTGCTGGCTGTATGGGAGATGGTTCCCCACCTCTGACCAATTTCAGAATTGTTTACCGCTGGAGCAAGTGCCGTGATAGGGTTTTCCTCTGTATAACTCGTGGGTTCAATTTTTTTTTCTTTTATGTTTCAAGTTAGATTTTATTCCTCTTTTATGTATTTATACATATAAGCATGGAAATAATTCATTCCTATAAATACATCTGTGTGACGGGAAGAATTTTTTCTGTTTTATTTTTAAATTTTATTTTTTAAAATTTTGAAATTTAATTTTATTTATGTTTTTATACAGCAGGTTATAATTAGTTATGTATTTTATGCATATACATATATACAGGTCAATCCCAATCTCCCAACTCATCCCACCACCACCACCCCATGGCTTCCCACACTTGGTGTCCATACGTTTGTTCTCTACCTCTCTGTCTCTATTTCTTCCCTGCAAACCAGTTCATCTGTACCATTGTTTTAGGTTCCAAATATATGCATTAATATACAATATTTGTTTTCCTCTTTCTGACTTACTTCATTCTGTATGACAGTCTCTCGATCCATCGATGTCTCTACAAATGACCCAGTTTCATTCCTTTTTATGGCCGAGTAATATTCCATTTCATATATGTACCACGTCTTTATCCATTCATCTGTCTGTGGGCATTTAGGTTGCTTCCATTACCTGGCTATTGTAAATAGTGCTGCAATGAACATTGTGGTGAATGTGCCTTTTTGATTTACGGTTTTCTCTGGGTATATGCCCAGAAGTGGGATTGCTGGATCAGATGGTAATTCTATTTCTAGTTTTTTTAAGGAAACTCCATACTGTTCTCCATAGTGACTGTATCAATTTACATTCCCACCAATAGTGGAAGAGGGCTCCTTTTGTCCACACCCTCCCTAGAATTGGTTGTTTGTAGATTTTCTGATGATGCCGATTCTAACAGGTGTGAGGTGATACCTCATTGTAGTTTTGATTTGCATTTCTCTAATAATTAGTGCTGTTCAGCAGCTTTTCATGTGCATCTTGGCCATCTCTGTGTCTCCTTTGAAGAAACGTCTCTTTAGATCTTCTGCCCATTTTTTTGGGGTTGTTTGTTTTTTTAATATTAAGCTGCATGAGCTGTTTATATATATTGGAGATTAAACCTCTGTCCATTGATTCATCTGCAACGATTTTCGCCCATTCTGAGGGATGCCTTTTTCCATTCCCGTGTTTTTTAACAAAAAAAGGAAAGAAAGGAAAAGAAGCAGAACACTAATGTGCGTAAAATATGCCTTTTGAAACGGTCGTTTTGAAATATGGACGTCCTTTGAAATTTTTGGTCGATATGTGACCCCAGGATTTGTTTTCAGGGCAGGTGTCATTTACAGGCCTGCAATGATTTTGAATATCAACTGACCATTAGCGTTGGGATTAAAGCTGCTGTTGTGTGAAACGGCCACAAGGTGGCAGCAGTTCACCCTTACCAAATCTGGTTACTAGGGCAAGAGAGCCTCAGTGGAAGTGGTGTTCTAGATTGGAATTTAGAATGGAATGTGCCAGGAGAAAGCCCCTCAAGTTTGTCTCACTACATCTTGTTCGTGTTTTTAATTTAATTTTTTTATTTTTTATTACAGCAAGTTTGATTACAATGTTTGGCTTGTTGTAGGTGTGGAAGATGTGGTTCTTTTACACATATACAGATGTCTGTTCTTCCTGGGATCCTTTTCCCATGTACGTTATGACAGAATGTTGAGTAGTCCTCTCTTGGTATTCTGTAGGTCTTTGGTGATTATATATGTCACCTGTGTTTGTATATGTCTGTTAACCCCGATATCGTAATGAATCCAATCCTCAAACCTTTCAATTGGTGAACCATAAGTTTGTTTAATGAATCTGTGATTGCCCTTCTCCGTGGAAATATCTGCCCTGGTATCCATTTTTAGGTAACACCTATAAGTGATATGATATGATATGTGTCTTTCACTTTCTGACTTACTACAAGTCACGTGATTACTTCTAGACTCATCTACGGTGCTGCAAATGGCATTGTGTCCTTTTTTCCCTTGGCTTCTCTTCTGCCTTAGCGGGGTCCATTTTCAACAATGTGATTCCCTGAGGGTTGTGGATTAGCTGACCTGGGCAGCCTTACACTGCCGGCCCGCCCTCCCCAGGTGTGCCTCGTTGAGGTCAATATAAACAGCGCTCCAGGCAACAATAGCCCCTGAAGCTGTGCCTGACTCCATATTCTCTGCCCCGTCAGCAGTCTCGGGGCTGTGCTGGTGGGAGGGAGTGAGGGGCCACAGCTTTGTGGGTGGCCCGGTGTGAGTGGGGTTCTGTTGGCCTTTCTGCAGGAGTTGCCAGGCTGCCGCCTGTAAAGAAGAGGATGTGTCACCCATACCTTCCGCTGCAATTTCTCTCCGGACAGAGGTGAGGAAGGAAAAAAAGCAGTGGGGGCCGGGACAGGAGGGGTATCTCAGGCAGGGCAATGGAAAGCTTCTGGAAGAGCGCCCGGGGCCAGGACCACCCTGGCTGGCCTGCAGGCACCAAGTTGGCCTGCGTGCTGTCGCTGGTGTGGCTCCACGGTCCTTCCTCTAGGCTTTCAAGCCCTTGTACATATTCAGGTGTTTTACCTGGAAAGGGTGGGAACAGTTCAGCAGCAGCTGGCCTGGGGCTCAGCTCACGTTTACTCACAGATGCCTCGGCACGGTCCCCCAGCTTTGCAATGAGGACGCTCCTTGCGTGGGGGGTGGGTTGCTGGCTGTATGGGAGATGGTTCCCCACCTCTGACCAATTTCAGAATTGTTTACCGCTGGAGCAAGTGCCGTGATAGGGTTTTCCTCTGTATAACTCGTGGGTTCAATTTTTTTTTCTTTTATGTTTCAAGTTAGATTTTATTCCTCTTTTATGTATTTATACATATAAGCATGGAAATAATTCATTCCTATAAATACATCTGTGTGACGGGAAGAATTTTTTCTGTTTTATTTTTAAATTTTATTTTTTAAAATTTTGAAATTTAATTTTATTTATGTTTTTATACAGCAGGTTATAATTAGTTATGTATTTTATGCATATACATATATAGAGGTCAATCCCAATCTCCCAACTCATCCCACCACCACCACCCCATGGCTTCCCACACTTGGTGTCCATACGTTTGTTCTCTACCTCTCTGTCTCTATTTCTTCCCTGCAAACCAGTTCATCTGTACCATTGTTTTAGGTTCCAAATATATGCATTAATATACAATATTTGTTTTCCTCTTTCTGACTTACTTCATTCTGTATGACAGTCTCTCGATCCATCGATGTCTCTACAAATGACCCAGTTTCATTCCTTTTTATGGCCGAGTAATATTCCATTTCATATATGTACCACGTCTTTATCCATTCATCTGTCTGTGGGCATTTAGGTTGCTTCCATTACCTGGCTATTGTAAATAGTGCTGCAATGAACATTGTGGTGAATGTGCCTTTTTGATTTACGGTTTTCTCTGGGTATATGCCCAGAAGTGGGATTGCTGGATCAGATGGTAATTCTATTTCTAGTTTTTTTAAGGAAACTCCATACTGTTCTCCATAGTGACTGTATCAATTTACATTCCCACCAATAGTGGAAGAGGGCTCCTTTTGTCCACACCCTCCCTAGAATTGGTTGTTTGTAGATTTTCTGATGATGCCGATTCTAACAGGTGTGAGGTGATACCTCATTGTAGTTTTGATTTGCATTTCTCTAATAATTAGTGCTGTTGAGCAGCTTTTCATGTGCATCTTGGCCATGTCTGTGTCTCCTTTGAAGAAACGTCTCTTTAGATCTTCTGCCCATTTTTTTGGGGTTGTTTGTTTTTTTAATATTAAGCTGCATGAGCTGTTTATATATATTGGAGATTAAACCTCTGTCCATTGATTCATCTGCAACGATTTTCGCCCATTCTGAGGGATGCCTTTTTCCATTCCCGTGTTTTTTAACAAAAAAAGGAAAGAAAGGAAAAGAAGCAGAACACTAATGTGCGTAAAATATGCCTTTTGAAACGGTCGTTTTGAAATATGGACGTCCTTTGAAATTTTTGGTCGATATGTGACCCCAGGATTTGTTTTCAGGGCAGGTGTCATTTACAGGCCTGCAATGATTTTGAATATCAACTGACCATTAGCGTTGGGATTAAAGCTGCTGTTGTGTGAAACGGCCACAAGGTGGCAGCAGTTCACCCTTACCAAATCTGGTTACTAGGGCAAGAGAGCCTCAGTGGAAGTGGTGTTCTAGATTGGAATTTAGAATGGAATGTGCCAGGAGAAAGCCCCTCAAGTTTGTCTCACTACATCTTGTTCGTGTTTTTAATTTAATTTTTTTATTTTTTATTACAGCAAGTTTGATTACAATGTTTGGCTTGTTGTAGGTGTGGAAGATGTGGTTCTTTTACACATATACAGATGTCTGTTCTTCCTGGGATCCTTTTCCCATGTACGTTATGACAGAATGTTGAGTAGTCCTCTCTTGGTATTCTGTAGGTCTTTGGTGATTATATATGTCACCTGTGTTTGTATATGTCTGTTAACCCCGATATCGTAATGAATCCAATCCTCAAACCTTTCAATTGGTGAACCATAAGTTTGTTTAATGAATCTGTGATTGCCCTTCTCCGTGGAAATATCTGCCCTGGTATCCATTTTTAGGTAACACCTATAAGTGATATGATATGATATGTGTCTTTCACTTTCTGACTTACTACAAGTCACGTGATTACTTCTAGACTCCTCTACGGTGCTGAAAATGGCATTGTGTCCTTTTTTCCCTTGGCTTCTCTTCTGCCTTAGCGGGGTCCATTTTCAACAATGTGATTCCCTGAGGGTTGTGGATTAGCTGACCTGGGCAGCCTTACACTGCCGGCCCGCCCTCCCCAGGTGTGCCTCGTTGAGGTCAATATAAACAGCGCTCCAGGCAACAATAGCCCCTGAAGCTGTGCCTGACTCCATATTCTCTGCCCCGTCAGCAGTCTCGGGGCTGTGCTGGTGGGAGGGAGTGAGGGGCCACAGCTTTGTGGGTGGCCCGGTGTGAGTGGGGTTCTGTTGGCCTTTCTGCAGGAGTTGCCAGGCTGCCGCCTGTAAAGAAGAGGATGTGTCACCCATACCTTCCGCTGCAATTTCTCTCCGGACAGAGGTGAGGAAGGAAAAAAAGCAGTGGGGGCCGGGACAGGAGGGGTATCTCAGGCAGGGCAATGGAAAGCTTCTGGAAGAGCGCCCGGGGCCAGGACCACCCTGGCTGGCCTGCAGGCACCAAGTTGGCCTGCGTGCTGTCGCTGGTGTGGCTCCACAGTCCTTCCTCTAGGCTTTCAAGCCCTTGTACATATTCAGGTGTTTTACCTGGAAAGGGTGGGAACAGTTCAGCAGCAGCTGGCCTGGGGCTCAGCTCACGTTTACTCACAGATGCCTCGGCACGGTCCCCCAGCTTTGCAATGAGGACGCTCCTTGCGTGGGGGGTGGGTTGCTGGCTGTATGGGAGATGGTTCCCCACCTCTGACCAATTTCAGAATTGTTTACCGCTGGAGCAAGTGCCGTGATAGGGTTTTCCTCTGTATAACTCGTGGGTTCAATTTTTTTTTCTTTTATGTTTCAAGTTAGATTTTATTCCTCTTTTATGTATTTATACATATAAGCATGGAAATAATTCATTCCTATAAATACATCTGTGTGACGGGAAGAATTTTTTCTGTTTTATTTTTAAATTTTATTTTTTAAAATTTTGAAATTTAATTTTATTTATGTTTTTATACAGCAGGTTATAATTAGTTATGTATTTTATGCATATACATATATAGAGGTCAATCCCAATCTCCCAACTCATCCCACCACCACCACCCCATGGCTTCCCACACTTGGTGTCCATACGTTTGTTCTCTACCTCTCTGTCTCTATTTCTTCCCTGCAAACCAGTTCATCTGTACCATTGTTTTAGGTTCCAAATATATGCATTAATATACAATATTTGTTTTCCTCTTTCTGACTTACTTCATTCTGTATGACAGTCTCTCGATCCATCGATGTCTCTACAAATGACCCAGTTTCATTCCTTTTTATGGCCGAGTAATATTCCATTTCATATATGTACCACGTCTTTAACCATTCATCTGTCTGTGGGCATTTAGGTTGCTTCCATTACCTGGCTATTGTAAATAGTGCTGCAATGAACATTGTGGTGAATGTGCCTTTTTGATTTACGGTTTTCTCTGGGTATATGCCCAGAAGTGGGATTGCTGGATCAGATGGTAATTCTATTTCTAGTTTTTTTAAGGAAACTCCATACTGTTCTCCATAGTGACTGTATCAATTTACATTCCCACCAATAGTGGAAGAGGGCTCCTTTTGTCCACACCCTCCCTAGAATTGGTTGTTTGTAGATTTTCTGATGATGCCGATTCTAACAGGTGTGAGGTGATACCTCATTGTAGTTTTGATTTGCATTTCTCTAATAATTAGTGCTGTTGAGCAGCTTTTCATGTGCATCTTGGCCATCTCTGTGTCTCCTTTGAAGAAACGTCTCTTTAGATCTTCTGCCCATTTTTTTGGGGTTGTTTGTTTTTTTAATATTAAGCTGCATGAGCTGTTTATATATATTGGAGATTAAACCTCTGTCCATAGATTCATCTGCAACGATTTTCGCCCATTCTGAGGGATGCCTTTTTCCATTCCCGTGTTTTTTAACAAAAAAAGGAAAGAAAGGAAAAGAAGCAGAACACTAATGTGCGTAAAATATGCCTTTTGAAACGGTTGTTTTGAAATATGGACGTCCTTTGAAATTTTTGGTCGATATGTGACCCCAGGATTTGTTTTCAGGGCAGGTGTCATTTACAGGCCTGCAATGATTTTGAATATCAACTGACCATTAGCGTTGGGATTAAAGCTGCTGTTGTGTGAAACGGCCACAAGGTGGCAGCAGTTCACCCTTACCAAATCTGGTTACTAGGGCAAGAGAGCCTCAGTGGAAGTGGTGTTCTAGATTGGAATTTAGAATGGAATGTGCCAGGAGAAAGCCCCTCAAGTTTGTCTCACTACATCTTGTTCGTGTTTTTAATTTAATTTTTTTATTTTTTATTACAGCAAGTTTGATTACAATGTTTGGCTTGTTGTAGGTGTGGAAGATGTGGTTCTTTTACACATATACAGATGTCTGTTCTTCCTGGGATCCTTTTCCCATGTACGTTATGACAGAATGTTGAGTAGTCCTCTCTTGGTATTCTGTAGGTCTTTGGTGATTATATATGTCACCTGTGTTTGTATATGTCTGTTAACCCTGATACCGTAATGAATCCAATCCTCAAACCTTTCAATTGGTGAACCATAAGTTTGTTTAATGAATCTGTGATTGCCCTTCTCCGTGGAAATATCTGCCCTGGTATCCATTTTTAGGTAACACCTATAAGTGATATGATATGATATGTGTCTTTCACTTTCTGACTTACTACAAGTCACGTGATTACTTCTAGACTCATCTACGGTGCTGCAAATGGCATTGTGTCCTTTTTTCCCTTGGCTTCTCTTCTGCCTTAGCGGGGTCCATTTTCAACAATGTGATTCCCTGAGGGTTGTGGATTAGCTGACCTGGGCAGCCTTACACTGCCGGCCCGCCCTCCCCAGGTGTGCCTCGTTGAGGTCAATATAAACAGCGCTCCAGGCAACAATAGCCCCTGAAGCTGTGCCTGACTCCATATTCTCTGCCCCGTCAGCAGTCTCCGGGCTGTGCTGGTGGGAGGGAGTGAGGGGCCACAGCTTTGTGGGTGGCCCGGTGTGAGTGGGGTTCTGTTGGCCTTTCTGCAGGAGTTGCCAGGCTGCCGCCTGTAAAGAAGAGGATGTGTCACCCATACCTTCCGCTGCAATTTCTCTCCGGACAGAGGTGAGGAAGGAAAAAAAGCAGTGGGGGCCGGGACAGGAGGGGTATCTCAGGCAGGGCAATGGAAAGCTTCTGGAAGAGCGCCCGGGGCCAGGACCACCCTGGCTGGCCTGCAGGCACCAAGTTGGCCTGCGTGCTGTCGCTGGTGTGGCTCCACGGTCCTTCCTCTAGGCTTTCAAGCCCTTGTACATATTCAGGTGTTTTACCTGGAAAGGGTGGGAACAGTTCAGCAGCAGCTGGCCTGGGGCTCAGCTCACGTTTACTCACAGATGCCTCGGCACGGTCCCCCAGCTTTGCAATGAGGACGCTCCTTGCGTGGGGGGTGGGTTGCTGGCTGTATGGGAGATGGTTCCCCACCTCTGACCAATTTCAGAATTGTTTACCGCTGGAGCAAGTGCCGTGATAGGGTTTTCCTCTGTATAACTCGTGGGTTCAATTTTTTTTTCTTTTATGTTTCAAGTTAGATTTTATTCCTCTTTTATGTATTTATACATATAAGCATGGAAATAATTCATTCCTATAAATACATCTGTGTGACGGGAAGAATTTTTTCTGTTTTATTTTTAAATTTTATTTTTTAAAATTTTGAAATTTAATTTTATTTATGTTTTTATACAGCAGGTTATAATTAGTTATGTATTTTATGCATATACATATATACAGGTCAATCCCAATCTCCCAACTCATCCCACCACCACCACCCCATGGCTTCCCACACTTGGTGTCCATACGTTTGTTCTCTACCTCTCTGTCTCTATTTCTTCCCTGCAAACCAGTTCATCTGTACCATTGTTTTAGGTTCCAAATATATGCATTAATATACAATATTTGTTTTCCTCTTTCTGACTTACTTCATTCTGTATGACAGTCTCTCGATCCATCGATGTCTGTACAAATGACCCAGTTTCATTCCTTTTTATGGCCGAGTAATATTCCATTTCATATATGTACCACGTCTTTAACCATTCATCTGTCTGTGGGCATTTAGGTTGCTTCCATTACCTGGCTATTGTAAATAGTGCTGCAATGAACATTGTGGTGAATGTGCCTTTTTGATTTACGGTTTTCTCTGGGTATATGCCCAGAAGTGGGATTGCTGGATCAGATGGTAATTCTATTTCTAGTTTTTTTAAGGAAACTCCATACTGTTCTCCATAGTGACTGTATCAATTTACATTCCCACCAATAGTGGAAGAGGGCTCCTTTTGTCCACACCCTCCCTAGAATTGGTTGTTTGTAGATTTTCTGATGATGCCGATTCTAACAGGTGTGAGGTGATACCTCATTGTAGTTTTGATTTGTATTTCTCTAATAATTAGTGCTGTTGAGCAGCTTTTCATGTGCGTCTTGGCCATCTCTGTGTCTCCTTTGAAGAAACGTCTCTTTAGATGTTCTGCCCATTTTTTTGGGGTTGTTTGTTTTTTTAATATTAAGCTGCATGAGCTGTTTATATATATTGGAGATTAAACCTCTGTCCATTGATTCATCTGCAACGATTTTTGCCCATTCTGAGGGATGCCTTTTTCCATTCCCGTGTTTTTTAACAAAAAAAGGAAAGAAAGGAAAAGAAGCAGAACACTAATGTGCGTAAAATATGCCTTTTGAAACGGTTGTTTTGAAATATGGACGTCCTTTGAAATTTTTGGTCGATATGTGACCCCAGGATTTGTTTTCAGGGCAGGTGTCATTTACAGGCCTGCAATGATTTTGAATATCAACTGACCATTAGCGTTGGGATTAAAGCTGCTGTTGTGTGAAACGGCCACAAGGTGGCAGCAGTTCACCCTTACCAAATCTGGTTACTAGGGCAAGAGAGCCTCAGTGGAAGTGGTGTTCTAGATTGGAATTTAGAATGGAATGTGCCAGGAGAAAGCCCCTCAAGTTTGTCTCACTACATCTTGTTCGTGTTTTTAATTTAATTTTTTTATTTTTTATTACAGCAAGTTTGATTACAATGTTTGGCTTGTTGTAGGTGTGGAAGATGTGGTTCTTTTACACATATACAGATGTCTGTTCTTCCTGGGATCCTTTTCCCATGTACGTTATGACAGAATGTTGAGTAGTCCTCTCTTGGTATTCTGTAGGTCTTTGGTGATTATATATGTCACCTGTGTTTTTATATGTCTCTTAACCCCGATATCGTAATGAATCCAATCCTCAAACCTTTCAATTGGTGAACCATAAGTTTGTTTAATGAATCTGTGATTGCCCTTCTCCGTGGAAATATCTGCCCTGGTATCCATTTTTAGGTAACACCTATAAGTGATATGATATGATATGTGTCTTTCACTTTCTGACTTACTACAAGTCACGTGATTACTTCTAGACTCATCTACGGTGCTGCAAATGGCATTGTGTCCTTTTTTCCCTTGGCTTCTCTTCTGCCTTAGCGGGGTCCATTTTCAACAATGTGATTCCCTGAGGGTTGTGGATTAGCTGACCTGGGCAGCCTTACACTGCCGGCCCGCCCTCCCCAGGTGTGCCTCGTTGAGGTCAATATAAACAGCGCTCCAGGCAACAATAGCCCCTGAAGCTGTGCCTGACTCCATATTCTCTGCCCCGTCAGCAGTCTCGGGGCTGTGCTGGTGGGAGGGAGTGAGGGGCCACAGCTTTGTGGGTGGCCCGGTGTGAGTGGGGTTCTGTTGGCCTTTCTGCAGGAGTTGCCAGGCTGCCGCCTGTAAAGAAGAGGATGTGTCACCCATACCTTCCGCTGCAATTTCTCTCCGGACAGAGGTGAGGAAGGAAAAAAAGCAGTGGGGGCCGGGACAGGAGGGGTATCTCAGGCAGGGCAATGGAAAGCTTCTGGAAGAGCGCCCGGGGCCAGGACCACCCTGGCTGGCCTGCAGGCACCAAGTTGGCCTGCGTGCTGTCGCTGGTGTGGCTCCACGGTCCTTCCTCTAGGCTTTCAAGCCCTTGTACATATTCAGGTGTTTTACCTGGAAAGGGTGGGAACAGTTCAGCAGCAGCTGGCCTGGGGCTCAGCTCACGTTTACTCACAGATGCCTCGGCACGGTCCCCCAGCTTTGCAATGAGGATGCTCCTTGCGTGGGGGGTGGGTTGCTGGCTGTATGGGAGATGGTTCCCCACCTCTGACCAATTTCAGAATTGTTTACCGCTGGAGCAAGTGCCGTGATAGGGTTTTCCTCTGTATAACTCGTGGGTTCAATTTTTTTTTCTTTTATGTTTCAAGTTAGATTTTATTCCTCTTTTATGTATTTATACATATAAGCATGGAAATAATTCATTCCTATAAATACATCTGTGTGACGGGAAGAATTTTTTCTGTTTTATTTTTAAATTTTATTTTTTAAAATTTTGAAATTTAATTTTATTTATGTTTTTATACAGCAGGTTATAATTAGTTATGTATTTTATGCATATACATATATACAGGTCAATCCCAATCTCCCAACTCATCCCACCACCACCACCCCATGGCTTCCCACACTTGGTGTCCATACGTTTGTTCTCTACCTCTCTGTCTCTATTTCTTCCCTGCAAACCAGTTCATCTGTACCATTGTTTTAGGTTCCAAATATATGCATTAATATACAATATTTGTTTTCCTCTTTCTGACTTACTTCATTCTGTATGACAGTCTCTCGATTCATCGATGTCTCTACAAATGACCCAGTTTCATTCCTTTTTATGGCCGAGTAATATTCCATTTCATATATGTACCACGTCTTTAACCATTCATCTGTCTGTGGGCATTTAGGTTGCTTCCATTACCTGGCTATTGTAAATAGTGCTGCAATGAACATTGTGGTGAATGTGCCTTTTTGATTTACGGTTTTCTCTGGGTATATGCCCAGAAGTGGGATTGCTGGATCAGATGGTAATTCTATTTCTAGTTTTTTTAAGGAAACTCCATACTGTTCTCCATAGTGACTGTATCAATTTACATTCCCACCAATAGTGGAAGAGGGCTCCTTTTGTCCACACCCTCCCTAGAATTGGTTGTTTGTAGATTTTCTGATGATGCCGATTCTAACAGGTGTGAGGTGATACCTCATTGTAGTTTTGATTTGCATTTCTCTAATAATTAGTGCTGTTGAGCAGCTTTTCATGTGCATCTTGGCCATCTCTGTGTCTCCTTTGAAGAAACGTCTCTTTAGATCTTCTGCCCATTTTTTTGGGGTTGTTTGTTTTTTTAATATTAAGCTGCATGAGCTGTTTATATATATTGGAGATTAAACCTCTGTCCATAGATTCATCTGCAACGATTTTCGCCCATTCTGAGGGATGCCTTTTTCCATTCCCGTGTTTTTTAACAAAAAAAGGAAAGAAAGGAAAAGAAGCAGAACACTAATGTGCGTAAAATATGCCTTTTGAAACGGTCGTTTTGAAATATGGACGTCCTTTGAAATTTTTGGTCGATATGTGACCCCAGGATTTGTTTTCAGGGCAGGTGTCATTTACAGGCCTGCAATGATTTTGAATATCAACTGACCATTAGCGTTGGGATTAAAGCTGCTGTTGTGTGAAACGGCCACAAGGTGGCAGCAGTTCACCCTTACCAAATCTGGTTACTAGGGCAAGAGAGCCTCAGTGGAAGTGGTGTTCTAGATTGGAATTTAGAATGGAATGTGCCAGGAGAAAGCCCCTCAAGTTTGTCTCACTACATCTTGTTCGTGTTTTTAATTTAATTTTTTTATTTTTTATTACAGCAAGTTTGATTACAATGTTTGGCTTGTTGTAGGTGTGGAAGATGTGGTTCTTTTACACATATACAGATGTCTGTTCTTCCTGGGATCCTTTTCCCATGTACGTTATGACAGAATGTTGAGTAGTCCTCTCTTGGTATTCTGTAGGTCTTTGGTGATTATATATGTCACCTGTGTTTGTATATGTCTGTTAACCCCGATATCGTAATGAATCCAATCCTCAAACCTTTCAATTGGTGAACCATAAGTTTGTTTAATGAATCTGTGATTGCCCTTCTCCGTGGAAATATCTGCCCTGGTATCCATTTTTAGGTAACACCTATAAGTGATATGATATGATATGTGTCTTTCACTTTCTGACTTACTACAAGTCACGTGATTACTTCTAGACTCATCTACGGTGCTGCAAATGGCATTGTGTCCTTTTTTCCCTTGGCTTCTCTTCTGCCTTAGCGGGGTCCATTTTCAACAATGTGATTCCCTGAGGGTTGTGGATTAGCTGACCTGGGCAGCCTTACACTGCCGGCCCGCCCTCCCCAGGTGTGCCTCGTTGAGGTCAATATAAACAGCGCTCCAGGCAACAATAGCCCCTGAAGCTGTGCCTGACTCCATATTCTCTGCCCCGTCAGCAGTCTCCGGGCTGTGCTGGTGGGAGGGAGTGAGGGGCCACAGCTTTGTGGGTGGCCCGGTGTGAGTGGGGTTCTGTTGGCCTTTCTGCAGGAGTTGCCAGGCTGCCGCCTGTAAAGAAGAGGATGTGTCACCCATACCTTCCGCTGCAATTTCTCTCCGGACAGAGGTGAGGAAGGAAAAAAAGCAGTGGGGGCCGGGACAGGAGGGGTATCTCAGGCAGGGCAATGGAAAGCTTCTGGAAGAGCGCCCGGGGCCAGGACCACCCTGGCTGGCCTGCAGGCACCAAGTTGGCCTGCGTGCTGTCGCTGGTGTGGCTCCACGGTCCTTCCTCTAGGCTTTCAAGCCCTTGTACATATTCAGGTGTTTTACCTGGAAAGGGTGGGAACAGTTCAGCAGCAGCTGGCCTGGGGCTCAGCTCACGTTTACTCACAGATGCCTCGGCACGGTCCCCCAGCTTTGCAATGAGGACGCTCCTTGCGTGGGGGGTGGGTTGCTGGCTGTATGGGAGATGGTTCCCCACCTCTGACCAATTTCAGAATTGTTTACCGCTGGAGCAAGTGCCGTGATAGGGTTTTCCTCTGTATAACTCGTGGGTTCAATTTTTTTTTCTTTTATGTTTCAAGTTAGATTTTATTCCTCTTTTATGTATTTATACATATAAGCATGGAAATAATTCATTCCTATAAATACATCTGTGTGACGGGAAGAATTTTTTCTGTTTTATTTTTAAATTTTATTTTTTAAAATTTTGAAATTTAATTTTATTTATGTTTTTATACAGCAGGTTATAATTAGTTATGTATTTTATGCATATACATATATAGAGGTCAATCCCAATCTCCCAACTCATCCCACCACCACCACCCCATGGCTTCCCACACTTGGTGTCCATACGTTTGTTCTCTACCTCTCTGTCTCTATTTCTTCCCTGCAAACCAGTTCATCTGTACCATTGTTTTAGGTTCCAAATATATGCATTAATATACAATATTTGTTTTCCTCTTTCTGACTTACTTCATTCTGTATGACAGTCTCTCGATCCATCGATGTCTCTACAAATGACCCAGTTTCATTCCTTTTTATGGCCGAGTAATATTCCATTTCATATATGTACCACGTCTTTAACCATTCATCTGTCTGTGGGCATTTAGGTTGCTTCCATTACCTGGCTATTGTAAATAGTGCTGCAATGAACATTGTGGTGAATGTGCCTTTTTGATTTACGGTTTTCTCTGGGTATATGCCCAGAAGTGGGATTGCTGGATCAGATGGTAATTCTATTTCTAGTTTTTTTAAGGAAACTCCATACTGTTCTCCATAGTGACTGTATCAATTTACATTCCCACCAATAGTGGAAGAGGGCTCCTTTTGTCCACACCCTCCCTAGAATTGGTTGTTTGTAGATTTTCTGATGATGCCGATTCTAACAGGTGTGAGGTGATACCTCATTGTAGTTTTGATTTGCATTTCTCTAATAATTAGTGCTGTTGAGCAGCTTTTCATGTGCGTCTTGGCCATCTCTGTGTCTCCTTTGAAGAAACGTCTCTTTAGATCTTCTGCCCATTTTTTTGGGGTTGTTTGTTTTTTTAATATTAAGCTGCATGAGCTGTTTATATATATTGGAGATTAAACCTCTGTCCATTGATTCATCTGCAACGATTTTCGCCCATTCTGAGGGATGCCCTTTTCCATTCCCGTGTTTTTTAACAAAAAAAGGAAAGAAAGGAAAAGAATCAGAACACTAATATGCGTAAAATATGCCTTTTGAAACGGTCGTTTTGAAATATGGATGTCCTTTGAAATTTTTGGTCGATATGTGACCCCAGGATTTGTTTTCAGGGCAGGTGTCATTTACAGGCCTGCAATGATTTTGAATATCAACTGACCATTAGCGTTGGGATTAAAGCTGCTGTTGTGTGAAACGGCCACAAGGTGGCAGCAGTTCACCCTTACCAAATCTGGTTACTAGGGCAAGAGAGCCTCAGTGGAAGTGGTGTTCTAGATTGGAATTTAGAATGGAATGTGCCAGGAGAAAGCCCCTCAAGTTTGTCTCACTACATCTTGTTCGTGTTTTTAATTTAATTTTTTTATTTTTTATTACAGCAAGTTTGATTACAATGTTTGGCTTGTTGTAGGTGTGGAAGATGTGGTTCTTTTACACATATACAGATGTCTGTTCTTCCTGGGATCCTTTTCCCATGTACGTTATGACAGAATGTTGAGTAGTCCTCTCTTGGTATTCTGTAGGTCTTTGGTGATTATATATGTCACCTGTGTTTGTATATGTCTGTTAACCCCGATATCGTAATGAATCCAATCCTCAAACCTTTCAATTGGTGAACCATAAGTTTGTTTAATGAATCTGTGATTGCCCTTCTCCGTGGAAATATCTGCCCTGGTATCCATTTTTAGGTAACACCTATAAGTGATATGATATGATATGTGTCTTTCACTTTCTGACTTACTACAAGTCACGTGATTACTTCTAGACTCATCTACGGTGCTGCAAATGGCATTGTGTCCTTTTTTCCCTTGGCTTCTCTTCTGCCTTAGCGGGGTCCATTTTCAACAATGTGATTCCCTGAGGGTTGTGGATTAGCTGACCTGGGCAGCCTTACACTGCCGGCCCGCCCTCCCCAGGTGTGCCTCGTTGAGGTCAATATAAACAGCGCTCCAGGCAACAATAGCCCCTGAAGCTGTGCCTGACTCCATATTCTCTGCCCCGTCAGCAGTCTCGGGGCTGTGCTGGTGGGAGGGAGTGAGGGGCCACAGCTTTGTGGGTGGCCCGGTGTGAGTGGGGTTCTGTTGGCCTTTCTGCAGGAGTTGCCAGGCTGCCGCCTGTAAAGAAGAGGATGTGTCACCCATACCTTCCGCTGCAATTTCTCTCCGGACAGAGGTGAGGAAGGAAAAAAAGCAGTGGGGGCCGGGACAGGAGGGGTATCTCAGGCAGGGCAATGGAAAGCTTCTGGAAGAGCGCCCGGGGCCAGGACCACCCTGGCTGGCCTGCAGGCACCAAGTTGGCCTGCGTGCTGTCGCTGGTGTGGCTCCACGGTCCTTCCTCTAGGCTTTCAAGCCCTTGTACATATTCAGGTGTTTTACCTGGAAAGGGTGGGAACAGTTCAGCAGCAGCTGGCCTGGGGCTCAGCTCACGTTTACTCACAGATGCCTCGGCACGGTCCCCCAGCTTTGCAATGAGGATGCTCCTTGCGTGGGGGGTGGGTTGCTGGCTGTATGGGAGATGGTTCCCCACCTCTGACCAATTTCAGAATTGTTTACCGCTGGAGCAAGTGCCGTGATAGGGTTTTCCTCTGTATAACTCGTGGGTTCAATTTTTTTTTCTTTTATGTTTCAAGTTAGATTTTATTCCTCTTTTATGTATTTATACATATAAGCATGGAAATAATTCATTCCTATAAATACATCTGTGTGACGGGAAGAATTTTTTCTGTTTTATTTTTAAATTTTATTTTTTAAAATTTTGAAATTTAATTTTATTTATGTTTTTATACAGCAGGTTATAATTAGTTATGTATTTTATGCATATACATATATACAGGTCAATCCCAATCTCCCAACTCATCCCACCACCACCACCCCATGGCTTCCCACACTTGGTGTCCATACGTTTGTTCTCTACCTCTCTGTCTCTATTTCTTCCCTGCAAACCAGTTCATCTGTACCATTGTTTTAGGTTCCAAATATATGCATTAATATACAATATTTGTTTTCCTCTTTCTGACTTACTTCATTCTGTATGACAGTCTCTCGATTCATCGATGTCTCTACAAATGACCCAGTTTCATTCCTTTTTATGGCCGAGTAATATTCCATTTCATATATGTACCACGTCTTTAACCATTCATCTGTCTGTGGGCATTTAGGTTGCTTCCATTACCTGGCTATTGTAAATAGTGCTGCAATGAACATTGTGGTGAATGTGCCTTTTTGATTTACGGTTTTCTCTGGGTATATGCCCAGAAGTGGGATTGCTGGATCAGATGGTAATTCTATTTCTAGTTTTTTTAAGGAAACTCCATACTGTTCTCCATAGTGACTGTATCAATTTACATTCCCACCAATAGTGGAAGAGGGCTCCTTTTGTCCACACCCTCCCTAGAATTGGTTGTTTGTAGATTTTCTGATGATGCCGATTCTAACAGGTGTGAGGTGATACCTCATTGTAGTTTTGATTTGCATTTCTCTAATAATTAGTGCTGTTGAGCAGCTTTTCATGTGCATCTTGGCCATCTCTGTGTCTCCTTTGAAGAAACGTCTCTTTAGATCTTCTGCCCATTTTTTTGGGGTTGTTTGTTTTTTTAATATTAAGCTGCATGAGCTGTTTATATATATTGGAGATTAAACCTCTGTCCATAGATTCATCTGCAACGATTTTCGCCCATTCTGAGGGATGCCTTTTTCCATTCCCGTGTTTTTTAACAAAAAAAGGAAAGAAAGGAAAAGAAGCAGAACACTAATGTGCGTAAAATATGCCTTTTGAAACGGTCGTTTTGAAATATGGACGTCCTTTGAAATTTTTGGTCGATATGTGACCCCAGGATTTGTTTTCAGGGCAGGTGTCATTTACAGGCCTGCAATGATTTTGAATATCAACTGACCATTAGCGTTGGGATTAAAGCTGCTGTTGTGTGAAACGGCCACAAGGTGGCAGCAGTTCACCCTTACCAAATCTGGTTACTAGGGCAAGAGAGCCTCAGTGGAAGTGGTGTTCTAGATTGGAATTTAGAATGGAATGTGCCAGGAGAAAGCCCCTCAAGTTTGTCTCACTACATCTTGTTCGTGTTTTTAATTTAATTTTTTTATTTTTTATTACAGCAAGTTTGATTACAATGTTTGGCTTGTTGTAGGTGTGGAAGATGTGGTTCTTTTACACATATACAGATGTCTGTTCTTCCTGGGATCCTTTTCCCATGTACGTTATGACAGAATGTTGAGTAGTCCTCTCTTGGTATTCTGTAGGTCTTTGGTGATTATATATGTCACCTGTGTTTGTATATGTCTGTTAACCCCGATATCGTAATGAATCCAATCCTCAAACCTTTCAATTGGTGAACCATAAGTTTGTTTAATGAATCTGTGATTGCCCTTCTCCGTGGAAATATCTGCCCTGGTATCCATTTTTAGGTAACACCTATAAGTGATATGATATGATATGTGTCTTTCACTTTCTGACTTACTACAAGTCACGTGATTACTTCTAGACTCATCTACGGTGCTGCAAATGGCATTGTGTCCTTTTTTCCCTTGGCTTCTCTTCTGCCTTAGCGGGGTCCATTTTCAACAATGTGATTCCCTGAGGGTTGTGGATTAGCTGACCTGGGCAGCCTTACACTGCCGGCCCGCCCTCCCCAGGTGTGCCTCGTTGAGGTCAATATAAACAGCGCTCCAGGCAACAATAGCCCCTGAAGCTGTGCCTGACTCCATATTCTCTGCCCCGTCAGCAGTCTCCGGGCTGTGCTGGTGGGAGGGAGTGAGGGGCCACAGCTTTGTGGGTGGCCCGGTGTGAGTGGGGTTCTGTTGGCCTTTCTGCAGGAGTTGCCAGGCTGCCGCCTGTAAAGAAGAGGATGTGTCACCCATACCTTCCGCTGCAATTTCTCTCCGGACAGAGGTGAGGAAGGAAAAAAAGCAGTGGGGGCCGGGACAGGAGGGGTATCTCAGGCAGGGCAATGGAAAGCTTCTGGAAGAGCGCCCGGGGCCAGGACCACCCTGGCTGGCCTGCAGGCACCAAGTTGGCCTGCGTGCTGTCGCTGGTGTGGCTCCACGGTCCTTCCTCTAGGCTTTCAAGCCCTTGTACATATTCAGGTGTTTTACCTGGAAAGGGTGGGAACAGTTCAGCAGCAGCTGGCCTGGGGCTCAGCTCACGTTTACTCACAGATGCCTCGGCACGGTCCCCCAGCTTTGCAATGAGGACGCTCCTTGCGTGGGGGGTGGGTTGCTGGCTGTATGGGAGATGGTTCCCCACCTCTGACCAATTTCAGAATTGTTTACCGCTGGAGCAAGTGCCGTGATAGGGTTTTCCTCTGTATAACTCGTGGGTTCAATTTTTTTTTCTTTTATGTTTCAAGTTAGATTTTATTCCTCTTTTATGTATTTATACATATAAGCATGGAAATAATTCATTCCTATAAATACATCTGTGTGACGGGAAGAATTTTTTCTGTTTTATTTTTAAATTTTATTTTTTAAAATTTTGAAATTTAATTTTATTTATGTTTTTATACAGCAGGTTATAATTAGTTATGTATTTTATGCATATACATATATAGAGGTCAATCCCAATCTCCCAACTCATCCCACCACCACCACCCCATGGCTTCCCACACTTGGTGTCCATACGTTTGTTCTCTACCTCTCTGTCTCTATTTCTTCCCTGCAAACCAGTTCATCTGTACCATTGTTTTAGGTTCCAAATATATGCATTAATATACAATATTTGTTTTCCTCTTTCTGACTTACTTCATTCTGTATGACAGTCTCTCGATCCATCGATGTCTCTACAAATGACCCAGTTTCATTCCTTTTTATGGCCGAGTAATATTCCATTTCATATATGTACCACGTCTTTAACCATTCATCTGTCTGTGGGCATTTAGGTTGCTTCCATTACCTGGCTATTGTAAATAGTGCTGCAATGAACATTGTGGTGAATGTGCCTTTTTGATTTACGGTTTTCTCTGGGTATATGCCCAGAAGTGGGATTGCTGGATCAGATGGTAATTCTATTTCTAGTTTTTTTAAGGAAACTCCATACTGTTCTCCATAGTGACTGTATCAATTTACATTCCCACCAATAGTGGAAGAGGGCTCCTTTTGTCCACACCCTCCCTAGAATTGGTTGTTTGTAGATTTTCTGATGATGCCGATTCTAACAGGTGTGAGGTGATACCTCATTGTAGTTTTGATTTGCATTTCTCTAATAATTAGTGCTGTTGAGCAGCTTTTCATGTGCGTCTTGGCCATCTCTGTGTCTCCTTTGAAGAAACGTCTCTTTAGATCTTCTGCCCATTTTTTTGGGGTTGTTTGTTTTTTTAATATTAAGCTGCATGAGCTGTTTATATATATTGGAGATTAAACCTCTGTCCATTGATTCATCTGCAACGATTTTCGCCCATTCTGAGGGATGCCCTTTTCCATTCCCGTGTTTTTTAACAAAAAAAGGAAAGAAAGGAAAAGAATCAGAACACTAATATGCGTAAAATATGCCTTTTGAAACGGTCGTTTTGAAATATGGATGTCCTTTGAAATTTTTGGTCGATATGTGACCCCAGGATTTGTTTTCAGGGCAGGTGTCATTTACAGGCCTGCAATGATTTTGAATATCAACTGACCATTAGCGTTGGGATTAAAGCTGCTGTTGTGTGAAACGGCCACAAGGTGGCAGCAGTTCACCCTTACCAAATCTGGTTACTAGGGCAAGAGAGCCTCAGTGGAAGTGGTGTTCTAGATTGGAATTTAGAATGGAATGTGCCAGGAGAAAGCCCCTCAAGTTTGTCTCACTACATCTTGTTCGTGTTTTTAATTTAATTTTTTATTTTTTATTACAGCAAGTTTGATTACAATGTTTGGCTTGTTGTAGGTGTGGAAGATGTGGTTCTTTTACACATATACAGATGTCTGTTCTTCCTGGGATCCTTTTCCCATGTACGTTATGACAGAATGTTGAGTAGTCCTCTCTTGGTACTCTGTAGGTCTTTGGTGATTATATATGTCACCTGTGTTTGTATATGTCTGTTAACCCCGATATCGTAATGAATCCAATCCTCAAACCTTTCAATTGGTGAACCATAAGTTTGTTTAATGAATCTGTGATTGCCCTTCTCCGTGGAAATATCTGCCCTGGTATCCATTTTTAGGTAACACCTATAAGTGATATGATATGATATGTGTCTTTCACTTTCTGACTTACTACAAGTCACGTGATTACTTCTAGACTCATCTACGGTGCTGCAAATGGCATTGTGTCCTTTTTTCCCTTGGCTTCTCTTCTGCCTTAGCGGAGTCCATTTTCAACAATGTGATTCCCTGAGGGTTGTGGATTAGCTGAGCTGGGCAGCCTTACCCTGCCGGCCCGCCCTCCCCAGGTGTGCCTCGTTGAGGTCAATATAAACAGCGCTCCAGGCAACAATAGCCCCTGAAGCTGTGCCTGACTCCATATTCTCTGCCCCGTCAGCAGTCTCGGGGCTGTGCTGGTGGGAGGGAGTGAGGGGCCACAGCTTTGTGGGTGGCCCGGTGTGAGTGGGGTTCTGTTGGCCTTTCTGCAGGAGTTGCCAGGCTGCCGCCTGTAAAGAAGAGGATGTGTCACCCATACCTTCCGCTGCAATTTCTCTCCGGACAGAGGTGAGGAAGGAAAAAAAGCAGTGGGGGCCGGGACAGGAGGGGTATCTCAGGCAGGGCAATGGAAAGCTTCTGGAAGAGCGCCCGGGGCCAGGACCACCCTGGCTGGCCTGCAGGCACCAAGTTGGCCTGCGTGCTGTCGCTGGTGTGGCTCCACGGTCCTTCCTCTAGGCTTTCAAGCCCTTGTACATATTCAGGTGTTTTACCTGGAAAGGGTGGGAACAGTTCAGCAGCAGCTGGCCTGGGGCTCAGCTCACGTTTACTCACAGATGCCTCGGCACGGTCCCCCAGCTTTGCAATGAGGACGCTCCTTGCGTGGGGGGTGGGTTGCTGGCTGTATGGGAGATGGTTCCCCACCTCTGACCAATTTCAGAATTGTTTACCGCTGGAGCAAGTGCCGTGATAGGGTTTTCCTCTGTATAACTCGTGGGTTCAATTTTTTTTTCTTTTATGTTTCAAGTTAGATTTTATTCCTCTTTTATGTATTTATACATATAAGCATGGAAATAATTCATTCCTATAAATACATCTGTGTGACGGGAAGAATTTTTTCTGTTTTATTTTTAAATTTTATTTTTTAAAATTTTGAAATTTAATTTTATTTATGTTTTTATACAGCAGGTTATAATTAGTTATGTATTTTATGCATATACATATATACAGGTCAATCCCAATCTCCCAACTCATCCCACCACCACCACCCCATGGCTTCCCACACTTGGTGTCCATACGTTTGTTCTCTACCTCTCTGTCTCTATTTCTTCCCTGCAAACCAGTTCATCTGTACCATTGTTTTAGGTTCCAAATATATGCATTAATATACAATATTTGTTTTCCTCTTTCTGACTTACTTCATTCTGTATGACAGTCTCTCGATCCATCGATGTCTCTACAAATGACCCAGTTTCATTCCTTTTTATGGCCGAGTAATATTCCATTTCATATATGTACCACGTCTTTATCCATTCATCTGTCTGTGGGCATTTAGGTTGCTTCCATTACCTGGCTATTGTAAATAGTGCTGCAATGAACATTGTGGTGAATGTGCCTTTTTGATTTACGGTTTTCTCTGGGTATATGCCCAGAAGTGGGATTGCTGGATCAGATGGTAATTCTATTTCTAGTTTTTTTAAGGAAACTCCATACTGTTCTCCATAGTGACTGTATCAATTTACATTCCCACCAATAGTGGAAGAGGGCTCCTTTTGTCCACACCCTCCCTAGAATTGGTTGTTTGTAGATTTTCTGATGATGCCGATTCTAACAGGTGTGAGGTGATACCTCATTGTAGTTTTGATTTGCATTTCTCTAATAATTAGTGCTGTTGAGCAGCTTTTCATGTGCATCTTGGCCATCTCTGTGTCTCCTTTGAAGAAACGTCTCTTTAGATCTTCTGCCCATTTTTTTGGGGTTGTTTGTTTTTTTAATATTAAGCTGCATGAGCTGTTTATATATATTGGAGATTAAACCTCTGTCCATTGATTCATCTGCAACGATTTTCGCCCATTCTGAGGGATGCCTTTTTCCATTCCCGTGTTTTTTAACAAAAAAAGGAAAGAAAGGAAAAGAAGCAGAACACTAATGTGCGTAAAATATGCCTTTTGAAACGGTCGTTTTGAAATATGGACGTCCTTTGAAATTTTTGGTCGATATGTGACCCCAGGATTTGTTTTCAGGGCAGGTGTCATTTACAGGCCTGCAATGATTTTGAATATCAACTGACCATTAGCGTTGGGATTAAAGCTGCTGTTGTGTGAAACGGCCACAAGGTGGCAGCAGTTCACCCTTACCAAATCTGGTTACTAGGGCAAGAGAGCCTCAGTGGAAGTGGTGTTCTAGATTGGAATTTAGAATGGAATGTGCCAGGAGAAAGCCCCTCAAGTTTGTCTCACTACATCTTGTTCGTGTTTTTAATTTAATTTTTTTATTTTTTATTACAGCAAGTTTGATTACAATGTTTGGCTTGTTGTAGGTGTGGAAGATGTGGTTCTTTTACACATATACAGATGTCTGTTCTTCCTGGGATCCTTTTCCCATGTACGTTATGACAGAATGTTGAGTAGTCCTCTCTTGGTATTCTGTAGGTCTTTGGTGATTATATATGTCACCTGTGTTTGTATATGTCTGTTAACCCTGATATCGTAATGAATCCAATCCTCAAACCTTTCAATTGGTGAACCATAAGTTTGTTTAATGAATCTGTGATTGCCCTTCTCCGTGGAAATATCTGCCCTGGTATCCATTTTTAGGTAACACCTATAAGTGATATGATATGATATGTGTCTTTCACTTTCTGACTTACTACAAGTCACGTGATTACTTCTAGACTCATCTACGGTGCTGCAAATGGCATTGTGTCCTTTTTTCCCTTGGCTTCTCTTCTGCCTTAGCGGGGTCCATTTTCAACAATGTGATTCCCTGAGGGTTGTGGATTAGCTGAGCTGGGCAGCCTTACCCTGCCGGCCCGCCCTCCCCAGGTGTGCCTCGTTGAGGTCAATATAAACAGCGCTCCAGGCAACAATAGCCCCTGAAGCTGTGCCTGACTCCATATTCTCTGCCCCGTCAGCAGTCTCGGGGCTGTTCTGGTGGGAGGGAGTGAGGGGCCACAGCTTTGTGGGTGGCCCGGTGTGAGTGGGGTTCTGTTGGCCTTTCTGCAGGAGTTGCCAGGCTGCCGCCTGTAAAGAAGAGGATGTGTCACCCATACCTTCCGCTGCAATTTCTCTCCGGACAGAGGTGAGGAAGGAAAAAAAGCAGTGGGGGCCAGGACAGGAGGGGTATCTCAGGCAGGGCAATGGAAAGCTTCTGGAAGAGCGCCCGGGGCCAGGACCACCCTGGCTGGCCTGCAGGCACCAAGTTGGCCTGCGTGCTGTCGCTGGTGTGG
This sequence comes from Mesoplodon mirus, assembly GCF_964341445.2. Classification (NCBI taxonomy): domain Eukaryota; kingdom Metazoa; phylum Chordata; class Mammalia; order Artiodactyla; family Ziphiidae; genus Mesoplodon; species Mesoplodon mirus. The sequence goes on from NW_028295329.1 coordinate 103,137, forward strand.
CTCCACGGTCCTTCCTCTAGGCTTTCAAGCCCTTGTACATATTCAGGTGTTTTACCTGGAAAGGGTGGGAACAGTTCAGCAGCAGCTGGCCTGGGGCTCAGCTCACGTTTACTCACAGATGCCTCGGCACAGTCCCCCAGCTTTGCAATGAGGACGCTCCTTGCGTGGGGGGTGGGTTGCTGGCTGTATGGGAGATGGTTCCCCACCTCTGACCAATTTCAGAATTGTTTACCGCTGGAGCAAGTGCCGTGATAGGGTTTTCCTCTGTATAACTCGTGGGTTCAATTTTTTTTTCTTTTATGTTTCAAGTTAGATTTTATTCCTCTTTTATGTATTTATAAATATAAACATGGAAATAATTCATTCCTATAAATACATCTGTGTGACGGGAAGAATTTTTTCTGTTTTATTTTTAAATTTTATTTTTTAAAATTTTGAAATTTAATTTTATTTATGTTTTTATACAGCAGGTTATAATTAGTTATGTATTTTATGCATATACATATATAGAGGTCAATCCCAATCTCCCAACTCATCCCACCACCACCACCCCATGGCTTCCCACACTTGGTGTCCATACGTTTGTTCTCTACCTCTCTGTCTCTATTTCTTCCCTGCAAACCAGTTCATCTGTACCATTGTTTTAGGTTCCAAATATATGCATTAATATACAATATTTGTTTTCCTCTTTCTGACTTACTTCATTCTGTATGACAGTCTCTCGATCCATCGATGTCTCTACAAATGACCCAGTTTCATTCCTTTTTATGGCCGAGTAATATTCCATTTCATATATGTACCACGTCTTTATCCATTCATCTGTCTGTGGGCATTTAGGTTGCTTCCATTACCTGGCTATTGTAAATAGTGCTGCAATGAACATTGTGGTGAATGTGCCTTTTTGATTTACGGTTTTCTCTGGGTATATGCCCAGAAGTGGGATTGCTGGATCAGATGGTAATTCTATTTCTAGTTTTTTTAAGGAAACTCCATACTGTTCTCCATAGTGACTGTATCAATTTACATTCCCACCAATAGTGGAAGAGGGCTCCTTTTGTCCACACCCTCCCTAGAATTGGTTGTTTGTAGATTTTCTGATGATGCCGATTCTAACAGGTGTGAGGTGATACCTCATTGTAGTTTTGATTTGCATTTCTCTAATAATTAGTGCTGTTGAGCAGCTTTTCATGTGCATCTTGGCCATCTCTGTGTCTCCTTTAAAGAAACGTCTCTTTAGATCTTCTGCCCATTTTTTTGGGTTGTTTGTTTTTTTTAATATTATGCTGCATGAGCTGTTTATATATATTGGGATTAAACCTCTGTCCATTGATTCGTCTGCAACGATTTTCGCCCATTCTGAGGGATGCCTTTTTCCATTCCCGTGTTTTTTAACAAAAAAGGAAAGAAAGGAAAACAAGCAGAACACTAATGTGCGTAAAATATGCCTTTTGAAACGGTCGTTTTGAAATATGGACGTCCTTTGAATTTTTTGGTCGATATGTGACCCCAGGATTTGTTTTCAGGGCAGGTGTCATTTACAGGCCTGCAATGATTTTGAATATCAACTGACCATTAGCGTTGGGATTAAAGCTGCTGTTGTGTGAAACGGCCACAAGGTGGCAGCAGTTCACCCTTACCAAATCTGGTTACTAGGGCAAGAGAGCCTCAGTGGAAGTGGTGTTCTAGATTGGAGTTTAGAATGGAATGTGCCAGGAGAAAGCCCCTCACGTTTGTCTCACTACTTCTTGTTCGTGTTTTTAATTTAATTTTTTATTTTTTATTACAGCAAGTTTGATTACAATGTTTGGCTTGTTGTAGGTGTGGAAGATGTGGTTCTTTTACACATATACAGATGTCTGTTCTTCCTGGGATCCTTTTCCCATGTACGTTATGACAGAATGTTGAGTAGTCGTCTCTTGGTATTCTGTAGGTCTTTGGTGATTATATATGTCACCTGTGTTTGTATATGTCTGTTAACCCCAATATCGTAATGAAACCAATCCTCACACCTTTCCATTGGTGAACCATAAGTTTGTTTAATGAATCTGTGATTGCCCTTCTCCGTGGAAATATCTGCCCTGGTATCCATTTTTAGGTAACACCTATAAGTGATATGATAGGATATGTGTCTTTCACTTTCTGACTTACTACAAGTCACGTGATTACTTCTAGACTCATCTACGGTGCTGCAAATGGCATTGTGTCCTTTTTTCGCTTGGCTTCTCTTCTGCCTTAGCGGGATCCATTTTCAACAATGTGATTCCCGGAGGGTTGTGGATTAGCTGACCTGGGCAGCCTTACCCTGCCGGCCCGCCCTCCCCAGGTGTGCCTCGTTGACGTCAATATAAACAGCGCTCCAGGCAGCAATAGCCCCTGAAGCTGTGCCTGACTCCATATTCTCTGCCCCGTCAGCAGTCTCGGGGCTGTGCTGGTGGGAGGGAGTGAGGGGCCACAGCTTTGTGGGTGGCCCGGTGTGAGTGGGGTTCTGCTGGCCTTTCTGCAGGAGATGCCAGGCTGCCGCCTGTAAAGAAGAGGTTGTGTCACCCATACCTTCCGCTGGAATTTCTCTCCGGACAGAGGTGCGGAAGGAAAAAAGCAGTGGGGACCGGGACAGGAGGGGTATCACAGGCAGGGCAATGGAAAGCTTCTGGAAAAGTGCCCGGGGCCAGGACCACCCTGGCTGACCTGCAGGCACCAAGTTGGCCTGCGTGCTGTCGCTGGTGTGGCTTCACGGTCCTTCCTCTAGGCTTTCAAGCCCTTGTACATATTCAGGTGTTTTACCTGGAAAGGGTGGGAACAGTTCAGCAGCAGCTGGCCTTGGGCTCAGCTCACGTTTACTCACAGATGCCTCGGCACGGTCCCCCAGCTTTGCAATGAGGACGCTCCTTGCGTGGGGGGTGGGTTGCTGGCTGTATGGGAGATGATTCCCCACGTCTGACCAATTTCAGAATTGTTTACCACTGGAGCAAGTGCCCTGATAGGGTTTTCCTCTGTATACCTCGTGGGTTCAGGATTTTTTTTCTTTTATGGTTCAAAGTAGATTTTATTCCTCGTTTATGTATTTATAGATATGAGCATGGAAATAATTCATTCCTATAAATACATCTGTGTGACGGGAAGAACTTTTTTGTGTTTTATTTTTAAATTTTATTTTTTAAAATTTTGAAATTTAATTTTATTTATTTTTTTATACAGCACGTTATTATTAGTTATGTATTTTATGCATATACATGTATACTGGTCAATCCCAAACTCCCAACTCATCCCACCACCACCACCCCATGGCTTCCCACACATGGTGTCCATACGTTTGTTCTCTACCTCTGTGTCTCTATTTCTTCCCTGCAAACCAGTTCATCTGTACCATTTTTAGGCTCCACATATATGCGTTAATATCCAATATTTGTTTTCCTCTTTCTGACTTACTTCATTCTGTATGACACTCTCTCGATCCATCGATCTCTCTACAAATGACCCAGTTTCATTCCTTTTTATGGCTGAGTAATATTCCATTTTATATATGTACCACATCTTTATCCATTCATCTGTCTGTGGGCATTTAGGTTGCTTCCATTACCTGGCTATTGTAAATAGTGCTGCAACGAACATTGTGGTGAATGTGCCTTTTTGAAATACGGTTTTCTCTGGGTATATGCCCAGAAGTGGGATTGCTGGATCAGATGGTAATTCTATTTCTAGATTTTTTAAGGAAACTCCATACTGTTCTCCATAGTGACTGTATCAATTTACATTCCCACCAATAGTGGAAGTGGGCTCCTTTTGTCCACACCCTCCCCAGAATTGGTTGTTTGTAGATTTTCTGATGATGCCGATTCTAACAGGTGTGAGGTGATACCTCATTGTAGTTTTGATTTGCATTTCTCTAATAATTAGTGCTGTTGAGCAGCTTTTCATGTGCGTCTTGGCCATCTCTGTGTCTCCTTTGAAGAAACGTCTCTTTAGATCTTCTGCCCATTTTTTTTTGGGTTGTTTGTTTTTTTAATATTAAGCTGCATGAGCTGTTTATATATATTGGAGATTAAACCTCTGTCCATTGGTTCGTCTGCAAAGATTTTCGCCCATTCTGAGGGATGCCTTTTTCCATTCCCGTGTTTTTTAACAAAAAAGGAAAGAAAGGAAAAGAAGCAGAACACTAATGTGCGTAAAATATGCCTTTTGAAACGGTCGTTTTGAAATATGGACGTCCTTTGAATTTTTTGGTCGATATGTGACCCCAGGATTTGTTTTCAGGGCAGGTGTCATTTACAGGCCTGCAATGATTTTGAATATCAACTGACCATTAGCGTTGGGATTAAAGCTGCTGTTGTGTGAAACGGCCACAAGGTGGCAGCAGTTCACCCTTACCAAATCTGGTTACTAGGGCAAGAGAGCCTCAGTGGAAGTGGTGTTCTAGATTGGAGTTTAGAATGGAATGTGCCAGGAGAAAGCCCCTCACGTTTGTCTCACTACTTCTTGTTCGTGTTTTTAATTTAATTTTTTATTTTTTATTACAGCAAGTTTGATTACAATGTTTGGCTTGTCGTAGGTGTGGAAGATGTGGTTCTTTTACACATATACAGATGACTGTTGTTCCTGGGATCCTTTTCCCACGTACGTTATGACAGAATGTTGAGTAGTCCTCTCTTGGTATTCTGTAGGTCTTTGGTGATTATATATGTCACCTGTGTTTGTATATGTCTGTTAACCCCGATATCGTAATGAAACCAATCCTCACACCTTTCCATTGGTGAACCATAAGTCTGTTTAATGAATCTGTGATTGCCCTTCTCCGTGGAAATATCTGCCCTGGTATCCATTTTTAGGTAACACCTATAAGTGATATGATATGATATGTGTCTTTCACTTTCTGACTTACTACAAGTCACGTGATTACTTCTAGACTCATCTACGGTGCTGCAAATGGCATTGTGTCCTTTTTTCCCTTGGCTTCTCTTCTGCCTTAGCGGGGTCCATTTTCAACAATGTGATTCCCTGTGTGTTGTGCATTAGCTGACCTGGGCAGCCTTACACTGCCGGCCCGCCCTCCCCAGGTGTGCCTCGTTGAGGTCAATATAAACAGCGCTCCAGGCAGCAATAGCCCCTGAAGCTGTGCCTGACTCCATATTCTCGGCCCCGTCAGCAGTCTCGGGGCTGTGCTGGTGGGAGGGAGTGAGGGGCCACAGCTTTGTGGGTGGCCCGGTGTGAGTGGGGTTCTGCTGGCCTTTCTGCAGGAGTTGCCAGGCTGCCGCCTGTAAAGAAGAGGATGTGTCACCCATACCTTCCGCTGGAATTTCTCTCCGGACAGAGGTGTGGAAGGAAAAAAGCAGTGGGGGCCGGGACAGGAGGGGTATCACAGGCAGGGCAATGGAAAGCTTCTGGAAGAGCGCCCGGGGCCAGGACCACCCTGGGTGGCCTGCAGGCACCAAGTTGGCCTGCGTGCTGTCGCTGGTGTGGCTCCACGGTCCTTCCTCTAGGCTTTCAAGCCCTTGTACATATTCAGGTGTTTTACCTGGAAAGGGTGGGAACAGTTCAGCAGCAGCTGGCCTGGGGCTCAGCTCACGTTTACTCACAGATGCCTCGGCACGGTCCCCCAGCTTTGCAATGAGGACGCTCCTGGCGTGGGGGGTGGGTTGATGGCTGTATGGGAGATGGTTCCCCACCTGTGACCAATTTCAGAATTGTTTACCACTGGAGCAAGTGCCGTGATAGGGTTTTCCTCTGTATAACTCGTGGGTTCAGGTTTTTTTTTTTCTTTTATGGTTCAAGTTAGATTTTATTCCTCTTTTATGTATTTACAGATATAAGCATGGAAATAATTCATTCCTATAAATACATCTGTGTGACGGGAAGAACTTTTTTCTGTTTTATTTTTAAATTTTATTTTTTAAAATTTTGAAATTTAATTTTATTTATTTTTTATACAGCACGTTATTATTAGTTATGTATTTTATGCATATACATGTATACAGGTCAATCCGAAACTCCCAACTCATCCCACCACCACCACCCCATGGCTTCCCACACTTGGTGTCCATACGTTTGTTCTCTACCTCTGTGTCTCTATTTCTTCCCTGCAAACCAGTTCATCTGTACCATTTTTAGGCTCCACATATATGCGTTAATATACAATATTTGTTTTCCTCTTTCTGACTTACTTCATTCTGTATGACACTCTCTCGATCCATCGATGTCTCTACAAATGACCCAGTTTCATTCCTTTTTATGGCCGAATAATATTCCATTTCATATATGTACCACCTCTTTATCCATTCATCTGTCTGTGGGCATTTAGGTTGCTTCCATTACCTGGCTATTGTAAATAGTGCTGCAACGAACATTGTGGTGAATGTGCCTTTTTGAAATACGGTTTTCTCTGGGTATATGCCCAGAAGTGGGATTGCTGGATCAGATGGTAATTCTATTTCTAGATTTTTTAAGGAAACTCCATACTGTTCTCCATAGTGACTGTATCAATTTACATTCCCACCAATAGTGGAAGAGGGCTCCTTTTGTCCACACCCTCCCCAGAATTGGTTGTTTGTAGATTTTCTGATGATGCCGATTCTAACAGGTGTGAGGTGATACCTCATTGTAGTTTTGATTTGCATTTCTCTAATAATTAGTGCTGTTGAGCAGCTTTTCATGTGCGTCTTGGCCATCTCTGTGTCTCCTTTGAAGAATCGTCTCTTTAGATCTTCTGCCCATTTTTTTGGGTTGTTTGTTTTTTTAATATTAAGCTGCATGAGCTGTTTATATATATTGGAGATGAAACCTCTGTCCATTGATTCGTCTGCAAAGATTTTCGCCCATTCTGAGGGATGCCTTTTTCCATTCCCGTGTTTTTTAACAAAAAAGGAAAGAAAGGAAAAGAAGCAGAACACTAATGTGCGTAAAATATGCCTTTTGAAACGGTCGTTTTGAAATATGGACGTCCTTTGAATTTTTTGGTCGATATGTGACCCCAGGATTTGTTTTCAGGGCAGGTGTCATTTACAGGCCTGCAATGATTTTGAATATCAACTGACCATTAGCGTTGGGATTAAAGCTGCTGTTGTGTGAAACGGCCACAAGGTGGCAGCAGTTCACCCTTACCAAATCTGGTTACTAGGGCAAGAGAGCCTCAGTGGAAGTGGTGTTCTAGATTGGAGTTTAGAATGGAATGTGCCAGGAGAAAGCCCCTCACGTTTGTCTCACTACTTCTTGTTCGTGTTTTTAATTTAATTTTTTATTTTTTATTACAGCAAGTTTGATTACAATGTTTGGCTTGTTGTAGGTGTGGAAGATGTGGTTCTTTTACACATATACAGATGACTGTTCTTCCTGGGATCCTTTTCCCATGTACGTTATGACAGAATGTTGAGTAGTCCTCTCTTGGTATTCTGTAGGTCTTTGGTGATTATATATGTCACCTGTGTTTGTATATGTCTGTTAACCCCGATATCGTAATGAAACCAATCCTCACACCTTTCCATTGGTGAACCATAAGTTTGTTTAATGAATCTGTGATTGCCCTTCTCCGTGGAAATATGCCCTGGTATCCATTTTTAGGTAACACCTATAAGTGATATGATATGATATGTGTCTTTCACTTTCTGACTTACTACAAGTCACGTGATTACTTCTAGACTCATCTACGGTGCTGCAAATGGCATTGTGTCCTTTTTTCCCTTGGCTTCTCTTCTGCCTTAGCGGGGTCCATTTTCAACAATGTGATTCCCTGAGGGTTGTGGATTAGCTGACCTGGGCAGCCTTACCCTGCCGGCCCGCCCTCCCCAGGTGTGCCTCGTTGAGGTCAATATAAACAGCGCTCCAGGCAGCAATAGCCCCTGAAGCTGTGCCTGACTCCATATTCTCTGCCCCGTCAGCAGTCTCGGGGCTGTGCTGGTGGGAGGGAGTGAGGGGCCACAGCTTTGTGGGTGGCCCGGTGTGAGTGGGGTTCTGCTGGCCTTTCTGCAGGAGTTGCCAGGCTGCCGCCTGTAAAGAAGAGGATGTGTCACCCATAGCTTCCGCTGGAATTTCTCTCCGGACAGAGGTGTGGAAGGAAAAAAGGAGTGGGGGCCGGGACAGGAGGGGTATCTCAGGCAGGGCAATGGAAAGCTTCTGGAAGAGTGCCCGGGTCCAGGACCACCCTGGCTGGCCTGCAGGCACCAAGTTGGCCTGCGTGCTGTCGCTGGTGTGGCTCCACGGTCCTTCCTCTAGGCTTTCAAGCCCTTGTACATATTCAGGTGTTTTACCTGGAAAGGGTGGGAACAGTTCAGCAGCAGCTGGCCTGGGGCTCAGCTCACATTTACTCACAGATGCCTCGGCACGGTCCCCCAGCTTTGCAATGAGGACGCTCCTTGCGTGGGGTGTGGGTTGATGGCTGTATGGGAGATGGTTCCCCACCTCTGACCAATTTCAGAATTGTTTACCACTGGAGCAAGTGCCCTGATAGGGTTTTCCTCTGTATAACTCGTGGGTTCAGGTTTTTTTTTTCTTTTATGGTTCAAGTTAGATTTTATTCCTCTTTTATGTATTTACAGATATAAGCATGGAAATAATTCATTCCTATAAATACATCTGTGTGACGGGAAGAACTTTTTTCTGTTTTATTTTTAAATTTTATTTTTTAAAATTTTGCAATTTAATTTTATTTATTTTTTATACAGCACGTTATTATTAGTTATGTATTTTATGCATATACATGTATACAGGTCAATCCGAAACTCCCAACTCATCCCACCACCACCACCCCATGGCTTCCCACACTTGGTGTCCATACGTTTGTTCTCTACCTCTGTGTCTCTATTTCTTCCCTGCAAACCAGTTCATCTGTAACATTTTTAGGCTCCACATATATGCGTTAATATACAATATTTGTTTTCCTCTTTCTGACTTACTTCATTCTGTATGACACTCTCTCGATCCATCGATGTCTCTACAAATGACCCAGTTTCATTCCTTTTTATGGCCGAGTAATATTCCATTTCATATATGTACCACCTCTTTATCCATTCATCTGTCTGTGGGCATTTAGGTTGCTTCCATTACCTGGCTATTGTAAATAGTGCTGCAACGAACATTGTGGTGAATGTGCCTTTTTGAAATACGGTTTTCTCTGGGTATATGCCCAGAAGTGGGATTGCTGGATCAGATGGTAATTCTATTTCTAGATTTTTTAAGGAAACTCCATACTGTTCTCCATAGTGACTGTATCAATTTACATTCCCACCAATAGTGGAAGTGGGCTCCTTTTGTCCACACCCTCCCCAGAATTGGTTGTTTGTAGATTTTCTGATGATGCCGATTCTAACAGGTGTGAGGTGATACCTCATTGTAGTTTTGATTTGCATTTCTCTAATAATTAGTGCTGTTGAGCAGCTTTTCATGTGCGTCTTGGCCATCTCTGTGTCTCCTTTGAAGAATCGTCTCTTTAGATCTTCTGCCCATTTTTTTGGGTTGTTTGTTTTTTTAATATTAAGCTGCATGAGCTGTTTATATATATTGGAGATGAAACCTCTGTCCATTGATTCGTCTGCAAAGATTTTCGCCCATTCTGAGGGATGCCTTTTTCCATTCCCGTGTTTTTTAACAAAAAAGGAAAGAAAGGAAAAGAAGCAGAACACTAATGTGCGTAAAATATGCCTTTTGAAACGGTCGTTTTGAAATATGGACGTCCTTTGAATTTTTTGGTCGATATGTGACCCCAGGATTTGTTTTCAGGGCAGGTGTCATTTACAGGCCTGCAATGATTTTGAATATCAACTGACCATTAGCGTTGGGATTAAAGCTGCTGTTGTGTGAAACGGCCACAAGGTGGCAGCAGTTCACCCTTACCAAATCTGGTTACTAGGGCAAGAGAGCCTCAGTGGAAGTGGTGTTCTAGATTGGAGTTTAGAATGGAATGTGCCAGGAGAAAGCCCCTCACGTTTGTCTCACTACTTCTTGTTCGTGTTTTTAATTTAATTTTTTATTTTTTATTACAGCAAGTTTAATTACAATGTTTGGCTTGTTGTAGGTGTGGAAGATGTGGTTCTTTTACACATATACAGATGACTGTTCTTCCTGGGATCCTTTTCCCATGTACGTTATGACAGAATGTTGAGTAGTCCTCTCTTGGTATTCTGTAGGTCTTTGGTGATTATATATGTCACCTGTGTTTGTATATGTCTGTTAACCCCGATATCGTAATGAAACCAATCCTCACACCTTTCCATTGGTGAACCATAAGTTTGTTTAATGAATCTGTGATTGCCCTTCTCCGTGGAAATATCTGCCCTGGTATCCATTTTTAGGTAACACCTATAAGTGATATGATATGATATGTGTCTTTCACTTTCTGACTTACTACAAGTCACGTGATTACTTCTAGACTCATCTACGGTGCTGCAAATGGCATTGTGTCATTTATTCCCTTGGCTTCTCTTCTGCCTTAGCGGGGTCCATTTTCAACAATGTGATTCCCTGAGGGTTGTGGATTAGCTGACCTGGGCAGCCTTACCCTGCCGGCCCGCCCTCCCCAGGTGTGCCTCGTTGAGGTCAATATAAACAGCGCTCCAGGCAGCAATAGCCCCTGAAGCTGTGCCTGACTCCATATTCTCTGCCCCGTCAGCAGTCTCGGGGCTGTGCTGGTGGGAGGGAGTGAGGGGCCACAGCTTTGTGGGTGGCCCGGTGTGAGTGGGGTTCTGCTGGCCTTTCTGCAGGAGTTGCCAGGCTGCCGCCTGTAAAGAAGAGGATGTGTCACCCATACCTTCCGCTGGAATTTCTCTCCGGACAGAGGTGTGGAAGGAAAAAAGCAGTGGGGGCCGGGACAGGAGGGGTATCTCAGGCAGGGCAATGGAAAGCTTCTGGAAGAGTGCCCGGGGCCAGGACCACCCTGGCTGGCCTGCAGGCACCAAGTTGGCCTGCGTGCTGTCGCTGGTGTGGCTCCACGGTCCTTCCTCTAGGCTTTCAAGCCCTTGTACATATTCAGGTGTTTTACCTGGAAAGGGTGGGGACAGTTCAGCAGCAGCTGGCCTGGGGCTCAGCTCACGTTTACTCACAGATGCCTCGGCACGGTCCCCCAGCTTTGCAATGAGGACGCTCCTTGCGTGGGGTGTGTGTTGATGGCTGTATGGGAGATGGTTCCCCACCTCTGACCAATTTCAGAATTGTTTACCACTGGAGCAAGTGCCGTGATAGGGTTTTCCTCTGTATAACTCGTGGGTTCAGGTTTTTTTTTTTCTTTTATGGTTCAAGTTAGATTTTATTCCTCTTTTATGTATTTATAGATATAAGCATGGAAATAATTCATTCCTATAAATACATCGGTGTGACGGGAAGAACTTTTTTCTGTTTTATTTTTAAATTTTATTTTTTAAAATTTTGAAATTTAATTTTATTTATTTTTTTATACAGCACGTTATTATTAGTTATGTATTTTATGCATATACATGTATACAGGTCAATCCCAAACTCCCAACTCATCCCACCACCACCACCCCATGGCTTCCCACACTTGGTGTCCATACGTGTGTTCTCTACCTCTGTGTCTCTATTTCTTCCCTGCAAACCAGTTCATCTGTACCATTTTTAGGCTCCACATATATGCGTTAATATACAATATTTGTTTTCCTCTTTCTGACTTACTTCATTCTGTATGACAGTCTCTCGATCCATTGATGTCTCTACAAATGACCCAGTTTCATTCCTTTTTATGGCCGAGTAATATTCCATTTTATATATGTACCACATCTTTATCCATTCATCTGTCTGTGGGCATTTAGGTTGCTTCCATTACCTGGCTATTGTAAATAGTGCTGCAACGAACATTGTGGTGAATGTGCCTTTTTGAAATACGGTTTTCTCTGGGTATATGCCCAGAAGTGGGATTGCTGGATCAGATGGTAATTCTATTTCTAGTTTTTTTAAGGAAACTCCATACTGTTCTCCATAGTGACTGTATCAATTTACATTCCCACCAATAGTGGAAGAGGGCTCCTTTTGTCCACACCCTCCCCAGAATTGGTTGTTTGTAGATTTTCTGATGATGCCGATTCTAACAGGTGTGAGGTGAAACCTCATTGAAGTTTTGATTTGCATTTCTCTAATAATTAGTGCTGTTGAGCAGCTTTTCATGTGCGTCTTGGCCATCTCTGTGTCTCCTTTGAAGAAACGTCTCTTTAGATCTTCTGCCCATTTTTTTGGGTTGTTTGTTTTTTTTAATATTAAGCTGCATGAGCTGTTTATATATATTGGAGATTAAACCTTTGTCATTGATTCGTCTGCAACGATTTTCGTCCATTCTGAGGGATGCCTTTTTCCATTCCCATGTTTTTTAACAAAAAAGGAAAGAAAGGAAAAGAAGCAGAACACTAATGTGCGTAAAATATGCCTTTTGAAACGGTCGTTTTGAAATATGGACGTCCTTTGAATTTTTTGGTCGATATGTGACCCCAGGATTTGTTTTCAGGGCAGGTGTCATTTACAGGCCTGCAATGATTATGAATATCAACTGACCATTAGCGTTGGGATTAAAGCTGCTGTTGTGTGAAACGGCCACAAGGTGGCAGCAGTTCACCCTTACCAAATCTGGTTACTAGGGCAAGAGAGCCTCAGTGGAAGTGGTGTTCTAGATTGGAGTTTAGAATGGAATGTGCCAGGAGAAAGCCCCTCACGTTTGTCTCACTACTTCTTGTTCGTGTTTTTAATTTAATTTTTTATTTTTTATTACAGCAAGTTTGATTACAATGTTTGGCTTGTTGTAGGTGTGGAAGATGTGGTTCTTTTACACATATACAGATGACTGTTCTTCCTGGGATCCTTTTCCCATGTACATTATGACAGAATGTTGAGTAGTCCTCTCTTGGTATTCTGTAGGTCTTTGGTGATTATATATGTCACCTGTGTTTGTATATGTCTGTTAACCCCGATATCGTAATGAAACCAATCCTCACACCTTTCCATTGGTGAACCATAAGTTTGTTTAATGAATCTGTGATTGCCCTTCTCCGTGGAAATATCTGTCCTGGTATCCATTTCTAGGTAACACCTATAAGTGATATGATAGGATATGTGTCTTTCACTTTCTGACTTACTACAAGTCACGTGATTACTTCTAGACTCATCTACGGTGCTGCAAATGGCATTGTGTCCTTTTTTCCCTTGGCTTCTCTTCTGCCTTAGCGGGGTCCATTTTCAACAATGTGATTCCCTGAGGGTTGTGGATTAGCTGACCTGGGCAGCCTTACCCTGCCGGCCCGCCCTCCCCAGGTGTGCCTCGTTGAGGTCAATATAAACAGCGCTCCAGGCAGCAATAGCCCCTGAATCTGTGCCTGACTCCATATTCTCTGCCCCCTCAGCAGTCTCGGGGCTGTGCTGGTGGGAGGGAGTGAGGGGCCACAGCTTTGTGGGTGGCCCGGTGTGAGTGGGGTTCTGCTGGCCTTTCTGCAGGAGTTGCCAGGCTGCCGCCTGTAAAGAAGAGGATGTGTCACCCATAGCTTCCGCTGGAATTTCTCTCCGGACAGAGGTGTGGAAGGAAAAAAGGAGTGGGGGCCGGGACAGGAGGGGTATCTCAGGCAGGGCAATGGAAAGCTTCTGGAAGAGTGCCCGGGTCCAGGACCACCCTGGCTGGCCTGCAGGCACCAAGTTGGCCTGCGTGCTGTCGCTGGTGTGGCTCCAAGGTCCTTCCTCTAGGCTTTCAAGCCCTTGTACATATTCAGGTGTTTTACCTGGAAAGGGTGGGAACAGTTCAGCAGCAGCTGGCCTGGGGCTCAGCTCACGTTTACTCACAGATGCCTCGGCATGGTCCCCCAGCTTTGCAATGAGGACGCTCCTTGCGTGGGGGGTGGGTTGATGGCTGTATGGGAGATGGTTCCCCACCTCTGACCAATTTCAGAATTGTTTACCACTGGAGCAAGTGCCCTGATAGGGTTTTCCTCTGTATAACTCGTGGGTTCAGGTTTTTTTTTTCTTTTATGGTTCAAGTTAGATTTTATTCCTCTTTTATGTATTTACAGATATAAGCATGGAAATAATTCATTCCTATAAATACATCTGTGTGACGGGAAGAACTTTTTTCTGTTTTATTTTTAAATTTTATTTTTTTAAATTTTGAAATTTAATTTTATTTATTTTTTATACAGCACGTTATTATTAGTTATGTATTTTATGCATATACATGTATACAGGTCAATCCGAAACTCCCAACTCATCCCACCACCACCACCCCATGGCTTCCCACACTTGGTGTCCATACGTTTGTTCTCTACCTCTGTGTCTCTATTTCTTCCCTGCAAACCAGTTCATCTGTACCATTTTTAGGCTCCACATATATGCGTTAATATACAATATTTGTTTTCCTCTTTCTGACTTACTTCATTCTGTATGACACTCTCTCGATCCATCGATGTCTCTACAAATGACCCAGTTTCATTCCTTTTTATGGCCGAGTAATATTCCATTTCATATATGTACCACCTCTTTATCCATTCATCTGTCTGTGGGCATTTAGGTTGCTTCCATTACCTGGCTATTGTAAATAGTGCTGCAACGAACATTGTGGTGAATGTGCCTTTTTGAAATACGGTTTTCTCTGGGTATATGCCCAGAAGTGGGATTGCTGGATCAGATGGTAATTCTATTTCTAGATTTTTTAAGGAAACTCCATACTGTTCTCCATAGTGACTGTATCAATTTACATTCCCACCAATAGTGGAAGTGGGCTCCTTTTGTCCACACCCTCCCCAGAATTGGTTGTTTGTAGATTTTCTGATGATGCCGATTCTAACAGGTGTGAGGTGATACCTCATTGTAGTTTTGATTTGCATTTCTCTAATAATTAGTGCTGTTGAGCAGCTTTTCATGTGCGTCTTGGCCATCTCTGTGTCTCCTTTGAAGAATCGTCTCTTTAGATCTTCTGCCCATTTTTTGGGTTGTTTGTTTTTTTAATATTAAGCTGCATGAGCTGTTTATATATATTGGAGATGAAACCTCTGTCCATTGATTCGTCTGCAAAGATTTTCGCCCATTCTGAGGGATGCCTTTTTCCATTCCCGTGTTTTTTAACAAAAAAGGAAAGAAAGGAAAAGAAGCAGAACACTAATGTGCGTAAAATATGCCTTTTGAAACGGTCGTTTTGAAATACGGACGTCCTTTGAATTTTTTGGTCGATATGTGTCCCCAGGATTTGTTTTCAGGGCAGGTGTCATTTACAGGCCTGCAATGATTTTGAATATCAACTGACCATTAGCGTTGGGATTAAAGCTGCTGTTGTGTGAAACGGCCACAAGGTGGCAGCAGTTCACCCTTACCAAATCTGGTTACTAGGGCAAGAGAGCCTCAGTGGAAGTGGTGTTCTAGATTGGAGTTTAGAATGGAATGTGCCAGGAGAAAGCCCCTCACGTTTGTCTCACTACTTCTTGTTCGTGTTTTTAATTTAATTTTTTATTTTTTATTACAGCAAGTTTGATTACAATGTTTGGCTTGTTGTAGGTGTGGAAGATGTGGTTCTTTTACACATATACAGATGACTGTTCTTCCTGGGATCCTTTTCCCATGTACGTTATGACAGAATGTTGAGTAGTCCTCTCTTGGTATTCTGTAGGTCTTTGGTGATTATATATGTCACCTGTGTTTGTATATGTCTGTTAACCCCGATATCGTAATGAAACCAATCCTCACACCTTTCCATTGGTGAACCATAAGTTTGTTTAATGAATCTGTGATTGCCCTTCTCCGTGGAAATATCTGCCCTGGTATCCATTTTTAGGTAACACCTATAAGTGATATGATATGATATGTGTCTTTCACTTTTTGACTTACTACAAGTCACGTGATTACTTCTAGACTCATCTACGGTGCTGCAAATGGCATTGTGTCATTTTTTCCCTTGGCTTCTCTTCTGCCTTAGCGGGGTCCATTTTCAACAATGTGATTCCCTGAGGGTTGTGGATTAGCTGACCTGGGCAGCCTTACCCTGCCGGCCCGCCCTCCCCAGGTGTGCCTCGTTGAGGTCAATATAAACAGCGCTCCAGGCAGCAATAGCCCCTGAAGCTGTGCCTGACTCCATATTCTCTGCCCCGTCAGCAGTCTCGAGGCTGTGCTGGTGGGAGGGAGTGAGGGGCCACAGCTTTGTGGGTGGCCCGGTGTGAGTGGGGTTCTGCTGGCCTTTCTGCAGGAGTTGCCAGGCTGCCGCCTGTAAAGAAGAGGATGTGTCACCCATACCTTCCGCTGGAATTTCTCTCCGGACAGAGGTGTGGAAGGAAAAAAGCAGTGGGGGCCGGGACAGGAGGGGTATCTCAGGCAGGGCAATGGAAAGCTTCTGGAAGAGTGCCCGGGGCCAGGACCACCCTGGCTGGCCTGCAGGCACCAAGTTGGCCTGCGTGCTGTCGCTGGTGTGGCTCCACGGTCCTTCCTCTAGGCTTTCAAGACCTTGTACATATTCAGGTGTTTTACCTGGAAAGGGTGGGGACAGTTCAGCAGCAGCTGGCCTGGGGCTCAGCTCACGTTTACTCACAGATGCCTCGGCACGGTCCCCCAGCTTTGCAATGAGGACGCTCCTTGCGTGGGGTGTGTGTTGATGGCTGTATGGGAGATGGTTCCCCACCTCTGACCAATTTCAGAATTGTTTACCACTGGAGCAAGTGCCGTGATAGGGTTTTCCTCTGTATAACTCGTGGGTTCAGGTTTTTTTTTTCTTTTATGGTTCAAGTTAGATTTTATTCCTCCTTTATGTATTTATAGATATAAGCATGGAAATAATTCATTCCTATAAATACATCTGTGTGACGGGAAGAATTTTTTCTGTTTTATTTTTAAATTTTATTTTTTAAAATTTTGAAATTTAATTTTATTTATTTTTTATACAGCACGTTATTATTAGTTATGTATTTTATGCATATACATGTATACAGGTCAATCCGAAACTCCCAACTCATCCCACCACCACCACCCCATGGCTTCCCACACTTGGTGTCCATACGTTTGTGCTCTACCTCTGTGTCTCTATTTCTTCCCTGCAAACCAGTTCATCTGTACCATTTTTAGGTTCCACATATATGCGTTAATATACAATATTTGTTTTGCTCTTTCTGACTTACTTCATTCTGTATGAGAGTCTCTCGATCCATCGATGTCTCTACAAATGACCCAGTTTCATTCCTTTTTATGGCCGAGTAATATTCCATTTTATATATGTACCACATCTTTATCCATTCATCTGTCTGTGGGCATTTAGGTTGCTTCCATTACCTGGCTATTGTAAATAGTGCTGCAACGAACATTGTGGTGAATGTGCCTTTTTGAAATACGGTTTTCTCTGGGTATATGCCCAGAAGTGGGATTGCTGGATCAGATGGTAATTCTATTTCTAGATTTTTTAAGGAAACTCCATACTGTTCTCCATAGTGACTGTATCAATTTACATTCCCACCAATAGTGGAAGTGGGCTCCTTTTGTCCACACCCTCCCCAGAATTGGTTGTTTGTAGATTTTCTGATGATGCCGATTCTAACAGGTGTGAGGTGATACCTCATTGTAGTTTTGATTTGCATTTCTCTAATAATTAGTGCTGTTGAGCAGCTTTTCATGTGCGTCTTGGCCATCTCTGTGTCTCCTTTGAAGAATCGTCTCTTTAGATCTTCTGCCCATTTTTTTGGGTTGTTTGTTTTTTTAATATTAAGCTGCATGAGCTGTTTATATATATTGGAGATGAAACCTCTGTCCATTGATTCGTCTGCAAAGATTTTCGCCCATTCTGAGGGATGCCTTTTTCCATTCCCGTGTTTTTTAACAAAAAAGGAAAGAAAGGAAAAGAAGCAGAACACTAATGTGCGTAAAATATGCCTTTTGAAACGGTCGTTTTTAAATATGGACGTCCTTTGAATTTTTTGGTCGATATGTGACCCCAGGATTTGTTTTCAGGGCAGGTGTCATTTACAGGCCTGCAATGATTTTGAATATCAACTGACCATTAGCGTTGGGATTAAAGCTGCTGTTGTGTGAAACGGCCACAAGGTGGCAGCAGTTCACCCTTACCAAATCTGGTTACTAGGGCAAGAGAGCCTCAGTGGAAGTGGTGTTCTAGATTGGAGTTTAGAATGGAATGTGCCAGGAGAAAGCCCCTCACGTTTGTCTCACTACTTCTTGTTCGTGTTTTTAATTTATTTTTTTTATTTTTTATTACAGCAAGTTTGATTACAATGTTTGGCTTGTTGTAGGTGTGGAAGATGTGGTTCTTTTACACATATACAGATGACTGTTCTTCCTGGGATCCTTTTCCCATGTACGTTATGACAGAATGTTGAGTAGTCCTCTCTTGGTATTCTGTAGGTCTTTGGTGATTATATATGTCACCTGTGTTTGTATATGTCTGTTAACCCCGATATCGTAATGAAACCAATCCTCACACCTTTCCATTGGTGAACCATAAGTTTGTTTAATGAATCTGTGATTGCCCTTCTCCGTGGAAATATCTGCCCTGGTATCCATTTTTAGGTAACACCTATAAGTGATATGATATGATATGTGTCTTTCACTTTCTGACTTACTACAAGTCACGTGATTACTTCTAGACTCATCTACGGTGCTGCAAATGGCATTGTGTCCTTTTTTCCCTTGGCTTCTCTTCTGCCTTAGCGGGGTCCATTTTCAACAATGTGATTCCCTGAGGGTTGTGGATTAGCTGACCTGGGCAGCCTTACCCTGCCGGCCCGCCCTCCCCAGGTGTGCCTCGTTGAGGTCAATATAAACAGCGCTCCAGGCAGCAATAGCCCCTGAAGCTGTGCCTGACTCCATATTCTCTGCCCCGTCAGCAGTCTCGGGGCTGTGCTGGTGGGAGGGAGTGAGGGGCCACAGCTTTGTGGGTGGCCCGGTGTGAGTGGGGTTCTGCTGGCCTTTCTGCAGGAGTTGCCAGGCTGCCGCCTGTAAAGAAGAGGATGTGTCACCCATAGCTTCCGCTGGAATTTCTCTCCGGACAGAGGTGTGGAAGGAAAAAAGCAGTGGGGGCCGGGACAGGAGGGGTATCTCAGGCAGGGCAATGGAAAGCTTCTGGAAGAGTGCCCGGGGCCAGGACCACCCTGGCTGGCCTGCAGGCACCAAGTTGGTCTGCGTGCTGTCGCTGGTGTGGCTCCACGGTCCTTCCTCTAGGCTTTCAAGACCTTGTACATATTCAGGTGTTTTACCTGGAAAGGGTGGGGACAGTTCAGCAGCAGCTGGCCTGGGGCTCAGCTCACGTTTACTCACAGATGCCTCGGCACGGTCCCCCAGCTTTGCAATGAGGACGCTCCTTGCGTGGGGTGTGTGTTGATGGCTGTATGGGAGATGGTTCCCCACCTCTGACCAATTTCAGAATTGTTTACCACTGGAGCAAGTGCCGTGATAGGGTTTTCCTCTGTATAACTCGTGGGTTCAGGTTTTTTTTTTCTTTTATGGTTCAAGTTAGATTTTATTCCTCTTTTATATATTTATAGATATAAGCATGGAAATAATTCATTCCTATAAATACATCTGTGTGACGGGAAGAAATTTTTTCTGTTTTATTTTTAAATTTTATTTTTTAAAATTTTGAAATTTAATTTTATTTATTTTTTTATACAGCACGTTATTATTAGTTATGTATTTTATGCATATACATGTATACAGGTCAATCCCAAACTCCCAACTCATCCCACCACCACCACCCCATGGCTTCCCACACTTGGTGTCCATACGTGTGTTCTCTACCTCTGTGTCTCTATTTCTTCCCTGCAAACCAGTTCATCTGTACCATTTTTAGGCTCCACATATATGCGTTAATATACAATATTTGTTTTCCTCTTTCTGACTTACTTCATTCTGTATGACAGTCTCTCGATCCATCGATGTCTCTACAAATGACCCAGTTTCATTCCTTTTTATGGCCGAGTAATATTCCATTTTATATATGTACCACATCTTTATCCATTCATCTGTCTGTGGGCATTTAGGTTGCTTCCATTACCTGGCTATTGTAAATAGTGCTGCAACGAACATTGTGGTGAATGTGCCTTTTTGAAATACGGTTTTCTCTGGGTATATGCCCAGAAGTGGGATTGCTGGATCAGATGGTAATTCTATTTCTAGTTTTTTTAAGGAAACTCCATACTGTTCTCCATAGTGACTGTATCAATTTACATTCCCACCAATAGTGGAAGAGGGCTCCTTTTTTCCACACCCTCCCCAGAATTAGTTGTTTGTAGATTTTCTGATGATGCCGATTCTAACAGGTGTGAGGTGAAACCTCATTGTAGTTTTGATTTGCATTTCTCTAATAATTAGTGCTGTTGAGCAGCTTTTCATGTGCGTCTTGGCCATCTCTGTGTCTCCTTTGAAGAAACGTCTCTTTAGATCTTCTGCCCATTTTTTTGGGTTGTTTGTTTTTTTTAATAATAAGCTGCATGAGCTGTTTATATATATTGGAGATTAAACCTCTGTCCATTGATTCGTCTGCAACGATTTTCGCCCATTCTGAGGGATGCCTTTTTCCATTCCCGTGTTTTTTAACAAAAAAGGAAAGAAAGGAAAAGAAGCAGAACACTAATGTGCGTAAAATATGCCTTTTGAAACGGTCGTTTTGAAATATGGACGTCCTTTGAATATTTTGGTCGATATGTGACCCCAGGATTTGTTTTCAGGGCAGGTGTCATTTACAGGCCTGCAATGATTTTGAATATCAACTGACCATTAGCGTTGGGATTAAAGCTGCTGTTGTGTGAAACGGCCACAAGGTGGCAGCAGTTCACCCTTACCAAATCTGGTTACTAGGGCAAGAGAGCCTCAGTGGAAGTGGTGTTCTAGATTGGAGTTTAGAATGGAATGTGCCAGGAGAAAGCCCCTCACGTTTGTCTCACTACTTCTTGTTCGTGTTTTTAATTTATTTTTTTTATTTTTTATTACAGCAAGTTTGATTACAATGTTTGGCTTGTTGTAGGTGTGGAAGATGTGGTTCTTTTACACATATACAGATGTCTGTTCTTCCTGGGATCCTTTTCCCATGTACGTTATGACAGAATGTTGAGTAGTCCTCTCTTGGTATTCTGTAGGTCTTTGGTGATTATATATGTCACCTGTGTTTGTATATGTCTGTTAACCCCGATATCGTAATGAAACCAATCCTCACACCTTTCCATTGGTGAACCATAAGTCTGTTTAATGAATCTGTGATTGCCCTTCTCCGTGGAAATATCTGCCCTGGTATCCATTTTTAGGTAACACTTATAAGTGATATGATATGATATGTGTCTTTCACTTTCTGACTTACTACAAGTCACGTGATTACTTCTAGACTCATCTACGGTGCTGCAAATGGCATTGTGTCCTTTTTTCCCGTGGCTTCTCTTCTGCCTTAGCCGGGTCCATTTTCAACAATGTGATTCCCTGAGGGTTGTGGATTAGCTGACCTGGGCAGCCTTACCCTGCCAGCCCGCCCTCCCCAGGTGTGCCTCGTTGAGGTCAATATAAAGAGCGCTCCAGGCAGCAATAGCCCCTGAAGCTGTGCCTGACTCCATATTCTCTGCCCCGTCAGCAGTCTCGGGGCTGTGCTGGTGGGAGGGAGTGAGGGGCCACAGCTTTGTGGGTGGCCCGGTGTGAGTGGGGTTCTGCTGGCCTTTCTGCAGGAGTTGCCAGGCTGCCGCCTGTAAAGAAGAGGATGTGTCACCCATAGCTTCCGCTGGAATTTCTCTCCGGACAGAAGTGTGGAAGGAAAAAAGCAGTGGGGGCCGGGACAGGAGGGGTTTCACAGGCAGGGCAATGGAAAGCTTCTGGAAGAGCGCCCGGGGCCAGGACCACCCTGGCTGGCCTGCAGGCACCAAGTTGTCCTGCGTGCTGTCGCTGGTGTGGCTCCACGGTCCTTCCTCTAGGCTTTCAAGCCCTTGTACATATTCAGGTGTTTTACCTGGAAAGGGTGGGAACAGTTCAGCAGCAGCTGGCCTGGGGCTCAGCTCACGTTTACTCACAGATGCCTCGGCACGGTCCCCCAGCTTTGCAATGAGGACGCTCCTTGCGTGGGGGGTGGGTTGATGGCTGTAAGGGAGATGGTTCCCCACCTCTGACCAATTTCAGAATTGTTTACCACTGGAGCAAGTGCCGTGATAGGGTTTTCCTCTGTATAACTCGTGGGTTCAGGTTTTTTTTTTCTTTTATGGTTCAAGTTAGATTTTATTCCTCTTTTATGTATTTATAGATATAAGCATGGAAACAATTCATTCCTATAAATACATCTGTGTGACGGGAAGAACTTTTTTCTGTTTTATTTTTCAATTTTATTTTTTAAAATTTTGAAATTTAATTTTATTTATTTTTTTATACAGCACGTTATTATTAGTTATGTATTTTATGCATATCCATGTATACAGGTCAATCCCAAACTCCCAACTCATCCCACCACCACCACCCCATGGCTTCCCACACTTGGTGTCCATACGTGTGTTCTCTACCTCTGTGTCTCTATTTCTTCCCTGCAAACCAGTTCATCTGTACCATTTTTAGGCTCCACATATATGCGTTAATATACAATATTTGTTTTCCTCTTTCTGACTTACTTCATTCTGTATGACAGTCTCTCGATCCATCGATGTCTCTACAAATGACCCAGTTTCATTCCTTTTTATGGCCGAGTAATATTCCATTTTATATATGTACCACATCTTTATCCATTCATCTGCCTGTGGGCATTTAGGTTGCTTCCATTACCTGGCTATTGTAAATAGTGCTGCAACGAACATTGTGGTGAATGTGCCTTTTTGAAATACGGTTTTCTCTGGGTATATGCCCAGAAGTGGGATTGCTGGATCAGATGGTAATTCTATTTCTAGTTTTTTTAAGGAAACTCCATACTGTTCTCCATAGTGACTGTATCAATTTACATTCCCACCAATAGTGGAAGAGGGCTCCTTTTGTCCACACCCTCCCCAGAATTGGTTGTTTGTAGATTTTCTGATGATGCCTATTCTAACAGGTGTGAGGTGAAACCTCATTGTAGTTTTGATTTGCATTTCTCTAATAATTAGTGCTGTTGAGCAGATTTTCATGTGCGTCTTGGCCATCTCTGTGTCTCCTTTGAAGAAACGTCTCTTTAGATCTTCTGCCCATTTTTTTGGGTTGTTTGTTTTTTTTAATATTAAGCTGCATGAGCTGTTTATATATATTGGAGATTAAACCTTTGTCATTGATTCGTCTGCAACGATTTTCGTCCATTCTGAGGGATGCCTTTTTCCATTCCCGTGTTTTTTAACAAAAAAGGAAAGAAAGGAAAAGAAGCAGAACACTAATGTGCGTAAAATATGCCTTTTGAAACGGTCGTTTTGAAATATGGACGTCCTTTGAATTTTTTGGTCGATATGTGACCCCAGGATTTGTTTTCAGGGCAGGTGTCATTTACAGGCCTGCAATGATTTTGAATATCAACTGACCATTAGCGTTGGGATTAAATCTGCTGTTGTGTGAAACGGCCACAAGGTGGCAGCAGTTCACCCTTACCAAATCTGGTTACTAGGGCAAGAGAGCCTCAGTGGAAGTGGTGTTCTAGATTGGAGTTTAGAATGGAATGTGCCAGGAGAAAGCCCCTCACGTTTGTCTCACTACTTCTTGTTCGTGTTTTTAATTTAATTTTTTATTTTTTATTACAGCAAGTGTGATTACAATGTTTGGCTTGTTGTAGGTGTGGAAGATGTGGTTCTTTTACACATATACAGATGACTGTTCTTCCTGGGATCCTTTTCCCATGTACGTTATGACAGAATGTTGAGTAGTCCTCTCTTGGTATTCTGTAGGTCTTTGGTGATTATATATGTCACCTGTGTTTGTATATGTCTGTTAACCCCGATATCGTAATGAAACCAATCCTCACACCTTTCCATTGGTGAACCATAAGTTTGTTTAATGAATCTGTGATTGCCCTTCTCCGTGGAAATATCTGCCCTGGTATCCATTTTTAGGTAACACCTATAAGTGATATGATATGATATGTGTCTTTCACTTTCTGACTTACTACAAGTCACGTGATTACTTCTAGACTCATCTACGGTGCTGCAAATGGCATTGTGTCCTTTTTTCCCTTGGCTTCTCTTCTGCCTTAGCGGGGTCCATTTTCAACAATGTGATTCCCTGAGGGTTGTGGATTAGCTGACCTGGGCAGCCTTACCCTGCCGGCCCGCCCTCCCCAGGTGTGCCTCGTTGAGGTCAATATAAACAGCGCTCCAGGCAGCAATAGCCCCTGAATCTGTGCCTGACTCCATATTCTCTGCCCCGTCAGCAGTCTCTGGGCTGTGCTGGTGGGAGGGAGTGAGGGGCCACAGCTTTGTGGGTGGCCCGGTGTGAGTGGGGTTCTGCTGGCCTTTCTGCAGGAGTTGCCAGGCTGCCGCCTGTAAAGAAGAGGATGTGTCACCCATAGCTTCCGCTGGAATTTCTCTCCGGACAGAGGTGTGGAAGGAAAAAAGGAGTGGGGGCCGGGACAGGAGGGGTATCTCAGGCAGGGCAATGGAAAGCTTCTGGAAGAGTGCCCGGGGCCAGGACCACCCTGGCTGGCCTGCAGGCACCAAGTTGGCCTGCGTGCTGTCGCTGGTGTGGCTCCACGGTCCTTCCTCTAGGCTTTCAAGCCCTTGTACATATTCAGGTGTTTTACCTGGAAAGGGTGGGAACAGTTCAGCAGCAGCTGGCCTGGGGCTCAGCTCACGTTTACTCACAGATGCCTCGGCACGGTCCCCCAGCTTTGCAATGAGGACGCTCCTTGCGTGGGGTGTGGGTTGATGGCTGTATGGGAGATGGTTCCCCACCTCTGACCAATTTCAGAATTGTTTACCACTGGAGCAAGTGCCGTGATAGGGTTTTCCTCTGTATAACTCGTGGGTTCAGGTTTTTTTTTTTCTTTTATGGTTCAAGTTAGATTTTATTCCTCTTTTATGTATTTACAGATATAAGCATGGAAATAATTCATTCCTATAAATACATCTGTGTGACGGGAAGAACTTTTTTCTGTTTTATTTTTAAATTTTATTTTTTAAAATTTTGAAATTTAATTTTATTTATTTTTTATACAGCACGTTATTATTAGTTATGTATTTTATGCATATACATGTATACAGGTCAATCCGAAACTCCCAACTCATCCCACCACCACCACCCCATGGCTTCCCACACTTGGTGTCCATACGTTTGTTCTCTACCTCTGTGTCTCTATTTCTTCCCTGCAAACCAGTTCATCTGTACCATTTTTAGGCTCCACATATATGCGTTAATATACAATATTTGTTTTCCTCTTTCTGACTTACTTCATTCTGTATGACACTCTCTCGATCCATCGATGTCTCTACAAATGACCCAGTTTCATTCCTTTTTATGGCCGAGTAATATTCCATTTCATATATGTACCACCTCTTTATCCATTCATCTGTCTGTGGGCATTTAGGTTGCTTCCATTACCTGGCTATTGTAAATAGTGCTGCAACGAACATTGTGATGAATGTGCCTTTTTGAAATACGGTTTTCTCTGGGTATATGCCCAGAAGTGGGATTGCTGGATCAGATGGTAATTCTATTTCTAGATTTTTTAAGGAAACTCCATACTGTTCTCCATAGTGACTGTATCAATTTACATTCCCACCAATAGGGGAAGAGGGCTCCTTTTGTCCACACCCTCCCCAGAATTGGTTGTTTGTAGATTTTCTGATGATGCCTATTCTAACAGGTGTGAGGTGATACCTCATTGTAGTTTTGATTTGCATTTCTCTAATAATTAGTGCTGTTGAGCAGCTTTTCATGTGCGTCTTGGCCATCTCTGTGTCTCCTTTGAAGAAACGTCTCTTTAGATCTTCTGCCCATTTTTTTGGGTTGTTTGTTTTTTTTAATATTAAGCTGCATGAGCTGTTTATATATATTGGAGATTAAACCTTTGTCATTGATTCGTCTGCAACGATTTTCGTCCATTCTGAGGGATGCCTTTTTCCATTCCCGTGTTTTTTAACAAAAAAGGAAAGAAAGGAAAAGAAGCAGAACACTAATGTGCGTAAAATATGCCTTTTGAAATGGTCGTTTTGAAATATGGACGTCCTTTGAATTTTTTGGTCGATATGTGACCCCAGGATTTGTTTTCAGGGCAGGTGTCATTTACAGGCCTGCAATGATTTTGAATATCAACTGACCATTAGCGTTGGGATTAAAGCTGCTGTTGTGTGAAACGGCCACAAGGTGGCAGCAGTTCACCCTTACCAAATCTGGTTACTAGGGCAAGAGAGCCTCAGTGGAAGTGGTGTTCTAGATTGGAGTTTAGAATGGAATGTGCCAGGAGAAAGCCCCTCACGTTTGTCTCACTACTTCTTGTTCGTGTTTTTAATTTATTTTTTTTATTTTTTATTACAGCAAGTTTGATTACAATGTTTGGCTTGTTGTAGGTGTGGAAGATGTGGTTCTTTTACACATATACAGATGTCTGTTCTTCCTGGGATCCTTTTCCCATGTACGTTATGACAGAATGTTGAGTAGTCCTCTCTTGGTATTCTGTAGGTCTTTGGTGATTATATATGTCACCTGTGTTTGTATATGTCTGTTAACCCCGATATCGTAATGAAACCAGTCCTCACACCTTTCCATTGGTGAACCATAAGTCTGTTTAATGAATCTGTGATTGCCCTTCTCCGTGGAAATATCTGCCCTGGTATCCATTTTTAGGTAACACTTATAAGTGATATGATATGATATGTGTCTTTCACTTTCTGACTTACTACAAGTCACGTGATTACTTCTAGACTCATCTACGGTGCTGCAAATGGCATTGTGTCCTTTTTTCCCGTGGCTTCTCTTCTGCCATAGCCGGGTCCATTTTCAACAATGTGATTCCCTGAGGGTTGTGGATTAGCTGACCTGGGCAGCCTTACCCTGCCAGCCCGCCCTCCCCAGGTGTGCCTCATTGAGGTCAATATAAAGAGCGCTCCAGGCAGCAATAGCCCCTGAAGCTGTGCCTGACTCCATATTCTCTGCCCCGTCAGCAGTCTCGGGGCTGTGCTGGTGGGAGGGAGTGAGGGGCCACAGCTTTGTGGGTGGCCCGGTGTGAGTGGGGTTCTGCTGGCCTTTCTGCAGGAGTTGCCAGGCTGCCGCCTGTAAAGAAGAGGATGTGTCACCCATAGCTTCCGCTGGAATTTCTCTCCGGACAGAAGTGTGGAAGGAAAAAAGCAGTGGGGGCCGGGACAGGAGGGGTTTCACAGGCAGGGCAATGGAAAGCTTCTGGAAGAGCGCCCGGGGCCAGGACAACCCTGGCTGGCCTGCAGGCACCAAGTTGGCCTGCGTGCTGTCGCTGGTGTGGCTCCACGGTCCTTCCTCTAGGCTTTCAAGCCCTTGTACATATTCAGGTGTTTTACCTGGAAAGGGTGGGAACAGTTCAGCAGCAGCTGGCCTGGGGCTCAGCTCACGTTTACTCACAGATGCCTCGGCACGGTCCCCCAGCTTTGCAATGAGGACGCTCCTTGCGTTGGGGGTGGGTTGATGGCTGTAAGGGAAATGGTTCCCCACCTCTGACCTATTTCAGAATTGTTTACCACTGGAGCAAGTGCCGTGATAGGGTTTTCCTCTGTATAACTCGTGGGTTCAGGTTTTTTTTTTCTTTTATGGTTCAAGTTAGATTTTATTCCTCTTTTATGTATTTATAGATATAAGCATGGAAACAATTCATTCCTATAAATACATCTGTGTGACGGGAAGAACTTTTTTCTGTTTTATTTTTCAATTTTATTTTTTAAAATTTTGAAATTTAATTTTATTTATTTTTTTATACAGCACGTTATTATTAGTTATGTATTTTATGCATATCCATGTATACAGGTCAATCCCAAACTCCCAACTCATCCCACCACCACCACCCCATGGCTTCCCACACTTGGTGTCCATACGTCTGTTCTCTACCTCTGTGTCTCTATTTCTTCCCTGCAAACCAGTTCATCTGTACCATTTTTAGGCTCCACATATATGCGTTAATATACAATATTTGTTTTCCTCTTTCTGACTTACTTCATTCTGTATGACCGTCTCTCGATCCATCGATGTCTCTACAAATGACCCAGTTTCATTCCTTTTTATGGCCGAGTAATATTCCATTTTATATATGTACCACATCTTTATCCATTCATCTGCCTGTGGGCATTTAGGTTGCTTCCATTACCTGGCTATTGTAAATAGTGCTGCAACGAACATTGTGGTGAATGTGCCTTTTTGAAATACGGTTTTCTCTGGGTATATGCCCAGAAGTGGGATTGCTGGATCAGATGGTAATTCTATTTCTAGTTTTTTTAAGGAAACTCCATACTGTTCTCCATAGTGACTGTATCAATTTACATTCCCACCAATAGTGGAAGAGGGCTCCTTTTGTCCACACCCTCCCCAGAATTGGTTGTTTGTAGATTTTCTGATGATGCCTATTCTAACAGGTGTGAGGTGAAACCTCATTGTAGTTTTGATTTGCATTTCTCTAATAATTAGTGCTGTTGAGCAGCTTTTCATGTGCGTCTTGGCCATCTCTGTGTCTCCTTTGAAGAAACGTCTCTTTAGATCTTCTGCCCATTTTTTTGGGTTGTTTGTTTTTTTTAATATTAAGCTGCATGAGCTGTTTATATATATTGGAGATTAAACCTGTGTCCATTGATTCGTCTGCAACGATTTTCGTCCATTCTGAGGGATCCCTTTTTCCATTCCCGTGTTTTTTAACAAAAAAGGAAAGAAAGGAAAAGAAGCAGAACACTAATGTGCGTAAAATATGCCTTTTGAAACGGTCGTTTTGAAATATGGACGTCCTTTGAATTTTTTGGTCGATATGTGACCCCAGGATTTGTTTTCAGGGCAGGTGTCATTTACAGGCCTGCAATGATTTTGAATATCAACTGACCATTAGCGTTGGGATTAAAGCTGCTGTTGTGTGAAACGGCCACAAGGTGGCAGCATTTCACCCTTACCAAATCTGGTTACTAGGGCAAGAGAGCCTCAGTGGAAGTGGTGTTCTAGATTGGAGTTTAGAATGGAATGTGCCAGGAGAAAGCCCCTCACGTTTGTCTCACTACTTCTTGTTCGTGTTTTTAATTTAATTTTTTATTTTTTATTACAGCAAGTGTGATTACAATGTTTGGCTTGTTGTAGGTGTGGAAGATGTGGTTCTTTTACACATATACAGATGACTGTTCTTCCTGGGATCCTTTTCCCATGTACGTTATGACAGAATGTTGAGTAGTCCTCTCTTGGTATTCTGTAGGTCTTTGGTGATTATATATGTCACCTGTGTTTGTATATGTCTGTTAACCCCGATATCGTAATGAAACCAGTCCTCACACCTTTCCATTGGTGAACCATAAGTCTGTTTAATGAATCTGTGATTGCCCTTCTCCGTGGAAATATCTGCCCTGGTATCCATTTTTAGGTAACACTTATAAGTGATATGATATGATATGTGTCTTTCACTTTCTGACTTACTACAAGTCACGTGATTACTTCTAGACTCATCTACGGTGCTGCAAATGGCATTGTGTCCTTTTTTCCCGTGGCTTCTCTTCTGCCATAGCCGGGTCCATTTTCAACAATGTGATTCCCTGAGGGTTGTGGATTAGCTGACCTGGGCAGCCTTACCCTGCCAGCCCGCCCTCCCCAGGTGTGCCTCATTGAGGTCAATATAAAGAGCGCTCCAGGCAGCAATAGCCCCTGAAGCTGTGCCTGACTCCATATTCTCTGCCCCGTCAGCAGTCTCGGGGCTGTGCTGGTGGGAGGGAGTGAGGGGCCACAGCTTTGTGGGTGGCCCGGTGTGAGTGGGGTTCTGCTGGCCTTTCTGCAGGAGTTGCCAGGCTGCCGCCTGTAAAGAAGAGGATGTGTCACCCATAGCTTCCGCTGGAATTTCTCTCCGGACAGAAGTGTGGAAGGAAAAAAGCAGTGGGGGCCGGGACAGGAGGGGTTTCACAGGCAGGGCAATGGAAAGCTTCTGGAAGAGCGCCCGGGGCCAGGACAACCCTGGCTGGCCTGCAGGCACCAAGTTGGCCTGCGTGCTGTCGCTGGTGTGGCTCCACGGTCCTTCCTCTAGGCTTTCAAGCCCTTGTACATATTCAGGTGTTTTACCTGGAAAGGGTGGGAACAGTTCAGCAGCAGCTGGCCTGGGGCTCAGCTCACGTTTACTCACAGATGCCTCGGCACGGTCCCCCAGCTTTGCAATGAGGACGCTCCTTGCGTTGGGGGTGGGTTGATGGCTGTAAGGGAAATGGTTCCCCACCTCTGACCTATTTCAGAATTGTTTACCACTGGAGCAAGTGCCGTGATAGGGTTTTCCTCTGTATAACTCGTGGGTTCAGGTTTTTTTTTTCTTTTATGGTTCAAGTTAGATTTTATTCCTCTTTTATGTATTTATAGATATAAGCATGGAAACAATTCATTCCTATAAATACATCTGTGTGACGGGAAGAACTTTTTTCTGTTTTATTTTTCAATTTTATTTTTTAAAATTTTGAAATTTAATTTTATTTATTTTTTTATACAGCACGTTATTATTAGTTATGTATTTTATGCATATCCATGTATACAGGTCAATCCCAAACTCCCAACTCATCCCACCACCACCACCCCATGGCTTCCCACACTTGGTGTCCATACGTCTGTTCTCTACCTCTGTGTCTCTATTTCTTCCCTGCAAACCAGTTCATCTGTACCATTTTTAGGCTCCACATATATGCGTTAATATACAATATTTGTTTTCCTCTTTCTGACTTACTTCATTCTGTATGACCGTCTCTCGATCCATCGATGTCTCTACAAATGACCCAGTTTCATTCCTTTTTATGGCCGAGTAATATTCCATTTTATATATGTACCACATCTTTATCCATTCATCTGCCTGTGGGCATTTAGGTTGCTTCCATTACCTGGCTATTGTAAATAGTGCTGCAACGAACATTGTGGTGAATGTGCCTTTTTGAAATACGGTTTTCTCTGGGTATATGCCCAGAAGTGGGATTGCTGGATCAGATGGTAATTCTATTTCTAGTTTTTTTAAGGAAACTCCATACTGTTCTCCATAGTGACTGTATCAATTTACATTCCCACCAATAGTGGAAGAGGGCTCCTTTTGTCCACACCCTCCCCAGAATTGGTTGTTTGTAGATTTTCTGATGATGCCTATTCTAACAGGTGTGAGGTGAAACCTCATTGTAGTTTTGATTTGCATTTCTCTAATAATTAGTGCTGTTGAGCAGCTTTTCATGTGCGTCTTGGCCATCTCTGTGTCTCCTTTGAAGAAACGTCTCTTTAGATCTTCTGCCCATTTTTTTGGGTTGTTTGTTTTTTTTAATATTAAGCTGCATGAGCTGTTTATATATATTGGAGATTAAACCTGTGTCCATTGATTCGTCTGCAACGATTTTCGTCCATTCTGAGGGATCCCTTTTTCCATTCCCGTGTTTTTTAACAAAAAAGGAAAGAAAGGAAAAGAAGCAGAACACTAATGTGCGTAAAATATGCCTTTTGAAACGGTCGTTTTGAAATATGGACGTCCTTTGAATTTTTTGGTCGATATGTGACCCCAGGATTTGTTTTCAGGGCAGGTGTCATTTACAGGCCTGCAATGATTTTGAATATCAACTGACCATTAGCGTTGGGATTAAAGCTGCTGTTGTGTGAAACGGCCACAAGGTGGCAGCATTTCACCCTTACCAAATCTGGTTACTAGGGCAAGAGAGCCTCAGTGGAAGTGGTGTTCTAGATTGGAGTTTAGAATGGAATGTGCCAGGAGAAAGCCCCTCACGTTTGTCTCACTACTTCTTGTTCGTGTTTTTAATTTAATTTTTTATTTTTTATTACAGCAAGTGTGATTACAATGTTTGGCTTGTTGTAGGTGTGGAAGATGTGGTTCTTTTACACATATACAGATGACTGTTCTTCCTGGGATCCTTTTCCCATGTACGTTATGACAGAATGTTGAGTAGTCCTCTATTGGTATTCTGTAGGTCTTTGGTGATTATATATGTCACCTGTGTTTGTATATGTCTGTTAACCCCGATATCGTAATGAAACCAATCCTCACACCTTTCCATTGGTGAACCATAAGTTTGTTTAATGAATCTGTGATTGCCCTTCTCCGTGGAAATATCTGTCCTGGTATCCATTTCTAGGTAACACCTATAAGTGATATGATATGATATGTGTCTTTCACTTTCTGACTTACTACAAGTCACGTGATTACTTCTAGACTCATCTACGGTGCTGCAAATGGCATTGTGTCCTTTTTTCCCTTGGCTTCTCTTCTGCCTTAGCGGGGTCCATTTTCAACAATGTGATTCCCTGAGGGTTGTGGATTAGCTGACCTGGGCAGCCTTACCCTGCCGGCCCGCCCTCCCCAGGTGTGCCTCGTTGAGGTCAATATAAACAGCGCTCCAGGCAGCAATAGCCCCTGAAGCTGTGCCTGACTCCATATTCTCTGCCCCGTCAGCAGTCTCGGGGCTGTGCTGGTGGGAGGGAGTGAGGGGCCACAGCTTTGTGGGTGGCCCGGTGTGAGTGGGGTTCTGCTGGCCTTTCTGCAGGAGATGCCAGGCTGCCGCCTGTAAAGAAGAGGATGTGTCACCCATAGCTTGCGCTGGAATTTCTCTCCGGACAGAGGTGTGGAAGGAAAAAAGGAGTGGGGGCCGGGACAGGAGGGGTATCTCAGGCAGGGCAATGGAAAGCTTCTGGAAGAGTGCCCGGGTCCAGGACCACCCTGGCTGGCCTGCAGGCACCAAGTTGGCCTGCGTGCTGTCGCTGGTGTGGCTCCACGGTCCTTCCTCTAGGCTTTCAAGCCCTTGTACATATTCAGGTGTTTTACCTGGAAAGGGTGGGAACAGTTCAGCAGCAGCTGGCCTGGGGCTCAGCTCACGTTTACTCACAGATGCCTCGGCACGGTCCCCCAGCTTTGCAATGAGGACGCTCCTTGCGTGGGGTGTGGGTTGATGGCTGTATGGGAGATGGTTCCCCACCTCTGACCAATTTCAGAATTGTTTACCACTGGAGCAAGTGCCGTGATAGGGTTTTCCTCTGTATAACTCGTGGGTTCAGGTTTTTTTTTTCTTTTATGGTTCAAGTTAGATTTTATTCCTCTTTTATGTATTTACAGATATAAGCATGGAAATAATTCATTCCTATAAATACATCTGTGTGACGGGAAGAACTTTTTTCTGTTTTATTTTTAAATTTTATTTTTTAAAATTTTGAAATTTAATTTTATTTATTTTTTATACAGCACGTTATTATTAGTTATGTATTTTATGCATATACATGTATACAGGTCAATCCGAAACTCCCAACTCATCCCACCACCACCACCCCATGGCTTCCCACACTTGGTGTCCATACGTTTGTTCTCTACCTCTGTGTCTCTATTTCTTCCCTGCAAACCAGTTCATCTGTACCATTTTTAGGCTCCACATATATGCGTTAATATACAATATTTGTTTTCCTCTTTCTGACTTACTTCATTCTGTATGACACTCTCTCGATCCATCGATGTCTCTACAAATGACCCAGTTTCATTCCTTTTTATGGCCGAGTAATATTCCATTTCATATATGTACCACCTCTTTATCCATTCATCTGTCTGTGGGCATTTAGGTTGCTTCCATTACCTGGCTATTGTAAATAGTGCTGCAACGAACATTGTGATGAATGTGCCTTTTTGAAATACGGTTTTCTCTGGGTATATGCCCAGAAGTGGGATTGCTGGATCAGATGGTAATTCTATTTCTAGATTTTTTAAGGAAACTCCATACTGTTCTCCATAGTGACTGTATCAATTTACATTCCCACCAATAGGGGAAGAGGGCTCCTTTTGTCCACACCCTCCCCAGAATTGGTTGTTTGTAGATTTTCTGATGATGCCGATTCTAACAGGTGTGAGGTGATACCTCATTGTAGTTTTGATTTGCATTTCTCTAATAATTAGTGCTGTTGAGCAGCTTTTCATGTGCGTCTTGGCCATCTCTGTGTCTCCTTTGAAGAAACGTCTCTTTAGATCTTCTGCCCATTATTTTGGGTTGTTTGTTTTTTTAATATTAAGCTGCATGAGCTGTTTATATATATTGGAGATGAAACCTCTGTCCATTGATTCGTCTGCAAAGATTTTCGCCCATTCTGAGGGATGCCGTTTTCCATTCCCGTGTTTTTTAACAAAAAAGGAAAGAAAGGAAAAGAAGCAGAACACTAATGTGCGTAAAATATGCCTTTTGAAACGGTCGTTTTGAAATATGGACGTCCTTTGAATTTTTTGGTCGATATGTGACCCCAGGATTTGTTTTCAGGGCAGGTGTCATTTACAGGCCTGCAATGATTTTGAATATCAACTGACCATTAGCGTTGGGATTAAAGCTTCTGTTGTGTGAAACGGCCACAAGGTGGCAGCAGTTCACCCTTACCAAATCTGGTTACTAGGGCAAGAGAGCCTCAGTGGAAGTGGTGTTCTAGATTGGAGTTTAGAATGGAATGTGCCAGGAGAAAGCCCCTCACGTTTGTCTCACTACTTCTTGTTCGTGTTTTTAATTTAATTTTGTATTTTTTATTACAGCAAGTTTGATTACAATGTTTGGCTTGTTGTAGGTGTGGAAGATGTGGTTCTTTTACACATATACAGATGACTGTTCTTCCTGGGATCCTTTTCCCATGTACGTTATGACAGAATGTTGAGTAGTCCTCTCTTGGTATTCTGTAGGTCTTTGGTGATTATATATGTCACCTGTGTTTGTATATGTCTGTTAACCCCGATATCGTAATGAAACCAATCCTCACACCTTTCCATTGGTGAACCATAAGTTTGTTTAATGAATCTGTGATTGCCCTTCTCCGTGGAAATATCTGTCCTGGTATCCATTTCTAGGTAACACCTATAAGTGATATGATATGATATGTGTCTTTCACTTTCTGACTTACTACAAGTCACGTGATTATTTCTAGACTCATCTACGGTGCTGCAAATGGCATTGTGTCCTTTTTTCCCTTGGCTTCTCTTCTGCCTTAGCGGGGTCCATTTTCAACAATGTGATTCCCTGAGGGTTGTGGATTAGCTGACCTGGGCAGCCTTACCCTGCCGGCCCGCCCTCCCCAGGTGTGCCTCGTTGAGGTCAATATAAACAGCGCTCCAGGCAGCAATAGCCCCTGAAGCTGTGCCTGACTCCATATTCTCTGCCCCGTCAGCAGTCTCGGGGCTGTGCTGGTGGGAGGGAGTGAGGGGCCACAGCTTTGTGGGTGGCCCGGTGTGAGTGGGGTTCTGCTGGCCTTTCTGCAGGAGTTGCCAGGCTGCCGCCTGTAAAGAAGAGGATGTGTCACCCATACCTTCCGCTGGAATTTCTCTCCGGACAGAGGTGTGGAAGGAAAAAAGCAGTGGGGGCCGGGACAGGAGGGGTATCTCAGGCAGGGCAATGGAAAGCTTCTGGAAGAGTGCCCGGGGCCAGGACCACCCTGGCTGGCCTGCAGGCACCAAGTTGGCCTGCGTGCTGTCGCTGGTGTGGCTCCACGGTCCTTCCTCTAGGCTTTCAAGACCTTGTACATATTCAGGTGTTTTACCTGGAAAGGGTGGGGACAGTTCAGCAGCAGCTGGCCTGGGGCTCAGCTCACGTTTACTCACAGATGCCTCGGCACGGTCCCCCAGCTTTGCAATGAGGACGCTCCTTGCGTGGGGTGTGTGTTGATGGCTGTATGGGAGATGGTTCCCCACCTCTGACCAATTTCAGAATTGTTTACCACTGGAGCAAGTGCCGTGATAGGGTTTTCCTCTGTATAACTCGTGGGTTCAGGTTTTTTTTTCTTTTATGGTTCAAGTTAGATTTTATTCCTCTTTTATGTATTTATAGATATAAGCATGGAAATAATTCATTCCTATAAATACATCTGTGTGACGGGAAGAACTTTTTTCTGTTTTATTTTTAAATTTTATTTTTTAAAATTTTGAAATTTAATTTAATTTATTTTTTTATACAGCACGTTATTATTAGTTATGTATTTTATGCATATACATGTATACAGGTCAATCCCAAACTCCCAACTCATCCCACCACCACCACCCCATGGCTTCCCACACTTGGTGTCCATACGTGTGTTCTCTACCTCTGTGTCTCTATTTCTTCCCTGCAAACCAGTTCATCTGTACCATTTTTAGGCTCCACATATATGCGTTAATATACAATATTTGTTTTCCTCTTTCTGACTTACTTCATTCTGTATGACAGTCTCTCGATCCATCGATGTCTCTACAAATGACCCAGTTTCATTCCTTTTTATGGCCGAGTAATATTCCATTTTATATATGTACCACATCTTTATCCATTCATCTGTCTGTGGGCATTTAGGTTGCTTCCATTACCTGGCTATTGTAAATAGTGCTGCAACGAACATTGTGGTGAATGTGCCTTTTTGAAATACGGTTTTCTCTGGGTATATGCCCAGAAGTGGGATTGCTGGATCAGATGGTAATTCTATTTCTAGTTTTTTTAAGGAAACTCCATACTGTTCTCCATAGTGACTGTATCAATTTACATTCCCACCAGTAGTGGAAGAGGGCTCCTTTTGTCCACACCCTCCCCAGAATTGGTTCTTTGTAGATTTTCTGATGATGCCGATTCTAACAGGTGTGAGGTGAAACCTTATTGTAGTTTTGATTTGCATTTCTCTAATAATTAGTGCTGTTGAGCAGCTTTTCATGTGCGTCTTGGCCATCTCTGTGTCTCCTTTGAAGAAACGTCTCTTTAGATCTTCTGCCCATTTTTTTGGGTTGTTTGTTTTTTTTAATATTAAGCTGCATGAGCTGTTTATATATATTGGAGATTACACCTTTGTCATTGATTCGTCTGCAACGATTTTCGTCCATTCTGAGGGATGCCTTTTTCCATTCCCGTGTTTTTTAACAAAAAAGGAAAGAAAGGAAAAGAAGCAGAACACTAATGTGCGTAAAATATGCCTTTTGAAACGGTCGTTTTGAAATATGGACGTCCTTTGAATTTTTTGGTCGATATGTGACCCCAGGATTTGTTTTCAGGGCAGGTGTCATTTACAGGCCTGCAATGATTTTGAATATCAACTGACCATTAGCGTTGGGATTAAAGCTGCTGTTGTGTGAAACGGCCACAAGGTGGCAGCAGTTCACCCTTACCAAATCTGGTTACTAGGGCAAGAGAGCCTCAGTGGAAGTGGTGTTCTAGA
Organism: Mesoplodon mirus; assembly: GCF_964341445.2. Classification (NCBI taxonomy): domain Eukaryota; kingdom Metazoa; phylum Chordata; class Mammalia; order Artiodactyla; family Ziphiidae; genus Mesoplodon; species Mesoplodon mirus. The sequence goes on from NW_028295329.1 coordinate 140,274, forward strand.
TTGGAGTTTAGAATGGAATGTGCCAGGAGAAAGCCCCTGACGTTTGTCTCACTACTTCTTGTTCGTGTTTTTAATTTAATTTTTTATTTTTTATTACAGCAAGTGTGATTACAATGTTTCGCTTGTTGTAGGTGTGGAAGATGTGGTTCTTTTACACATATACAGATGACTGTTCTTCCTGGGATCCTTTTCCCATGTACATTATGACAGAATGTTGAGTAGTCCTCTCTTGGTATTCTGTAGGTCTTTGGTGATTATATATGTCACCTGTGTTTGTATATGTCTGTTAACCCCGATATCATAATGAAACCAATCCTCACACCTTTCCATTGGTGAACCATAAGTTTGTTTAATGAATCTGTGATTGCCCTTCTCCGTGGAAATATCTGTCCTGGTATCCATTTCTAGGTAACACCTATAAGTTATATGATATGATATGTGTCTTTCACTTTCTGACTTACTACAAGTCACGTGATTACTTCTAGACTCATCTACGGTGCTGCAAATGGCATTGTGTCCTTTTTTCCCTTGGCTTCTCTTCTGCCTTAGCGGGGTCCATTTTCAACAATGTGATTCCCTGAGGGTTGTGGATTAGCTGACCTGGGCAGCCTTACCCTGCCGGCCCGCCCTCCCCAGGTGTGCCTCGTTGAGGTCAATATAAACAGTGCTCCAGGCAGCAATAGCCCCTGAATCTGTGCCTGACTCCATATTCTCTGCCCCGTCAGCAGTCTCGGGGCTGTGCTGGTGGGAGGGAGTGAGGGGCCACAGCTTTGTGGGTGGCCCGGTGTGAGTGGGGTTCTGCTGGCCTTTCTGCAGGAGTTGCCAGGCTGCCGCCTGTAAAGAAGAGGATGTGTCACCAATAGCTTCCGCTGGAATTTCTCTCCGGACAGAGGTGTGGAAGGAAAAAAGGAGTGGGGGCCGGGACAGGAGGGGTATCTCAGGCAGGGCAATGGAAAGCTTCTGGAAGAGTGCCCGGGTCCAGGACCACCCTGGCTGGCCTGCAGGCACCAAGTTGGCCTGCGTGCTGTCGCTGGTGTGGCTCCACGGTCCTTCCTCTAGGCTTTCAAGCCCTTGTACATATTCAGGTGTTTTACCTGGAAAGGGTGGGAACAGTTCAGCAGCAGCTGGCCTGGGGCTCAGCTCACGGTTACTCACAGATGCCTCGGCACGGTACCCCAGCTTTGCAATGAGGACGCTCCTTGCGTGGGGTGTGGGTTGATGGCTGTATGGGAGATGGTTCCCCACCTCTGACCAATTTCAGAATTGTTTACCACTGGAGCAAGTGCCCTGAGAGGGTTTTCCTCTGTATAACTCGTGGGTTCAGGTTTTTTTTTTTCTTTTATGATTCAAGATAGACTTTATTCCTCTTTTATGTATTTATAAATATAAGCATGGAAATAATTAATTCCTATATATATATCTGTGTGACGGGAAGAACTTTTTTCTGTTTTATTTTTAAATTTTATTTTTTAAAATTTTGAAATTTAATTTTATTTATTTTTTATACAGCACGTTATTATTAGTTATGTATTTTATGCATATACATGTATACAGGTCAATCCGAAACTCCCAACTCATCCCACCACCACCACCCCATGGCTTCCCACACTTGGTGTCCATACGTTTGTTCTCTACCTCTGTGTCTCTATTTCTTCCCTGCAAACCAGTTCATCTGTACCATTTTTAGGCTCCACATATATGCGTTAATATACAATATTTGTTTTCCTCTTTCTGACTTACTTCATTCTGTATGACACTCTCTCGATTCATCGATGTCTCTACAAATGACCCAGTTTCATTCCTTTTTATGGCCGAGTAATATTCCATTTCATATATGTACCACCTCTTTATCCATTCATCTGTCTGTGGGCATTTAGGTTGCTTCCATTACCTGGCTATTGTAAATAGTGCTGCAACGAACATTGTGGTGAATGTGCCTTTTTGAAATACGGTTTTCTCTGGGTATATGCCCAGAAGTGGGATTGCTGGATCAGATGGTAATTCTATTTCTAGATTTTTTAAGGAAACTCCATACTGTTCTCCATAGTGACTGTATCAATTTACATTCCCACCAATAGTGGAAGTGGGCTCCTTTTGTCCACACCCTCCCCAGAATTGGTTGTTTGTAGATTTTCTGATGATGCCGATTCTAACAGGTGTGAGGTGATACCTCATTGTAGTTTTGATTTGCATTTCTCTAATAATTAGTGCTGTTGAGCAGCTTTTCATGTGCGTCTTGGCCATCTCTGTGTCTCCTTTGAAGAATCGTCTCTTTAGATCTTCTGCCCATTATTTTGGGTTGTTTGTTTTTTTTAATATTAAGCTGCATGAGCTGTTTATATATATTGGAGATGAAACCTCTGTCCATTGATTCGTCTGCAAAGATTTTCGCCCATTCTGAGGGATGCCGTTTTCCATTCCCGTGGTTTTTAACAAAAAAGGAAAGAAAGGAAAAGAAGCAGAACACTAATGTGCGTAAAATATGCCTTTTGAAACGGTCGTTTTGAAATATGGACGTCCTTTGAATTTTTTGGTCGATATGTGACCCCAGGATTTGTTTTCAGGGCAGGTGTCATTTACAGGCCTGCAATGATTTTGAATATCAACTGACCATTAGCGTTGGGATTAAAGCTTCTGTTGTGTGAAACGGCCACAAGGTGGCAGCAGTTCACCCTTACCAAATCTGGTTACTAGGGCAAGAGAGCCTCAGTGGAAGTGGTGTTCTAGATTGGAGTTTAGAATGGAATGTGCCAGGAGAAAGCCCCTCACGTTTGTCTCACTACTTCTTGTTCGTATTTTTAATTTAATTTTTTATTTTTTATTATAGCAAGTTTGATTACAATGTTTGGCTTGTTGTAGGTGTGGAAGATGTGGTTCTTTTACACATATACAGATGACTGTTCTTCCTGGGATCCTTTTCCCATGTACGTTATGACAGAATGTTGAGTAGTCCTCTCTTGGTATTCTGTAGGTCTTTGGTGATTATATATGTCACCTGTGTTTGTATATGTCTGTTAACCCCGATATCGTAATGAAACCAATCCTCACACCTTTCCATTGGTGAACCATAAGTTTGTTTAATGAATCTGTGATTGCCCTTCTCCGTGGAAATATCTGCCCTGGTATCCATTTTTAGGTAACACCTATAAGTGATATGATAGGATATGTGTCTTTCACTTTCTGACTTACTACAAGTCACGTGATTACTTCTAGACTCATCTACGGTGCTGCAAATGGCATTGTGTCCTTTTTTCCCTTGGCTTCTCTTCTGCCTTAGCGGGGTCCATTTTCAACAATGTGATTCCCTGAGGGTTGTGGATTAGCTGACCTGGGCAGCCTTACCCTGCCGGCCCGCCCTCCCCAGGTGTGCCTCGTTGAGGTCAATATAAACAGCGCTCCAGGCAGCAATAGCCCCTGAAGCTGTGCCTGACTCCATATTCTCTGCCCCGTCAGCAGTCTCGGGGCTGTGCTGGTGGGAGGGAGTGAGGGGCCACAGCTTTGTGGGTGGCCCGGTGTGAGTGGGGTTCTGCTGGCCTTTCTGCAGGAGTTGCCAGGCTGCCGCCTGTAAAGAAGAGGATGTGTCACCCATACCTTCCGCTGGAATTTCTCTCCGGACAGAGGTGTGGAAGGAAAAAAGCAGTGGGGGCCGGGACAGGAGGGGTATCTCAGGCAGGGCAATGGAAAGCTTCTGGAAGAGTGCCCGGGGCCTGGACCACCCTGGCTGGCCTGCAGGCACCAAGTTGGCCTGCGTGCTGTAGCTGGTGTGGCTCCACGGTCCTTCCTGTAGGCTTTCAAGACCTTGTACATATTCAGGTGTTTTACCTGGAAAGGGTGGGGACAGTTCAGCAGCAGCTGGCCTGGGGCTCAGCTCACGTTTACTCACAGATGCCTCGGCACGGTCCCCCAGCTTTGCAATGAGGACGCTCCTTGCGTGGGGTGTGTGTTGATGGCTGTATGGGAGATGGTTCCCCACCTCTGACCAATTTCAGAATTGTTTACCACTGGAGCAAGTGCCGTGATAGGGTTTTCCTCTGTATAACTCGTGGGTTCAGGTTTTTTTTTTCTTTTATGTTTCAAGTTAAATTTTATTCCTCTTTTATGTATTTATAGATATAAGCATGGAAATAATTCATTCCTATAAATACATCTGTGTGACGGGAAGAACTTTTTTCTGTTTTATTTTTAAATTTTATTTTTTAAAATTTTGAAATTTAATTTTATTTATTTTTTTATACAGCACGTTATTATTAGTTATGTATTTTATGCATATACATGTATACAGGTCAATCCGAAACTCCCAACTCATCCCACCACCACCACCCCATGGCTTCCCACACTTGGTGTCCATACGTGTGTTCTCTACCTCTGTGTCTCTATTTCTTCCCTGCAAACCAGTTCATCTGTACCATTTTTAGGCTCCACATATATGCGTTAATATACAATATTTGTTTTCCTCTTTCTGACTTACTTCATTCTGTATGACACTCTCTCGATCCATCGATGTCTCTACAAATGACCCAGTTTCATTCCTTTTTATGGCCTAGTAATATTCCATTTTATATATGTACCACATCTTTATCCATTCATCTGTCTGTGGGCATTTAGGTTGCTTCCATTACCTGGCTATTGTAAATAGTGCTGCAACGAACATTGTGGTGAATGTGCCTTTTTGAAATACGGTTTTCTCTGGGTATATGCCCAGAAGTGGGATTGCTGGATCAGATGGTAATTCTATTTCTAGATTTTTTAAGGAAACTCCATACTGTTCTCCATAGTGACTGTATCAATTTACATTCCCACCAATAGGGGAAGAGGGCTCCTTTTGTCCACACCCTCCCCAGAATTGGTTCTTTGTAGATTTTCTGATGATGCCGATTCTAACAGGTGTGAGGTGATACCTCATTGTAGTTTTGATTTGCATTTCTCTAATAATTAGTGCTGTTGAGCAGCTTTTCATGTGCGTCTTGGCCATCTCTGTGTCTCCTTTGAAGAAACGTCTCTTTAGATCTTCTGCCCATTTTTTTGGGTTGTTTGTTTTTTTAATATTAAGCTGCATGAGCTGTTTATATATATTGGGATTAAACCTCTGTCCATTGATTCGTCTGCAACGATTTTCTCCCATTCTGAGGGATGCCTTTTTCCATTCCCGTGTTTTTTAACAAAAAAGGAAAGAAAGGAAAACAAGCAGAACACTAATGTGCGTAAAATATGCCTTTTGAAACGGTCGTTTTGAAATATGGACGTCCTTTGAATTTTTTGGTCGATATGTGACCCCAGGATTTGTTTTCAGGGCAGGTGTCATTTACAGGCCTGCAATGATTTTGAATATCAACTGACCATTAGCGTTGGGATTAAAGCTGCTGTTGTGTGAAACGGCCACAAGGTGGCAGCAGTTCACCCTTACCAAATCTGGTTACTAGGGCAAGAGAGCCTCAGTGGAAGTGGTGTTCTAGATTGGAGTTTAGAATGGAATGTGCCAGGAGAAAGCCCCTCACGTTTGTCTCACTACTTCTTGTTCGTGTTTTTAATTAAATTTTTTATTTTTTATTACAGCAAGTTTGATTACAATGTTTGGCTTGTTGTAGGTGTGGAAGATGTGGTTCTTTTACACATATACAGATGTCTGTTCTTCCTGGGATCCTTTTCCCATGTACGTTATGACAGAATGTTGAGTAGTCCTCTCTTGGTATTCTGTAGGTCTTTGGTGATTATATATGTCACCTGTGTTTGTATATGTCTGTTAACCCCAATATCGTAATGAAACCAATCCTCACACCTTTCCATTGGTGAACCATAAGTTTGTTTAATGAATCTGTGATTGCCCTTCTCCGTGGAAATATCTGCCCTGGTATCCATTTTTAGGTAACACCTATAAGTGATATGATAGGATCTGTGTCTTTCACTTTCTGACTTACTACAAGTCACGTGATTTCTTCTAGACTCATCTACGGTGCTGCAAATGGCATTGTGTCCTTTTTTCCCTTGGCTTCTCTTCTGCCTTAGCGGGATCCATTTTCAACAATGTGATTCCCGGAGGGTTGTGGATTAGCTGACCTGGGCAGCCTTACCCTGCCGGCCCGCCCTCCCCAGGTGTGCCTCGTTGACGTCAATATAAACAGCGCTCCAGGCAGCAATAGCCCCTGAAGCTGTGCCTGACTCCATATTCTCTGCCCCGTCAGCAGTCTCGGGGCTGTGCTGGTGGGAGGGAGTGAGGGGCCACAGCTTTGTGGGTGGCCCGGTGTTAGTGGGGTTCTGCTGGCCTTTCAGCAGGAGTTGCCAGGCTGCCGCCTGTAAAGAAGAGGTTGTGTCACCCATACCTTTCGCTGGAATTTCTCTCCGGACAGAGGTTTGGAAGGAAAAAAGCAGTGGGGGCCGGGACAGGAGGGGTTTCACAGGCAGGGCAATGGAAAGCTTCTGGAAGAGCGCCCGGGGCCAGGACAACCCTGGCTGGCCTGCAGGCACCAAGTTGGCCTGCGTGCTGTCGCTGGTGTGGCTCCACGGTCCTTCCTCTAGGCTTTCAAGCCCTTGTACATATTCAGGTGTTTTACCTGGAAAGGGTGGGAACAGTTCAGCAGCAGCTGGCCTGGGGCTCAGCTCACGTTTACTCACAGATGCCTCGGCACGGTCCCCCAGCTTTGCAATGAGGACGCTCCTTGCGTGGTGGGTGGGTTGATGGCTGTATGGGAGATGGTTCCCCACCTCTGACCAATTTCAGAATTGTTTACCACTGGAGCAAGTGCCCTGATAGGGTTTTCCTCTGTATAACTCGTGGGTTCAGGTTTTTTTTTTTCTTTTATGGTTCAAGTTAGATTTTATTCCTCTTTTATGTATTTATAGATATAAGCATGGAAACAATTCATTCCTATAAATACATCTGTGTGACGGGAAGAACTTTTTTCTGTTTTATTTTTAAATTTTATTTTTTAAAATTTTGAAATTTAATTTTATTTATTTTTTTATACAGCACGTTATTATTAGTTATGTATTTTATGCATATACATGTATACAGGTCAATCCCAAACTCCCAACTCATCCCACCACCACCACCCCATGGCTTCCCACACTTGGTGTCCATACGTTTGTTCTCTACCTCTGTGTCTCTATTTCTTCCCTGCAAACCAGTTCATCTGTACCATTTTTAGGCTCCACATATATGCGTTAATATACAATATTTGTTTTCCTCTTTCTGACTTACTTCATTCTGTTTGACACTCTCTCGTTCCATCGATGTCTCTACAAATGACCCAGTTTCATTCCTTTTTATGGCCGAGTAATTTTCCATTTTATATATGTACCACATCTTTATCCATTCATCTGTCTGTGGGCATTTAGGTTGCTTCCATTACCTGGCTATTGTAAATAGTGCTGCAACGAACATTGTGGTGAATGTGCCTTTTTGAAATACGGTTTTCTCTGGGTATATGCCCAGAAGTGGGATTGCTGGATCAGATGGTAATTCTATTTCTAGGTTTTTTAAGGAAACTCCATACTGTTCTCCATAGTGACTGTATCAATTTACATTCCCACCAATAGTGTAAGAGGGCTCCTTTTGTCCACACCCTCCCCAGAATTGGTTCTTTGTAGATTTTCTGATGATGCCGATTCTAACAGGTGTGAGGTGAAACCTCATTGTAGTTTTGATTTGCATTTCTCTAATAATTAGTGCTGTTGAGCAGCTTTTCATGTGCGTCTTGGCCATCTCTGTGTCTCCTTTGAAGAAACGTCTCTTTAGATCTTCTGCCCATTTTTTTGGGTTGTTTGTTTTTTTTTAATATTAAGCTGCATGAGCTGTTTATATATATTGGAGATTAAACCTCTGTCCATTGATTCGTCTGCAACGATTTTCGCCCATTCTGAGGGATGCCTTTTTCCATTCCCGTGTTTTTTAACAAAAAAGGAAAGAAAGGAAAAGAAGCAGAACACTAATGTGCGTAAAATATGCCTTTTGAAACGGTCGTTTTGAAATATGGACGTCCTTTGAATTTTTTGGTCGATATGTGACCCCAGGATTTGTTTTCAGGGCAGGTGTCATTTACAGGCCTGCAATGATTTTGAATATCAACTGACCATTAGCGTTGGGATTAAAGCTGCTGTTGTGTGAAACGGCCACAAGGTGGCAGCATTTCACCCTTACCAAATCTGGTTACTAGGGCAAGAGAGCCTCAGTGGAAGTGGTGTTCTAGATTGGAGTTTAGAATGGAATGTGCCAGGAGAAAGCCCCTCACGTTTGTCTCACTACTTCTTGTTCGTGTTTTTAATTTAATTTTTTTATTTTTTATTACAGCAAGTTTGATTACAATGTTTGGCTTGTTGTAGGTGTGGACGATGTGGTTCTTTTACACATATACAGATGTCTGTTCTTCCTGGGATCCTTTTCCCATGTACGTTATGACAGAATGTTGAGTAGTCCTCTCTTGGTATTCTGTAGGTCTTTGGTGATTATATATGTCACCTGTGTTTGTATATGTCTGTTAACCCCGATATCGTAATGAAACCAATCCTCACACCTTTCCATTGGTGAACCATAAGTTTGTTTAATGAATCTGTGATTGCCCTTCTCCGTGGAAATATCTGCCCTGGTATCCATTTTTAGGTAACACCTATAAGTGATATGATAGGATATGTGTCTTTCACTTTCTGACTTACTACGAGTCACGTGATTACTTCTAGACTCATCTACGGTGCTGCAAATGTCATTGTGTCATTTTTTCCCTTGGCTTCTCTTCTGCCTTAGCGGGGTCCATTTTCAACAATGTGATTCCCTGAGGGTTGTGAATTAGCTGACCTGGGCAGCCTTACCCTGCCGGCCCACCCTCCCCAGGTGTGCCTCGTTGAGGTCAATATAAACAGTGCTCCAGGCAGCAATAGCCCCTGAAGCTGTGCCTGACTCCATATTCTCTGCCCCGTCAGCAGTCTCGGGGCTGTGCTGGTGGGAGGGAGTGAGGGGCCACAGCTTTGTGGGTGGCCCGGTGTGAGTGGGGTTCTTCTGGCCTTTCTGCAGGAGATGCCAGGCTGCCGCCTGTAAAGATGAGGATGTGTCACCCATACCTTCCGCTGGAATTTCTCTCCGGACAGAGGTGTGGAAGGAAAAAAGCAGTGGGGACCGGGACAGGAGGGGTATCTCAGGCAGGGCAATGGAAAGCTTCTGGAAAAGTGCCCGGGGCCAGGACCACCCTGGCTGGCCTGCAGGCACCAAGTTGGCCTGCGTGCTGTCGCTGGTGTGGCTTCACGGTCCTTCCTCTAGGCTTTCAAGCCCTTGTACATATTCAGGTGTTTTACCTGGAAAGGGTGGGAACAGTTCAGCAGCAGCTGGCCTGGGGCTCAGCTCACGTTTACTCACAGATGCCTCGGCACGGTCCCCCAGCTTTGCAATGAGGACGCTCCTTGCGTGGGGGGTGGGTTGCTGGCTGTATGGGAGATGATTCCCCACGTCTGACCAATTTCAGAATTGTTTACCACTGGAGCAAGTGCCCTGATAGGGTTTTCCTCTGTATACCTCGTGGGTTCAGGATTTTTTTTCTTTTATGGTTCAAATTAGATTTTATTCCTCGTTTATGTATTTATAGTTATGAGCATGGAAATAATTCATTCCTATAAATACATCTGTGTGACGGGAAGAACTTTTTTCTGTTTTATTTTTAAATTTTATTTTTTAAAATTTTGAAATTTAATTTTATTTTTTTATACAGCACGTTATTATTAGTTATGTATTTTATGCATATACATGTATACTGGTCAATCCCAAACTCCCAACTCATCCCACCACCACCACCCCATGGCTTCCCACACTTGGTGTCCATACGTTTGTTCTCTACCTCTGTGTCTCTATTTCTTCCCTGCAAACCAGTTCATCTGTACCATTTTTAGGCTCCACATATATGCGTTAATATCCAATATTTGTTTTCCTCTTTCTGACTTACTTCATTCTGTATGACACTCTCTCGATCCCTCGATCTCTCTACAAATGACCCACTTTCATTCCTTTTTATGGCTGAGTAATATTCCATTTTATATATGTACCACATCTTTATCCATTCATCTGTCTGTGGGCATTTAGGTTGCTTCCATTACCTGGCTATTGTAAATAGTGCTGCAACGAACATTGTGGTGAATGTGCCTTTTTGAAATACGGTTTTCTCTGGGTATATGCCCAGAAGTGGGATTGCTGGATCAGATGGTAATTCTATTTCTAGATTTTTTAAGGAAACTCCATACTGTTCTCCATAGTGACTGTATCAATTTACATTCCCACCAATAGTGGAAGTGGGCTCCTTTTGTCCACACCCTCCCCAGAATTGGTTGTTTGTAGATTTTCTGATGATGCCGATTCTAACAGGTGTGAGGTGATACCTCATTGTAGTTTTGATTTGCATTTCTCTAATAATTAGTGCTGTTGAGCAGCTTTTCATGTGCGTCTTGGCCATCTCTGTGTCTCCTTTGAAGAAACGTCTCTTTAGATCTTCTGCCCATTTTTTTTTGGGTTGTTTGTTTTTTTAATATTAAGCTGCATGAGCTGTTTATATATATTGGAGATTAAACCTCTGTCCATTGATTCGTCTGCAAAGATTTTCGCCCATTCTGAGGGATGCCTTTTTCCATTCCCGTGTTTTTTAACAAAAAAGGAAAGAAAGGAAAAGAAGCAGAACACTAATGTGCGTAAAATATGCCTTTTGAAACGGTCGTTTTGAAATATGGACGTCCTTTGAATTTTTTGGTCGATATGTGACCCCAGGATTTGTTTTCAGGGCAGGTGTCATTTACAGGCCTGCAATGATTTTGAATATCAACTGACCATTAGCGTTGGGATTAAAGCTGCTGTTGTGTGAAACAGCCACAAGGTGGCAGCAGTTCACCCTTACCAAATCTGGTTACTAGGGCAAGAGAGCCTCAGTGGAAGTGGTGTTCTAGATTGGAGTTTAGAATGGAATGTGCCAGGAGAAAGCCCCTCACGTTTGTCTCACTACTTCTTGTTCGTGTTTTTAATTTAATTTTTTATTTTTTATTACAGCAAGTTTGATTACAATGTTTGGCTTGTTGTAGGTGTGGAAGATGTGGTTCTTTTACACATATACAGATGACTGTTGTTCCTGGGATCCTTTTCCCACGTACGTTATGACAGAATGTTGAGTAGTCCTCTCTTGGTATTCTGTAGGTCTTTGGTGATTATATATGTCACCTGTGTTTGTATATGTCTGTTAACCCCGATATCGTAATGAAACCAATCCTCACACCTTTCCATTGGTGAACCATAAGTTTGTTTAATGAATCTGTGATTGCCCTTCTCCGTGGAAATATCTGCCTTGGTATCCATTTTTAGGTAACATTTATAAGTGATATAATATGATATGTGTCTTTCACTTTCTGACTTACTACAAGTCACGTGATTACTTCTAAACTCATCTACGGAGCTGCAAATGGCATTGTGTCCTTTTTTCCCTTGGCTTCTCTTCTGCCTTAGCGGGGTCCATTTTCAACAATGTGATTCCCGGAGGGTTGTGGATTAGCTGACCTGGGCAGCCTTACCCTGCCGGCCCGCCCTCCCCAGGTGTGCCTCGTTGAGGTCAATATAAACAGCGCTCCAGGCAGCAATAGCCCCTGAAGCTGTGCCTGACTCCATATTCTCTGCCCCGTCAGCAGTCTCGGGGCTGTGCTGGTGGGAGGGAGTGAGGGGCCACAGCTTTGTGGGTGGCCGGGTGTGAGTGGGGTTCTGCTGTCCTTTCTGCAGGAGTTGCCAGGCTGCCGCCTGTAAAGAAGAGGATGTGTCACCCATACCTTCCGCTGGAATTTCTCTCCGGACAGAGGTGTGGAAGGAAAAAAGCAGTGGGGGCCGGGACAGGAGGGGTATCTCAGGCAGGGCAATGGAAAGCTTCTGGAAGAGTGCCCGGGGCCAGGACCACCCTGGCTGGCCTGCAGGCACCAAGTTGGCCTGCGTGCTGTCGCTGGTGTGGCTCCACGGTCCTTCCTGTAGGCTTTCAAGACCTTGTACATATTCAGGTGTTTTACCTGGAAAGGGTGGGGACAGTTCAGCAGCAGCTGGCCTGGGGCTCAGCTCACGTTTACTCTCAGATGCCTCGGCACGGTCCCCCAGCTTTGCAATGAGGACGCTCCTTGCGTGGGGTGTGTGTTGATGGCTGTATGGGAGATGGTTCCCCACCTCTGACCAATTTCAGAATTGTTTACCACTGGAGCAAGTGCCGTGATAGGGTTTTCCTCTGTATAACTCGTGGGTTCAGGTTTTTTTTTCTTTTATGGTTCAAGTTAGATTTTATTCCTCTTTTATGTATTTATAGATATAAGCATGGAAATAATTCATTCCTATAAATACATCTGTGTGACGGGAAGAACTTTTTTCTGTTTTATTTTTAAATTTTACTTTTTAAAATTTTGAAATTTAATTTTATTTATTTTTTTATACAGCACGTTATTATTAGTTATGTATTTTATGCATATACATGTATACAGGTCAATCCCAAACTCCCAACTCATCCCACCACCACCACCCCATGGCTTCCCACACTTGGTGTCCATACGTGTGTTCTCTACCTCTGTGTCTCTATTTCTTCCCTGCAAACCAGTTCATCTGTACCATTTTTAGGCTCCACATATATGCGTTAATATACAATATTTGTTTTCCCCTTTCTGACTTACTTCATTCTGTATGACACTCTCTCGATCCATAGATGTCTCTACAAATGACCCAGTTTCATTCCTTTTTATGGCCTAGTAATATTCCATTTTATATATGTACCACATCTTTATCCATTCATCTGTCTGTGGGCATTTAGTTTGCTTCCATTACCTGGCTATTGTAAATAGTGCTGCAACGAACATTGTGGTGAATGTGCCTTTTTGAAATACGGTTTTCTCTGGGTATATGCCCAGAAGTGGGATTGCTGGATCAGACGGTAATTCTATTTCTAGATTTTTTAAGGAAACTCCATACTGTTCTCCATAGTGACTGTATCAATTTACATTCCCACCAATAGTGGAAGTGGGCTCCTTTTGTCCACACCCTCCCCAGAATTGGTTGTTTGTAGATTTTCTGATGATGCCGATTCTAACAGGTGTGAGGTGATACCTCATTGTAGTTTTGATTTGCATTTCTCTAATAATTAGTGCTGTTGAGCAGCTTTTCTTGTGCGTCTTGGCCATCTCTGTGTCTCCTTTGAAGAAACGTCTCTTTAGATCTTCTGCCCATTTTTTTGGGTTGTTTGTTTTTTTAATATTAAGCTGCATGAGCTGTTTATATATATTGGGATTAAACCTCTGTCCATTGATTCGTCTGCAACGATTTTCGCCCATTCTGAGGGATGCCTTTTTCCATTCCCGTGTTTTTTAACAAAAAAGGAAAGAAAGGAAAAGAAGCAGAACACTAATGTGCGTAAAATATGCCTTTTGAAACGGTCGTTTTGAAATATGGACGTCCTTTGAATTTTTTGGTCGATATGTGACCCCAGGATTTGTTTTCAGGGCAGGTGTCATTTACAGGCCTGCAATGATTTTGAATATCAACTGACCATTAGCGTTGGGATTAAAGCTGCTGTTGTGTGAAACGGCCACAAGGTGGCAGCAGTTCACCCTTACCAAATCTGGTTACTAGGGCAAGAGAGCCTCAGTGGAAGTGGTGTTCTAGATTGGAGTTTAGAATGGAATGTGCCAGGAGAAAGCCCCTCACGTTTGTCTCACTACTTCTTGTTCGTGTTTTTAATTTAATTTTTTATTTTTTATTACAGCAAGTTTGATTACAATGTTTGGCTTGTTGTAGGTGTGGAAGATGTGGTTCTTTTACACATATACAGATGTCTGTTCTTCCTGGGATCCTTTTCCCATGTACGTTATGACAGAATGTTGAGTAGTCCTCTCTTGGTATTCTGTAGGTCTTTGGTGATTATATATGTCACCTGTGTTTGTATATGTCTGTTAACCCCAATATCGTAATGAAACCAATCCTCACACCTTTCCATTGGTGAACCATAAGTTTGTTTAATGAATCTGTGATTGCCCTTCTCCGTGGAAATATCTGCCCTGGTATCCATTTTTAGGTAACACCTATAAGTGATATGATAGGATCTGTGTCTTTCACTTTCTGACTTACTACAAGTCACGTGATTACTTCTAGACTCATCTACGGTGCTGCAAATGGCATTGTGTCCTTTTTTCGCTTGGCTTCTCTTCTGCCTTAGCGGGATCCATTTTCAACAATGTGATTCCCGGAGGGTTGTGGATTAGCTGACCTGGGCAGCCTTACCCTGCCGGCCCGCCCTCCCCAGGTGTGCCTCGTTGAGGTCAATATAAACAGCGCTCCAGGCAGCAATAGCCCCTGAAGCTGTGCCTGACTCCATATTCTCTGCCCCGTCAGCAGTCTCGGGGCTGTGCTGGTGGGAGGGAGTGAGGGGCCACAGCTTTGTGGGTGGCCCGGTGTGAGTGGGGTTCTGCTGGCCTTTCTGCAGGAGTTGCCAGGCTGCCGCCTGTAAAGAAGAGGTTGTGTCACCCATACCTTCCGCTGGAATTTCTCTCCGGACAGAGGTTTGGAAGGAAAAAAGCAGTGGGGGCTGGGACAGGAGGGGTTTCACAGGCAGGGCAATGGAAAGCTTCTGGAAGAGCGCCCGGGGCCAGGACAACCCTGGCTGGCCTGCAGGCACCAAGTTGGCCTGCGTGCTGTCGCTGGTGTGGCTCCACGGTCCTTCCTCTAGGCTTTCAAGCCCTTGTACATATTCAGGTGTTTTACCTGGAAAGGGTGGGAACAGTTCAGCAGCAGCTGGCCTGGGGCGCAGCTCACGTTTACTCACAGATGCCTCGGCATGGTCCCCCAGCTTTGCAATGAGGACGCTCCTTGCGTGGTGGGTGGGTTGATGGCTGTATGGGAGATGGTTCCCCACCTCTGACCAATTTCAGAATTGTTTACCACTGGAGCAAGTGCCGTGATAGGGTTTTCCTCTGTATAACTAGTGGGTTCAGGTTTTTTTTTTTCTTTTATGGTTCAAGTTAGATTTTATTCCTCTTTTATGTATTTATAGATATAAGCATGGAAACAATTCATTCCTATAAATACATATTTGTGACGGGAAGAAGTTTTTTCTGTTTTATTTTTAAATTTTATTTTTTAAAGTTTTGAAATTTAATTTTATTTATTTTTTTATACAGCACGTTATTATTAGTTATGTATTTTATGCATATACATGTATACAGGTCAATCCCAAACTCCCAACTCATCCCACCACCACCACCCCATGGCTTCCCACACTTGGTGTCCATACGTTTGTTCTCTACCTCTGTGTCTCTATTTCTTCCCTGCAAACCAGTTCATCTGTACCATTTTTAGGCTCCACATATATGCGTTAATATACAATATTTGTTTTCCTCTTTCTGACTTACTTCATTCTGTATGACAGTCTCTCGATCCATCGATGTCTCTACAAATGACCCAGTTTCATTCCTTTTTATGGCCGAGTAATATTCCATTTTATATATGTACCACATCTTTATCCATTCATCTGTCTGTGGGCATTTAGGTTGCTTCCATTACCTGGCTATTGTAAAGAGTGCTGCAACGAACATTGTGGTGAATGTGCCTTTTTGAAATACGGTTTTCTCTGGGTATATGCCCAGAAGTGGGATTGCTGGATCAGATGGTAATTCTATTTCTAGATTTTTTAAGGAAACTCCATACTGTTCTCCATAGTGACTGTATCAATTTACATTCCCACCAATAGTGGAAGTGGGCTCCTTTTGTCCACACCCTCCCCAGAATTGGTTGTTTGTAGATTTTCTGATGATGCCGATTCTAACAGGTGTGAGGTGAAACCTCATTGTAGTTTTGATTTGCATTTCTCTAATAATTAGTGCTGTTGAGCAGCTTTTCATGTGCGTCTTGGCCATCTCTGTGTCTCCTTTGAAGAAACGTCTCTTTAGATCTTCTGCCCATTTTTTTGGGTTGTTTGTTTTTTTTAATATTAAGCTGCATGAGCTGTTTATATATATTGGAGATTAAACCTCTGTCCATTGATTCGTCTGCAACGATTTTCGCCCATTCTGAGGGATGCCTTTTTCCATTCCCGTGTTTTTTAACAAAAAAGGAAAGAAAGGAAAAGAAGCAGAACACTAATGTGCGTAAAATATGCCTTTTGAAACGGTCGTTTTGAAATATGGACGTCCTTTGAATTTTTTGGTCGATATGTGACCCCAGGATTTGTTTTCAGGGCAGGTGTCATTTACAGGCCTGCAATGATTTTGAATATCAACTGACCATTAGCGTTGGGATTAAAGCTGCTGTTGTGTGAAACGGCCACAAGGTGGCAGCAGTTCACGCTTACCAAATCTGGTTACTAGGGCAAGAGAGCCTCAGTGGAAGTGGTGTTCTAGATTGGAGTTTAGAATGGAATGTGCCAGGAGAAAGCCCCTCACGTTTGTCTCACTACTTTTTGTTCGTGTTTTTAATTTAATTTTTTTATTTTTTATTACAGCAAGTTTGATTACAATGTTTGGCTTGTTGTAGGTGTGGACGATGTGGTTCTTTTACACATATACAGATGTCTGTTGTTCCTGGGATCCTTTTCCCATGTACGTTATGACAGAATGTTGAGTAGTCCTCTCTTGGTATTCTGTAGGTCTTTGGTGATTATATATGTCACCTGTGTTTGTATATGTCTGTTAACCCCGATATCGTAATGAAACCAATCCTCACACCTTTCCACTGGTGAACCATAAGTTTGTTTAATGAATCTGTGATTGCCCTTCTCCGTGGAAATATCTGCCCTGGTATCCATTTTTAGGTAACACCTATAAGTGATATGATAGGATATGTGTCTTTCACTTTCTGACTTACTACGAGTCACGTGATTACTTCTAGACTCATCTACGGTGCTGCAAAGTCATTGTGTCATTTTTTCCCTTGGCTTCTCTTCTGCCTTAGCGGGGTCCATTTTCAACAATGTGATTCCCTGAGGGTTGTGAATTAGCTTACCTGGGCAGCCTTACCCTGCCGGCCCGCCCTCCCCAGGTGTGCCTCGTTGAGGTCATTATAAACAGTGCTCCAGGCAGCAATAGCCCCTGAAGCTGTGCCTGACTCCATATTCTCTGCCCCGTCAGCAGTCTCGGGGCTGTGCTGGTGGGAGGGAGTGAGGGGCCACAGCTTTGTGGGTGGCCCGGTGTGAGTGGGGTTCTTCTGGCCTTTCTGCAGGAGATGCCAGGCTGCCGCCTGTAAGAAGAGGATGTGTCACCCATACCTTCCGGTGGAATTTCTCTCCGGACAGAGGTGCGGAAGGAAAAAAGCAGTGGGGACCGGGACAGGAGGGGTATCACAGGCAGGGCAATGGAAAGCTTCTGGAAAAGTGCCCGGGGCCAGGACCACCCTGGCTGGCCTGCAGGCACCAAGTTGGCCTGCGTGCTGTCGCTGGTGTGGCTTCACGGTCCTTCCTCTAGGCTTTCAAGCCCTTGTACATATTCAGGTGTTTTACCTGGAAAGGGTGGGAACAGTTCAGCAGCAGCTGGCCTTGGGCTCAGCTCACGTTTACTCACAGATGCCTCGGCACGGTCCCCCAGCTTTGCAATGAGGACGCTCCTTGCGTGGGGGGTGGGTTGCTGGCTGTATGGGAGATGATTCCCCACGTCTGACCAATTTCAGAATTGTTTACCACTGGAGCAAGTGCCCTGATAGTGTTTTCCTCTGTATAACTCGTGGGTTCAGGATTTTTTTTCTTTTATGGTTCAAATTAGATTTTATTCCTCGTTTATGTATTTATAGATATGAGCATGGAAATAATTCATTCCTATAAATACATCTGTGTGACGGGAAGAACTTTTTTCTGTTTTATTTTTAAATTTTATTTTTTAAAATTTTGAAATTTAATTTTATTTATTTTTTTATACAGCACGTTATTATTAGTTATGTATTTTATGCATATACATGTATACTGGTCAATCCCAAACTCCCAACTCATCCCACCACCACCACCCCATGGCTTCCCACACTTGGTGTCCATACGTTTGTTCTCTACCTCTGTGTCTCTATTTCTTCCCTGCAAACCAGTTCATCTGTACCATTTTTAGGCTCCACATATATGCGTTAATATCCAATATTTGTTTTCCTCTTTCTGACTTACTTCATTCTGTATGACACTCTCTCGATCCATCGATGTCTCTACAAATGACCCAGTTTCATTCCTTTTTATGGCTGAGTAATATTCCATTTTATATATGTACCACATCTTTATCCATTCATCTGTCTGTGGGCATTTAGGTTGCTTCCATTACCTGGCTATTGTAAAGAGTGCTGCAACGAACATTGTGGTGAATGTGCCTTTTTGAAATACGGTTTTCTCTGGGTATATGCCCAGAAGTGGGATTGCTGGATCAGATGGTAATTCTATTTCTAGTTTTTTTAAGGAAACTCCATACTGTTCTCCATAGTGACTGTATCAATTTACATTCCCACCAATAGTGGAAGAGGGCTCCTTTTGTCCACACCCTCCCCAGAATTGGTTGTTTGTAGATTTTCTGATGATGCCGATTCTAACAGGTGTGAGGTGATACCTCATTGTAGTTTTGATTTGCATTTCTCTAATAATTAGTGCTGTTGAGCAGCTTTTCATGTGCGTCTTGGCCATCTCTGTGTCTCCTTTGAAGAAACGTCTCTTTAGATCTTCTGCCCATTTTTTTGGGTTGTTTGTTTTTTTAATATTAATCTGCATGAGCTGTTTATATATATTGGAGATTAAACCTCTGTCCATTGATTCGTCTGCAACGATTTTCGCCCATTCTGAGGGATGCCTTTTTCCATTCCCGTGTTGTTTAACAAAAAAGGAAAGAAAGGAAAAGAAGCAGAACACTAATGTGCATAAAATATGCCTTTTGAAACGGTCGTTTTGAAATATGGACGTCCTTTGCATTTTTTGGTCGATATGTGACCCCAGGATTTGTTTTCAGGGCAGGTGTCATTTACAGGCCTGCAATGATTTTGAATATCAACTGACCATTAGCGTTGGGATTAAAGCTGCAGTTGTGTGAAACGGCCACAAGGTGGCAGCAGTTCACCCTTACCAAATCTGGTTACTAGGGCAAGAGAGCCTCAGTGGAAGTGGTGTTCTAGATTGGAGTTTAGAATGGAATGTGCCAGGAGAAATCCCCTCACGTTTGTCTCACTACTTCTTGTTCGTGTTTTTAATTTATTTTTTTTATTTTTTATTACAGCAAGTTTGATTACAATGTTTGGCTTGTTGTAGGTGTGGATGATGTGGTTCTTTTACACATATACAGATGACTCTTCTTCCTGGGATCCTTTTCCCATGTACGTTATGACAGAATGTTGAGTAGTCCTCTCTTGGTATTCTGTAGGTCTTTGGTGATTATATATGTCACCTGTGTTTGTATATGTCTGTTAACCCCGATATCGTAATGAAACCAATCCTCACACCTTTCCATTGGTGAACCATAAGTTTGTTTAATGAATCTGTGATTGCCCTTCTCCGTGGAAATATCTGCCCTGGTGTCCATTTTTAGGTAACACCTATAAGTGATATGATATGATATGTGTCTTTCACTTTCTGACTTACTACAAGTGACATGATTACTTCTAGACTCATCTACGGTGCTGCAAATGGCATTGTGTCCTTTTTTCCCTTGGCTTCTCTTCTGCCTTAGCGGGGTCCATTTTCAACAATGTGATTCCCTGAGGTTTGTGGATTAGCTGACCTGGGCAGCCTTACACTGCCGGCCCGCCCTCCCCAGGTGTGCCTCGTTGAGGTCAATATAAACAGCGCTCCAGGCAGCAATAGCCCCTGAAGCTGTGCCTGCCTCCATATTCTCTGCCCCGTCAGCAGTCTCGGGGCTGTGCTGGTGGGAGGGAGTGTGGGGCCACAGCTTTGTGGGTGGCCCGGTGTGAGTGGGGTTCTGCTGGCCTTTCTGCAGGAGTTTCCAGGCTGCCACCTGTAAAGAAGAGGATGTGTCACCCATACCTTCCGCTGGAATTTCTCTCCGGACAGAGGTGTGGAAGGAAAAAAGCAGTGGGGGCCGGGACAGGAGGGGTATCTCAGGCAGGGCAATGGAAAGCTTCTGGAAGAGCGCCCGGGGCCAGGACCACCCTGGCTGGCCTGCAGGCACCAAGTTGGCCTGCGTGCTGTCGCTGGTGTGGCTCCACGGTCCTTCCTCTAGGCTTTCAAGCCCTTGTACATATTAAGGTGTTTTACCTGTAAACGGTGGGAACAGTTCAGCAGCAGCTGGCCTGGGGCTCAGCTCACGTTTACTCACAGATGCCTCGGCACGGTCCCCCAGCTTTGCAATGAGGACGCTCCTTGCGTGGGGTGTGTGTTGATGGCTGTATGGGAGATGGTTCCCCACCTCTGACCAATTGCAGAATTGTTTACCACTGGAGCAAGTGCCGTGATAGGGTTTTCCTGTGTATAACTCGTGGGTTCAGGTTTTTTTTTTCTTTTATGTTTCAAGTTAGATTTTATTCCTCTTTTATGTATTTATAGATATAAGCATGGAAATAATTCATTCCTATAAATACATCTCTGTGACGGGAAGAACTTTTTTCTGTTTTATTTTTAAATTTTATGTTTTAAAATTTTGAAATTTAATTTTATTTATTTTTTTTATACAGCACGTTATTATTAGTTATGTATTTTATGCATATACATGTATACAGGTCAATCCCAAACTCCCAACTCATCCCACCACCACCACCCCATGGCTTCCCACACTTGGTGTCCATACGTTTGTTCTCTACCTCTGTGTCTCTATTTCTTCCCTGCAAACCAGTTCATCTGTACCATTTTTAGGCTCCACATATATGCGTTAATATACAATATTTGTTTTCCTCTTTCTGACTTACTTCATTCTGTATGACAGTCTCTCGATCCATCGATGTCTCTACAAATGACCCAGTTTCATTCCTTTTTATGGCCGAGTAATATTCTATTTTATATATGTACCACATCTTTATCCATTCATCTGTCTGTGGGCATTTCGGTTGCTTCCATTACCTGGCTATTGTAAATAGTGCTGCAACGAACATTGTGGTGAATGTGCCTTTTTGAAATACGGTTTTCTCTGGGTATATGCCCAGAAGTGGGATTGCTGGATCAGATGGTAATTCTATTTCTAGGTTTTTTAAGGAAACTCCATACTGTTCTCCATAGTGACTGTATCAATTTACATTCCCACCAATAGTGGAAGAAGGCTCCTTTTGTCCACACCCTCCCCAGAATTGGTTGTTTGTAGATTTTCTGATGATGCCGATTCTAACAGGTGTGAGGTGATACCTCATTGTAGTTTTGATTTGCATTTCTCTAAAAATTAGTGCTGTTGAGCAGTTTTTCATGTGCGTCTTGGCCATCACTGTGTCTCCATTGAAGAAACGTCTCTTTAGATCTTCTGCCCATTTTTTTGGGTTGTTTGTTTTTTTAACATTAAGCTGCATGAGCTGTTTATATATATTGGAGATTAAACCTCTGTCCATTGATTCGTCTGTAACGATTTTCGCCCATTTTGAGGGATGCCTTTTTCCATTCCCGTTTTTTTAACAAAAAAGTAAAGAAAGGAAAAGAAGCATAACACTAATGTGCGTAAAATATGCCTTTTGAAACGGTCGTTTTGAAATATGGACGTCCTTTGAATTTTTTGGTCGATATGTGACCCCAGGATTTGTTTTCAGGGCAGGTGTCATTTACAGGCCTGCAATGATTTTGAATATCAATGGACCATTAGCGCTGGGATTAAAGCTGCTGTTGTGTGAAACGGCCACAAGGTGGCAGCAGTTCTCCCTTACCAAATCTGGTTAAGAGGGCAACAGAGCCTCAATGGAAGTCGTGTCCTAGATTGGAATTTAGAATGGAATGTGCCAGGAGAAAGCCCCTCAAGTTTGTCTCACTACATCTTGTTCGTGTTTTTAATTTATTTTTTTTTTTATTTTTTATTACAGCAAGCTTGAATACAATGTTTGGCTTGTTGTAGGTGTGGAAGATGTGGTTCTCTTACACATATACAGATGTCTGATCTTCCTGGGATCCTTTTCCCATGTACGTTATGACAGAATGTTGAGTAGTCTTCTCTTGGTATTCCGTAGGTCTTTGATGATTATATATGTCACCTGTGTTTGTATATGTCTGTTAACCCCGATATCGTAATGAAACCAATCCTCACACCTTTCCATTGGTGAACCATAAGTTTGTTTAATGAATCTGTGATTGCCCTTCTCCGTGGAAATATCTGCCCTGGTATCCATTTTTAGGTAACACCTATAAGTGATATGATACGATATGTATCTTTCACTTTCTGACTTACTACAAGTCACGTGAATACCTCTAGGCTCATCTACGGGGCTGCAAATGGCATTGTGTCCTTTTTTTCCTTGGCTTCTATTCTGTCTTAGCGAGGTCCATTTTCAACAATGTGATTCCCTGAGGGTTGTGGATTAGCTGACCTGGGCAGCCTTACCCTGCTGGCCGGCCCTCCCCAGGCGTGCCTGGTTGAGGTCAATATAAACAGCGCTCCAGGCGGCAATAGCCCCTGAAGCTGTGCCTGACTCCATAATCTCTGCCCCGTCAGCAGTCTCGGGGCTGTGCTGGTGGGAGGGAGTGAGGGACCACAGCTTTGTTGGTGGCCCAGTGTAAGGGGGGCTCTGCTGGCCTTTCTGCAGGGGTTGCCAGGCTGCCACCTGTAAAGAAGAGGATGTGTCACCCATACCTTCCGCTGGAATTTCTCTCCGGACAGAGGTGTGGAAGGAAAAAAGCAGTGGGGACCGGGACAGGAGGGGTATCTCAGGCAGGGCAATGGAAAGATTCCGGAAGAGCGCCCGGGGCCAGGACCACCCTGGCTGGCCTGCAGGCACCAAGTTGGCCTGCGTGCTGTCGCTGGTGTGGCTCCGCGGCCCTTCCTCTAGGCTTTCAAGCCCTTGTACATATTCAGGAGTTTTACCTGGAAAGGGTGGGAACAGTTCAGCAGCAGCTGCCCTGAGGCTCAGCTAACGTTTACTCACAGATGCCTCGGCACGGTCCCCCAGCTTTGCAATGAGGACGCTCCTTGTGTGGGGGGTGGATTGCTGGCTGTATGGGAGATGGTTCCCCACCTCTGACCAATTTCAGAATTGTTGACCGCAGGAGCAAGTGCCCTGATAGGGTTTTCCTGTGTATAACTGGTGGTTTCAGGTTTTTTTTTTTCTTTTATGGTTCAAGTTAGATTTTATTCCTCTTTTATGTATTTATAGATATAAACATGGAAATAATTCATTCCTATAAGTACATCTGTGTGAAGGGAATAACTTTTCACTGTTATATTTTTAAATTTTATTTTTTTTAAATTTTGAAATTTAATTTTATTTATTTTTTTATACAGCAGGTTATTATTAGTTATGTATTTTATGCATATACATGTATACAGGTCAATCCAAATATCCCAACTCATCCCACCACCGCCACCCCATGGCTTCCCACAGTTGGTGTCCCTACGTTTGTTCTCTACCTCTGTGTCTCTATTTCTTCCCTGCAAACCAGTTCATCTGTACCATTTTGTAGGTTCCACATATATGCATTAATATACAATATTTGTTTTCCTCTTTCTGACTTACTTCATTCTGTATGACAGTCTCTCGATCCATCGATGTCTCTACAAATGACCCAGTTTCATTCCTCTTTATGGCCGAGTAATATTCCATTTTATATATGTACCACATCTTTATCCATTCATCTGTCTGTGGGCATTTAGGTGGCTGCCATTACCTGGCTATTGTAAATAGTGCTGCAATGAACATTGTGGTGAATGTGCCTTTTTGATTTATGGTTTTCTCTGGGTATATGCCCAGAAGTGGGATTGCTGGATCAGATGGTAATTCTATTTCTAGTTTTTTTAAGGAAACTCCATACTGTTCTCCATAGTGACTGTATCAATTTACATTCCCACCAATAGTGGAAGAGGTCTCCTTTTGTCCACACCCTCCCCAGAATTCGTTGTTTGTAGATTTCCTGATGATGCCGATTCTAACAGGTGTGAGGTGATACCTCATTGTAGTTTTGATTTGCATTTCTCTAATAATTAGTGCTGTTGAGCAGCTTTTCATGTGCGTCTTGGCCATCTCTGTGTCTTCTTTGAAGAAACGTCTCTTTAGATCTTCTGCCCATTTTTGTATTGGGTTGTTTGTTTTTATAATATTAAGTTGCATGAGGTGTTTATATATATTGGAGATTAAACCTGTGTCCATTGATTCGTTTGCAACGATTTTCGCCCATTCTGAGGGATGCCTTTTTCCATTCTCATTTTTAACAATAAAAGGAAAGAAAGAAAAAGAAGCAGAACACTAATGTGCGTAAAATATGCCTTTTGAAACGGTCGTTTTGAAATATGGACGTCCTTTGAATTTTTTGGTCGATATGTGACCCCAGGATTTGTTTTCAGGGAAGGTGTGATTTACAGGCCTACAATGATTTTGAATATCAATGGACCATTAGCGCTGGGATTAAAGCTGCTGTTGTGTGAAACGGCCACAAGGTGGCAGCAGTTCTCCCTTACCAAATCTGGTTACTAGGGCAAGAGAGCCTCAATGGAAGTCGTGTCCTAGATTGGAATTTAGAATGGAATGTGCCAGGAGAAAGCCCCTCAAGTTTGTCTCACTACATCTTGTTCGTGTTTTTAATTTATTTTTTTATTTTTTATTACAGCAAATTTGATTACAATCTTTGGCTTGTTGTAGGTGTGGAAGATGTGGTTCTTGTACACATATACAGATGTCTGATCTTCCTGGGATTCTTTTCCCATGTACGTTATGACAGAATGTTGAGTAGTCTTCTCTTGGTATTCCGTAGGTCTTTGGTGATTATATATGTCACCTGTGTTTGTATATGTCTGTTAACCCCGATATCGTAATGAAACCAATCCTCACACCTTTCCATTGGTGAACCATAAGTTTGTTTAATGAATCTGTGATTGCCCTTCTCCGTGGAAATATCTGCCCTGGTATCCATTTTTAGGTAACACCTATAAGTGATATGATACGATATGTGTCTTTCACTTTCTGACTTACTACAAGTCACGTGATTACCTCTAGACTCATCTACGCGGCTGCAAATGGCATTGTGTCCTTTTTTTCCTTGGCTTCTATTCTGCCTTAGCAAGGTTCTTTTTCAACAATGTGATTCCCTGAGGGTTGTGGATTAGCTGACCTGGGCAGCCTTACCCAGCCGGCCGGCCCTCCCCAGGTGTGCCTGGTTGAGGTCAATATAAATAGCGCTCCAGGCGGCAATAGCCCCTGAAGCTGTGCCTTACTCCATATTCTCTGCCCCGTCAGCAGTCTCGGGGCTGTGCTGGTGGGAGTGAGTGAGGGGCCACAGCTTTTTTGGTGGCCCAGTGTGAGGGGGGCTCTCCTGGCCTTTCTGCAGGGGTTGCCAGGCTGCCACCTGTAAAGAAGAGGATGTGTCACCCATACCTTCCGCTGGAATTTCTCTCCGGACAGAGGTGAGGAAGGAAAAAAGCAGTGGGTGTTGGGACAGGAGGGGTATCTCAGGCAGGGCAATGGAAAGCTTCTGGAAGAGCGCCCGGGGCCAGGACCACCCTGGCTGGCCTGCAGGCACCAAGTTGGCCTGCGTGCTGTCGCTGGTGTGGCTCCAAGTCCCTTCCTCTAGGCTTTCAAGACCTTGTACATATTCAGGTGTTTTACCTGGGAAGGGTGGGATCAGTCCAGCAGCAGCTGGCCTGAGGCTCAGCTCACGTTTACTCACAGATGCCTCGGCACGGTCCCCCAGCTTTGCAATGAGGACGCTCCTTGCGTGGGGGGTGGGTTGCTGGCTGTATGGGAGATGATTCCCCACCTCTGACCAATTTCAGAATTGTTGACCGCTGGAGCAAGTGCCCTGATAGGCTTTTCCTGTGTATAACTGGTGGGTTCAGGGGTTTTTTTTCTTTTATGGTTCAAGTTAGATTTTATTCCTCTTTTATGTATTTATAGATATAAACATGGAAATAATTCATTCCTATAAGTACATCTGTGTGAAGGGAATAATTTTCTCTGTTATATTTTTAAATTTTTTTTTTTAAATTTTGTAATTTAATATTATTTATTTTTTTATACAGCAGGTTATTATTAGTTATGTATTTTATGCATATACATGTATACAGGTCAATCCCAATCTCCCAACTCATCCCACCACCACCACCCCATGGCTTCCCACACTTGGTGTCCATACGTTTGTTCTCTACCTCTGTGTCTCTATTTCTTCCCTGCAAACCAGTTCATCTGTACCATTTTGTAGGTTCCACATATATGCATTAATATACAATACTTGTTTTCCTCTTTCTGACTTACTTTATTTTGTATGACAGTCTCTAGATCCATCGATGTCTCTACAAATGACCCAGTTTCATTCCTCTTTATGGCCGAGTAATATTCCATTTTATTTATGTACCTCATCTTTATTCATTCACCTGTCTGTGGGCATTTAGGTGGCTTCCAATACCTGGCTATTGTAAATAGTGCTGCAATGAACATTGTGGTGAATGTGCCTTTTTGATATATGGTTTTCTCTGGGTATATGCCCAGAAGTGGGATTGCTGGATCAGATGGTAATTCTATTTCTAGTTTTTTTAAGGAAACTCCATACTGTTCTCCATAGTGACTGTATCAATTTACATTCCCACCAATAGTGGAAGAGGGCTCCTTTTGTCCACACCCTCCCCAGAATTTGTTGTTTGTAGATTTCCTGATGATGCCGATTCTAACAGGTGTGAGGTGATACCTCATTGTAGTTTTGATTTGCATTTCTCTAATAATTAGTGCTGTTGAGCAGCTTTTCATGTGCGTCTTGGCCATCTCTGTGTCTTCTTTGAAGAAACGTCTCTTTAGATCTTCTGCCCATTTTTGTATTGGGTTGTTTGTTTTTTTAATATTAAGCTGCATGAGCTGTTTATATATATTGGAGATTAAACCTTTGTCCATTGATTCGTTTGCAACGATTTTCGCCCATTCTGAGGGATGCCTTTTTCCATTCCCGTTTTTTAACAAAAGAAGGAAAGAAAGAAAAAGAAGCAGAACACTAATGTGTGTAAAATATGCCTTTTGAAACGATCGTTTTGAAATATGGACGTCCTTTGAAATTTTTGGTCGATATGTGACCCCAGGATTTGTTTTCAGGGCAGGTTTCATTTACAGGCCTGCAATGATTTTGAATATCAACTGACCATTAGCGTTGGGATTAAAGCTGCTGTTGTGTGAAACGGCCACAAGGTGGCAGCAGTTCACCCTTACCAAATCTGGTTACTAGGGCAAGAGAGCCTCAGTGGAAGTGGTGTTTTAGATTGGAGTTTAGAATGGAATGTGCCAGGAGAAAGCCCTTCACGTTTGTCTCACTACATCTTGTTCGTGTTTTTAATTTAATTTTTATTATTTTTTATTACAGCAAGTTTGATTACAATGTTTGGCTTGTTGTAGGTGTGGAAGATGTGGTTCTTTTACACATATACAGATGTCTGTTCTTCCTGGGATCCTTTTCCCATGTACGTTATGACAGAATGTTGAGTAGTCCTCTCTTGGTATTCTGTAGGTCTTTGGTGATTATATATGTCACCTGTGTTTGTATATGTCTGTTAACCCCGATATCATAATGAAACCAATCCTCACACCTTTCCATTGGTGAACCATAAGTTTGTTTAATGAATCTGTGATTGCCCTTCTCCGTGGAAATATCTGCCCTGGTATCCATTTTTAGGTAACACCTATAAGTGATATGATATGATATGTGTCTTTCACTTTCTGACTTACTACAAGTCACGTGATTACTTCTAGACTCATCTACGGTGCTGCAAATGGCATTGTGTCCTTTTTTCCCTTGGCTTCTCTTCTGCCTTAGCGGGGTCCATTTTCAACAATGTGATTCCCTGAGGGTTGTGGATTAGCTGACCTGGGCAGCCTTACCCTGCCGGCCCGCCCTCCCCAGGTGTGCCTCGTTGAGGTCAATATAAACAGAGCTCCAGGCAGCAATAGCCCCTGAAGCTGTGCCTGACTCCATATTCTCTGCCCCGTCAGCAGTCTCGGGGCTGTGCTGGTGGGAGGGAGTGAGGGGCCACAGCTTTGTGGGTGGCCCGGTGTGCGTGGGGTTCTGCTGGCCTTTCTGCAGGAGTTGCCAGGCTGCCGCCTGTAAAGAAGAGGTTGTGTCACCCATACCTTCCGCTGGAATTTCTCTCCGGACAGAGGTGAGGAAGGAAAAAAGCAGTGGGGGCCGGTACAAGGAGGGGTATCTCAGGCAGGGCAATGGAAAGCTTCTGGAAGAGCGCCCAGGGCAAGGACCACCCTGGCTGGCCTGCAGGCACCAAGTTGGCCTGCGTGTTGTCGCTGGTGTGGCTCCACGGTCATTCCTCTAGGCTTTCAAGCCCTTGTACATATTCAGGTGTTTTACCTGGAAAGGGTGGGAACAGTTCAGCAGCAGCTGGCCTGGGGCTCAGCTCACGTTTACTCACAGATGCCTCGGCACGGTCCCCCAGCTTTGCAATGAGGACGCTCCTTGCGTGGGGGGTGGGTTGCTGGCTGTATGGGAGATGATTCCCCACCTCTGACCAATTTCAGAATTGTTTACCGCTGGTGCAAGTGCCGTGATAGGGTTTTCCTCTGTATAACTCGTGGGTTCAATTTTTTTTTCTTTTATGTTTCAAGTTAGATTTTATTCCTCTTTTATGTATTTATAAATATAAGCATGGAAATAATTCATTCCTATAAATACATCTGTGTGATGGGAAGAATTTTTTCTGTTTTATTTTTAAATTTTATTTTTTAAAATTTTGAAATTTAATTTTATTTATGTTTTTATACAGCAGGTTATAATTAGTTATGTATTTTATGCATATACATGTATACAGGTCAATCCCAATCTCCCAACTCATCCCACCACCACCACCCCATGGCTTCCCACACTTGGTGTCCATACGTTTCTTCTCTACCTCTGTGTCTCTATTTCTTCGCTGCAAACCAGTTCATCTGTACCATTGTTTTAGGTTCCAAATATATGCATTAATATACAATATTTGTTTTCCTCTTTCTGACTTACTTCATTCTGTATGACAGTCTCTCGATCCATCGATGTCTCTACAAATGACCCAGTTTCATTCCTTTTTATGGCCGAGTAATATTCCATTTCATATATGTACCACATCTTTATCCATTCATCTGTCTGTGGGCATTTAGGTTGCTTCCATTACCTGGCTATTGTAAATAGTGCTGCAATGAACATTGTGGTGAATGTGCCTTTTTGATTTACGGTTTTCTCTGGGTATATGCCCAGAAGTGGGATTGCTGGATCAGATGGTAATTCTATTTCTAGTTTTTTTAAGGAAACTCCATACTGTTCTCCATAGTGACTGTATCAATTTACATTCCCACCAATAGTGGAAGAGGGCTCCTTTTGTCCACACCCTCCCTAGAATTGGTTGTTTGTAGATTTTCTGATGATGCCGATTCTAACAGGTGTGAGGTGATACCTCATTGTAGTTTTGATTTGCATTTCTCTAATAATTAGTGCTGTTGAGCAGCTTTTCATGTGCATCTTGGCCATCTCTGTGTCTCCTTTGAAGAAACGTCTCTTTAGATCTTCTGCCCATTTTTTTTTGTGTTGTTTGTTTTTTAATATTAAGCTGCATGAGCTGTTTATATATCTTGGAGATTAAACCTCTGTCCATTGATTCATCTGCAACGATTTTCGCCCATTCTGAGGGATGCCTTTTTCCATTCCCGTGTTTTTTAACAAAAAAGGAAAGAAAGGAAAAGAAGCAGAACACTAATGTGTGTAAAATATGCCTTTTGAAACGGTCGTTTTGAAATATGGACGTCCTTTGAAATTTTTGGTCGATATATGACCCCAGGATTTGCTTTCAGGGCAGGTGTCATTTACAGGCCTGCAATGATTTTGAATATCATCTGACCATTAGCGTTGGGATTAAAGCTGCTGTTGTGTGAAACGGCCACAAGGTGGCAGCAGTTCACCCTTACCAAATCTGGTTACTAGGGCAAGAGAGCCTCAGTGGAAGTGGTGTTCTAGATTGGAATTTAGAATGGAATGTGCCAGGAGAAAGCCCCTCAAGTTTGTCTCACTACATCTTGTTCGTTTTTTTAATTTAATTTTTTTTATTTTTTATTACAGCAAGTTTGATTACAATGTTTGGCTTGTTGTAGGTGTGGAAGATGTGGTTCTTTTACACATATACACATGTCTGTTCTTCCTGGGATCCTTTTCCCATGTACGTTATGACAGAATGTTGAGTAGTCCTCTCTTGGTATTCTGTAGGTCTTTGGTGATTATATATGTCACCTGTGTTTGTAGATGTCTGTTAACCCCGATATCGTAATGAAACCAATCCTCACACCTTTCCTTTGGTGAACCATAAGTTTGTTTAATGAATCTGTGATTGCCCTTCTCCGTGGAAATATCTGCCCTGGTATCCATTTTTAGGTAACACCTATAAGTGATATGATATGATATGTGTCTTTCACTTTCTGACTTACTACAAGTCACGTGATTACTTCTAGACTCATCTACGGTGCTGCAAATGGCATTGTGTCCTTTTTTCCCTTGGTTTCTCTTCTGCCTTAGCGGGGTCCATTTTCAACAATGTGATTCCCTGAGGGTTGTGGATTAGCTGACCTGGGCAGCCTTACCCTGCCGGCCCGCCCTCCCCAGGTGTGCCTCGTTGAGGTCAATATAAACAGCGCTCCAGGCAGCAATAGCCCCTGAAGCTGTGCCTGACTCCATATTCTCTGCCCCGTCAGCAGTCTCGGGGCTGTGCTGGTGGGAGGGAGTGAGGGGCCACAGCTTTGTGGGTGGCCCTGTGTGAGTGGTGTTCTGCTGGCCTTTCTGCAGGAGTTGCCAGGCTGCCGCCTGTAAAGAAGAGGTTGTGTCACCCATACCTTCTGCTGGAATTTCTCTCCGGACAGAGGTGAGGAAGGACAAAAGCAGTGGGGGCCGGGACAGGAGGGGTATCTCAGGCAGGGCAATGGAAAGCTTCTGGAAGAGCGCCCGGTGCAAGGACCACCCTGGCTGGCCTGCAGGCACCAAGTTGGCCTGCGTGCTGTCGCTGGTGTGGCTCCACGGTCCTTCCTCTAGGCTTTCAAGCCCTTGTACATATTCAGGTGTTTTACCTGGAAAGGGTGGGAACAGTTCAGCATCAGCTGGCCTGGGGCTCAGCTCACGTTTACTCACAGATGCCTCGGCACGGTCCCCCAGCTTTGCAATGAGGACGCTCCTTGCGTGGGGGGTGGGTTGCTGGCTGTATGGGAGATGGTTCCCCACCTCTGACCAATTTCAGAATTGTTTAAAGCTGGAACAAGTGCCGTGATAGGGATTTCCTCTGTATAACTCATGGGTTCAATTTTTTTTTCTTTTATGTTTCAAGTTAGATTTTATTCCTCTTTTATGTATTTATAAATATAAGCATGGAAATAATTCATTCCTATAAATACATCTGTGTGACGGGAAGAATTTTTTCTGTTTTATTTTTAAATTTTATTTTTTAAAATTTTGAAATTTAATTTTATTTATGTTTTTATACAGCAGGTTATAATTAGTTATGTATTTTATGCATATACATGTATACAGGTCAATCCCAATCTCCCAACTCATCCCACCACCACCACCCCATGGCTTCCCACACTTGGTGTCCATACGTTTGTTCTCTACCTCTCTGTCTCTATTTCTTCGCTGCAAACCAGTTCATCTGTACCATTGTTTTAGGTTCCAAATATATGCATTAATATACAATATTTGTTTTCCTCTTTCTGACTTACTTCATTCTGTATGACAGTCTCTTGATCCATCGATGTCTCTACAAATGACCCAGTTTCATTCCTTTTTATGGCCGAGTAATATTCCATTTCATATATGTACCACATCTTTATCCATTCATCTGTCTGTGGGCATTTAGGTTGCTTCCATTACCTGGCTATTGTAAATAGTGCTGCAATGAACATTGTGGTGATTGTGCCTTTTTGATTTACGGTTTTCTCTGGGTATATGCCCAGAAGTGGGATTGCTGGATCAGATGGTAATTCTATTTCTAGTTTTTTTAAGGAAACTCCATACTGTTCTCCATAGTGACTGTATCAATTTACATTCCCACCAATAGTGGAAGAGGGCTCCTTTTGTCCACACCCTCCCTAGAATTGGTTGTTTGTAGATTTTCTGATGATGCCGATTCTAACAGGTGTGAGGTGATACCTCATTGTAGTTTTGATTTGCATTTCTCTAATAATTAGTGCTGTTGAGCAGCTTTTCATGTGCATCATGGCCATCTCTGTGTCTCCTTTGAAGAAACGTCTCTTTAGATCTTCTGCCCATTTTTTTTTGGGTTGTTTGTTTTTTAATATTAAGCTGCATGAGCTGTTTATATATATTGGAGATTAAACCTCTGTCCATTGATTCATCTGCAACCATTTTCGCCCATTCTAAGGGATGCCTTTTTCCATTCCCGTGTTTTTTAACAAAAAAGGAAAGAAAGGAAAAGAAGCAGAACACTAATGTGTGTAAAATATGCCTTTTGAAACAGTCGTTTTGAAATATGGACGTCCTTTGAAATTTTTGGTCGATATATGACCCCAGGATTTGCTTTCAGGGCAGGTGTCATTTACAGGCCTGCAATGATTTTGAATATCATCTGACCATTAGCGTTGGGATTAAAGCTGCTGTTGTGTGAAACGGCCACAAGGTGGCAGCAGTTCACCCTTACCAAATCTGGTTACTAGGGCAAGAGAGCCTCAGTGGAAGTGGTGTTCTAGATTGGAATTTAGAATGGAATGTGCCAGGAGAAAGCCCCTCAAGTTTGTCTCACTACATCTTGTTCGTTTTTTTAATTTAATTTTTTTTATTTTTTATTACAGCAAGTTTGATTACAATGTTTGGCTTGTTGTAGGTGTGGAAGATGTGGTTCTTTTACACATATACACATGTCTGTTCTTCCTGGGATCCTTTTCCCATGTACGTTATGACAGAATGTTGAGTAGTCCTCTCTTGGTATTCTGTAGGTCTTTGGTGATTATATATGTCACCTGTGTTTGTATATGTCTGTTAACCCCGATATCGTAATGAATCCAATCCTCAAACCTTTCCATTGGTGAACCATAAGTTTGTTTAATGAATCTGTGATTGCCCTTCTCCGTGGAAATATCTGCCCTGGTATCCATTTTTAGGTAACACCTATAAGTGATATGATATGATATGTGTCTTTCACTTTCTGACTTACTACAAGTCACGTGATTACTTCTAGACTCATCTACGGTGCTGCAAATGGCATTGTGTCCTTTTTTCCCTTGGCTTCTCTTCTGCCTTAGCGGGGTCCATTTTCAACAATGTGATTCCCTGAGGGTTGTGGATTAGCTGAGCTGGGCAGCCTTACACTGCCGGCCTGCCCTCCCCAGGTGTGCCTCGTTGAGGTCAATATAAACAGCGCTCCAGGCAGCAATAGCCCCTGAAGCTGTGCCTGACTCCATATTCTCTGCCCCGTCAGCAGTCTCGGGGCTGTGCTGGTGGGAGGGAGTGAGGGGCCACAGCTTTGTGGGTGGCCCGGTGTGAGTGGGGTTCTGCTGGCCTTTCTGCAGGAGTTGCCAGGCTGCCGCCTGTAAAGAAGAGGATGTGTCACCCATACCTTCCGCTGCAATTTCTCTCCGGACAGAGGTGAGGAAGGAAAAAAAGCAGTGGGGGCCGGGACAGGAGGGGTATCTCAGGCAGGGCAATGGAAAGCTTCTGGAAGAGCGCCCGGGGCCAGGACCACCCTGGCTGGCCTGCAGGCACCAAGTTGGCCTGCGTGCTGTCGCTGGTGTGGCTCCACGGTCCTTCCTCTAGGCTTTCAAGCCCTTGTACATATTCAGGTGTTTTACCTGGAAAGGGTGGGAACAGTTCAGCAGCAGCTGGCCTGGGGCTCAGCTCACGTTTACTCACAGATGCCTCGGCACGTTCCCCCAGCTTTGCAATGAGGACGCTCCTTGCGTGGGGGGTGGGTTGCTGGCTGTATGGGAGGTGGTTCCCCACCTCTGACCAATTTCAGAATTGTTTACCGCTGGAGCAAGTGCCGTGATAGGGTTTTCCTCTGTATAACTCGTGGGTTCAATTTTTTTTTTCTTTTATGTTTCAAGTTAGATTTTATTCCTCTTTTATGTATTTATAAATATAAGCATGGAAATAATTCATTCCTATAAATACATCTGTGTGACGGGAAGAATTTTTTCTGTTTTATTTTTAAATTTTATTTTTTAAAATTTTGAAATTTAATTTTATTTATGTTTTTATACAGCAGGTTATAATTAGTTATGTATTTTATGCATATACATATATACAGGTCAATCCCAATCTCCCAACTCATCCCACCACCACCACCCCATGGCTTCCCACACTTGGTGTCCATACGTTTGTTCTCTACCTCTCTGTCTCTATTTCTTCCCTGCAAACCAGTTCATCTGTACCATTGTTTTAGGTTCCAAATATATGCATTAATATACAATATTTGTTTTCCTCTTTCTGACTTACTTCATTCTGTATGACAGTCTCTCGATCCATCGATGTCTCTACAAATGACCCAGTTTCATTCCTTTTTATGGCCGAGTAATATTCCATTTCATATATGTACCACGTCTTTATCCATTCATCTGTCTGTGGGCATTTAGGTTGCTTCCATTACCTGGCTATTGTAAATAGTGCTGCAATGAACATTGTGGTGAATGTGCCTTTTTGATTTACGGTTTTCTCTGGGTATATGCCCAGAAGTGGGATTGCTGGATCAGATGGTAATTCTATTTCTAGTTTTTTTAAGGAAACTCCATACTGTTCTCCATAGTGACTGTATCAATTTACATTCCCACCAATAGTGGAAGAGGGCTCCTTTTGTCCACACCCTCCCTAGAATTGGTTGTTTGTAGATTTTCTGATGATGCCGATTCTAACAGGTGTGAGGTGATACCTCATTGTAGTTTTGATTTGCATTTCTCTAATAATTAGTGCTGTTGAGCAGCTTTTCATGTGCATCTTGGCCATCTCTGTGTCTCCTTTGAAGAAACGTCTCTTTAGATCTTCTGCCCATTTTTTTGGGGTTGTTTGTTTTTTTAATATTAAGCTGCATGAGCTGTTTATATATATTGGAGATTAAACCTCTGTCCATTGATTCATCTGCAACGATTTTCGCCCATTCTGAGGGATGCCTTTTTCCATTCCCGTGTTTTTTAACAATAAAAGGAAAGAAAGGAAAAGAAGCAGAACACTAATGTGCGTAAAATATGCCTTTTGAAACGGTCGTTTTGAAATATGGACGTCCTTTGAAATTTTTCGTCGATATGTGACCCCAGGATTTGTTTTCAGGGCAGGTGTCATTTACAGGCCTGCAATGATTTTGAATATCAACTGACCATTAGCGTTGGGATTAAAGCTGCTGTTGTGTGAAACGGCCACAAGGTGGCAGCAGTTCACCCTTACCAAATCTGGTTACTAGGGCAAGAGAGCCTCAGTGGAAGTGGTGTTCTAGATTGGAGTTTAGAATGGAATGTGCCAGGAGAAAGCCCCTCAAGTTTGTCTCACTACATCTTGTTCGTGTTTTTAATTTAATTTTTTTATTTTTTATTACAGCAAGTTTGATTACAATGTTTGGCTTGTTGTAGGTGTGGAAGATGTGGTTCTTTTACACATATACAGATGTCTGTTCTTCCTGGGATCCTTTTCCCATGTACGTTATGACAGAATGTTGAGTAGTCCTCTCTTGGTATTCTGTAGGTCTTTGGTGATTATATATGTCACCTGTGTTTGTATATGTCTGTTAACCCCGATATTGTAATGAATCCAATCCTCAAACCTTTCAATTGGTGAACCATAAGTTTGTTTAATGAATCTGTGATTGCCCTTCTCCGTGGAAATATCTGCCCTGGTATCCATTTTTAGGTAACACCTATAAGTGATATGATATGATATGTGTCTTTCACTTTCTGACTTACTACAAGTCACGTGATTACTTCTAGACTCATCTACGGTGCTGCAAATGGCATTGTGTCCTTTTTTCCCTTGGCTTCTCTTCTGCCTTAGCGGGGTCCATTTTCAACAATGTGATTCCCTGAGGGTTGTGGATTAGCTGAGCTGGGCATCCTTACACTGTCGGCCCGCCCTCCACAGGTGTGCCTCGTTGAGGTCAATATAAACAGCGCTCCAGGCAGCAATAGCCCCTGAAGCTGTGCCTGACTCCATATTCTCTGCCCCGTCAGCAGTCTCGGGGCTGTGCTGGTGGGAGGGAGTGAGGGGCCACAGCTTTGTGGGTGGCCCGGTGTGAGTGGGGTTCTGCTGGCCTTTCTGCAGGAGTTGCCAGGCTGCCGCCTGTAAAGAAGAGGATGTGTCACCCATACCTTCCGCTGCAATTTCTCTCCGGACAGAGGTGAGGAAGGAAAAAAAGCAGTGGGGGCCGGGACAGGAGGGGTATCTCAGGCAGGGCAATGGAAAGCTTCTGGAAGAGCGCCCGGGGCCAGGACCACCCTGGCTGGCCTGCAGGCACCAAGTTGGCCTGCGTGCTGTCGCTGGTGTGGCTCCACGGTCCTTCCTCTAGGCTTTCAAGCCCTTGTACATATTCAGGTGTTTTACCTGGAAAGGGTGGGAACAGTTCAGCAGCAGCTGGCCTGGGGCTCAGCTCACGTTTACTCACAGATGCCTCGGCACGGTCCCCAAGCTTTGCAATGAGGACGCTCCTTGCGTGGGGGGTGGGTTGCTGGCTGTATGGGAGATGGTTCCCCACCTCTGACCAATTTCAGAATTGTTTACCGCTGGAGCAAGTGCCGTGATAGGGTTTTCCTCTGTATAACTCGTGGGTTCAATTTTTTTTTCTTTTATGTTTCAAGTTAGATTTTATTCCTCTTTTATGTATTTATAAATATAAGCATGGAAATAATTCATTCCTATAAATACATCTGTGTGACGGGAAGAATTTTTTCTGTTTTATTTTTAAATTTTATTTTTTAAAATTTTGAAATTTAATTTTATTTATGTTTTTATACAGCAGGTTATAATTAGTTATGTATTTTATGCATATACATATATACAGGTCAATCCCAATCTCCCAACTCATCCCACCACCACCACCCCATGGCTTCCCACACTTGGTGTCCATACGTTTGTTCTCTACCTCTCTGTCTCTATTTCTTCCCTGCAAACCAGTTCATCTGTACCATTGTTTTAGGTTCCAAATATATGCATTAATATACAATATTTGTTTTCCTCTTTCTGACTTACTTCATTCTGTATGACAGTCTCTCGATCCATCGATGTCTCTACAAATGACCCAGTTTCATTCCTTTTTATGGCCGAGTAATATTCCATTTCATATATGTACCACATCTTTATCCATTCATCTCTCTGTGGGCATTTAGGTTGCTTCCATTACCTGGCTATTGTAAATAGTGCTGCAATGAACATTGTGGTGAATGTGCCTTTTTGATTTACGGTTTTCTCTGGGTATATGCCCAGAAGTGGGATTGCTGGATCAGATGGTAATTCTATTTCTAGTTTTTTTAAGGAAACTCCATACTGTTCTCCATAGTGACTGTATCAATTTACATTCCCACCAATAGTGGAAGAGGGCTCCTTTTGTCCACACCCTCCCTAGAATTGGTTGTTTGTAGATTTTCTGATGATGCCGATTCTAACAGGTGTGAGGTGATACCTCATTGTAGTTTTGATTTGCATTTCTCTAATAATTAGTGCTGTTGAGCAGCTTTTCATGTGCATCTTGGCCATCTCTGTGTCTCCTTTGAAGAAACGTCTCTTTAGATCTTCTGCCCATTTTTTTTTGGGTTGTTTGTTTTTTAATATTAAGCTGCATGAGCTGTTTATATATCTTGGAGATTAAACCTCTGTCCATTGATTCATCTGCAACGATTTTCGCCCATTCTGAGGGATGCCTTTTTCCATTCCCGTGTTTTTTAACAAAAAAGGAAAGAAAGGAAAAGAAGCAGAACACTAATGTGTGTAAAATATGCCTTTTGAAACGGTCGTTTTGAAATATGGACGTCCTTTGAAATTTTTGGTCGATATATGACCCCAGGATTTGCTTTCAGGGCAGGTGTCATTTACAGGCCTGCAATGATTTTGAATATCATCTGACCATTAGCGTTGGGATTAAAGCTGCTGTTGTGTGAAACGGCCACAAGGTGGCAGCAGTTCACCCTTACCAAATCTGGTTACTAGGGCAAGAGAGCCTCAGTGGAAGTGGTGTTCTAGATTGGAATTTAGAATGGAATGTGCCAGGAGAAAGCCCCTCAAGTTTGTCTCACTACATCTTGTTCGTTTTTTTAATTTATTTTTTTTTATTTTTTATTACAGCAAGTTTGATTACAATGTTTGGCTTGTTGTAGGTGTGGAAGATGTGGTTCTTTTACACATATACAGATGTCTGTTCTTCCTGGGATCCTTTTCCCATGTACGTTATGACAGAATGTTGAGTAGTCCTCTCTTGGTATTCTGTAGGTCTTTGGTGATTATATATGTCACCTGTGTTTGTATATGTCTGTTAACCCCGATATCGTAATGAAACCAATCCTCACACCTTTCCATTGGTGAACCATAAGTTTGTTTAATGAATCTGTGATTGCCCTTCTCCGTGGAAATATCTGCCCTGGTATCCATTTTTAGGTAACACCTATAAGTGATATGATATGATATGTGTCTTTCACTTTCTGACTTACTACAAGTCACGTGATTACTTCTAGACTCATCTACGGTGCTGCAAATGGCATTGTGTCCTTTTTTCCCTTGGTTTCTCTTCTGCCTTAGCGGGGTCCATTTTCAACAATGTGATTCCCTGAGGGTTGTGGATTAGCTGACCTGGGCAGCCTTACCCTGCCGGCCCGCCCTCCCCAGGTGTGCCTCGTTGAGGTCAATATAAACAGCGCTCCAGGCAGCAATAGCCCCTGAAGCTGTGCCTGACTCCATATTCTCTGCCCCGTCAGCAGTCTCGGGGCTGTGCTGGTGGGAGGGAGTGAGGGGCCACAGCTTTGTGGGTGGCCCTGTGTGAGTGGTGTTCTGCTGGCCTTTCTGCAGGAGTTGCCAGGCTGCCGCCTGTAAAGAAGAGGTTGTGTCACCCATACCTTCTGCTGGAATTTCTCTCCGGACAGAGGTGAGGAAGGACAAAAGCAGTGGGGGCCGGGACAGGAGGGGTATCTCAGGCAGGGCAATGGAAAGCTTCTGGAAGAGCGCCCGGTGCAAGGACCACCCTGGCTGGCCTGCAGGCACCAAGTTGGCCTGCGTGCTGTCGCTGGTGTGGCTCCACGGTCCTTCCTCTAGGCTTTCAAGCCCTTGTACATATTCAGGTGTTTTACCTGGAAAGGGTGGGAACAGTTCAGCATCAGCTGGCCTGGGGCTCAGCTCACGTTTACTCACAGATGCCTCGGCACGGTCCCCCAGCTTTGCAATGAGGACGCTCCTTGCGTGGGGGGTGGGTTGCTGGCTGTATGGGAGATGGTTCCCCACCTCTGACCAATTTCAGAATTGTTTAAAGCTGGAACAAGTGCCGTGATAGGGATTTCCTCTGTATAACTCATGGGTTCAATTTTTTTTTCTTTTATGTTTCAAGTTAGATTTTATTCCTCTTTTATGTATTTATAAATATAAGCATGGAAATAATTCATTCCTATAAATACATCTGTGTGACGGGAAGAATTTTTTCTGTTTTATTTTTAAATTTTATTTTTTAAAATTTTGAAATTTAATTTTATTTATGTTTTTATACAGCAGGTTATAATTAGTTATGTATTTTATGCATATACATGTATACAGGTCAATCCCAATCTCCCAACTCATCCCACCACCACCACCCCATGGCTTCCCACACTTGGTGTCCATACGTTTGTTCTCTACCTCTCTGTCTCTATTTCTTCGCTGCAAACCAGTTCATCTGTACCATTGTTTTAGGTTCCAAATATATGCATTAATATACAATATTTGTTTTCCTCTTTCTGACTTACTTCATTCTGTATGACAGTCTCTTGATCCATCGATGTCTCTACAAATGACCCAGTTTCATTCCTTTTTATGGCCGAGTAATATTCCATTTCATATATGTACCACATCTTTATCCATTCATCTGTCTGTGGGCATTTAGGTTGCTTCCATTACCTGGCTATTGTAAATAGTGCTGCAATGAACATTGTGGTGAATGTGCCTTTTTGATTTACGGTTTTCTCTGGGTATATGCCCAGAAGTGGGATTGCTGGATCAGATGGTAATTCTATTTCTAGTTTTTTTAAGGAAACTCCATACTGTTCTCCATAGTGACTGTATCAATTTACATTCCCACCAATAGTGGAAGAGGGCTCCTTTTGTCCACACCCTCCCTAGAATTGGTTGTTTGTAGATTTTCTGATGATGCCGATTCTAACAGGTGTGAGGTGATACCTCATTGTAGTTTTGATTTGCATTTCTCTAATAATTAGTGCTGTTGAGCAGCTTTTCATGTGCATCATGGCCATCTCTGTGTCTCCTTTGAAGAAACGTCTCTTTAGATCTTCTGCCCATTTTTTTTTGGGTTGTTTGTTTTTTAATATTAAGCTGCATGAGCTGTTTATATATATTGGAGATTAAACCTCTGTCCATTGATTCATCTGCAACCATTTTCGCCCATTCTAAGGGATGCCTTTTTCCATTCCCGTGTTTTTTAACAAAAAAGGAAAGAAAGGAAAAGAAGCAGAACACTAATGTGTGTAAAATATGCCTTTTGAAACGGTCGTTTTGAAATATGGACGTCCTTTGAAATTTTTGGTCGATATATGACCCCAGGATTTGCTTTCAGGGCAGGTGTCATTTACAGGCCTGCAATGATTTTGAATATCATCTGACCATTAGCGTTGGGATTAAAGCTGCTGTTGTGTGAAACGGCCACAAGGTGGCAGCAGTTCACCCTTACCAAATCTGGTTACTAGGGCAAGAGAGCCTCAGTGGAAGTGGTGTTCTAGATTGGAATTTAGAATGGAATGTGCCAGGAGAAAGCCCCTCAAGTTTGTCTCACTACATCTTGTTCGTTTTTTTAATTTAATTTTTTTTATTTTTTATTACAGCAAGTTTGATTAGAATGTTTGGCTTGTTGTAGGTGTGGAAGATGTGGTTCTTTTACACATATACAGATGTCTGTTCTTCCTGGGATCCTTTTCCCATGTACGTTATGACAGAATGTTGAGTAGTCCTCTCTTGGTATTCTGTAGGTCTTTGGTGATTATATATGTCACCTGTGTTTGTATATGTCTGTTAACCCCGATATCGTAATGAATCCAATCCTCAAACCTTTCCATTGGTGAACCATAAGTTTGTTTAATGAATCTGTGATTGCCCTTCTCCGTGGAAATATCTGCCCTGGTATCCATTTTTAGGTAACACCTATAAGTGATATGATATGATATGTGTCTTTCACTTTCTGACTTACTACAAGTCACGTGATTACTTCTAGACTCATCTACGGTGCTGCAAATGGCATTGTGTCCTTTTTTCCCTTGGCTTCTCTTCTGCCTTAGCGGGGTCCATTTTCAACAATGTGATTCCCTGAGGGTTGTGGATTAGCTGAGCTGGGCAGCCTTACACTGCCGGCATGCCCTCCCCAGGTGTGCCTCGTTGAGGTCAATATAAACAGCGCTCCAGGCAGCAATAGCCCCTGAAGCTGTGCCTGACTCCATATTCTCTGCCCCGTCAGCAGTCTCGGGGCTGTGCTGGTGGGAGGGAGTGAGGGGCCACAGCTTTGTGGGTGGCCCGGTGTGAGTGGGGTTCTGCTGGCCTTTCTGCAGGAGTTGCCAGGCTGCCGCCTGTAAAGAAGAGGATGTGTCACCCATACCTTCCGCTGCAATTTCTCTCCGGACAGAGGTGAGGAAGGAAAAAAAGCAGTGGGGGCCGGGACAGGAGGGGTATCTCAGGCAGGGCAATGGAAAGCTTCTGGAAGAGCGCCCGGGGCCAGGACCACCCTGGCTGGCCTGCAGGCACCAAGTTGGCCTGCGTGCTGTCGCTGGTGTGGCTCCACGGTCCTTCCTCTAGGCTTTCAAGCCCTTGTACATATTCAGGTGTTTTACCTGGAAAGGGTGGGAACAGTTCAGCAGCAGCTGGCCTGGGGCTCAGCTCACGTTTACTCACAGATGCCTCGGCACGTTCCCCCAGCTTTGCAATGAGGACGCTCCTTGCGTGGGGGGTGGGTTGCTGGCTGTATGGGAGGTGGTTCCCCACCTCTGACCAATTTCAGAATTGTTTACCGCTGGAGCAAGTGCCGTGATAGGGTTTTCCTCTGTATAACTCGTGGGTTCAATTTTTTTTTCTTTTATGTTTCAAGTTAGATTTTATTCCTCTTTTATGTATTTATAAATATAAGCATGGAAATAATTCATTCCTATAAATACATCTGTGTGACGGGAAGAATTTTTTCTGTTTTATTTTTAAATTTTATTTTTTAAAATTTTGAAATTTAATTTTATTTATGTTTTTATACAGCAGGTTATAATTAGTTATGTATTTTATGCATATACATATATACAGGTCAATCCCAATCTCCCAACTCATCCCACCACCACCACCCCATGGCTTCCCACACTTGGTGTCCATACGTTTGTTCTCTACCTCTCTGTCTCTATTTCTTCCCTGCAAACCAGTTCATCTGTACCATTGTTTTAGGTTCCAAATATATGCATTAATATACAATATTTGTTTTCCTCTTTCTGACTTACTTCATTCTGTATGACAGTCTCTCGATCCATCGATGTCTCTACAAATGACCCAGTTTCATTCCTTTTTATGGCCGAGTAATATTCCATTTCATATATGTACCACGTCTTTATCCATTCATCTGTCTGTGGGCATTTAGGTTGCTTCCATTACCTGGCTATTGTAAATAGTGCTGCAATGAACATTGTGGTGAATGTGCCTTTTTGATTTACGGTTTTCTCTGGGTATATGCCCAGAAGTGGGATTGCTGGATCAGATGGTAATTCTATTTCTAGTTTTTTTAAGGAAACTCCATACTGTTCTCCATAGTGACTGTATCAATTTACATTCCCACCAATAGTGGAAGAGGGCTCCTTTTGTCCACACCCTCCCTAGAATTGGTTGTTTGTAGATTTTCTGATGATGCCGATTCTAACAGGTGTGAGGTGATACCTCATTGTAGTTTTGATTTGCATTTCTCTAATAATTAGTGCTGTTGAGCAGCTTTTCATGTGCATCTTGGCCATCTCTGTGTCTCCTTTGAAGAAACGTCTCTTTAGATCTTCTGCCCATTTTTTTGGGGTTGTTTGTTTTTTTAATATTAAGCTGCATGAGCTGTTTATATATATTGGAGATTAAACCTCTGTCCATTGATTCATCTGCA
This sequence comes from Mesoplodon mirus, assembly GCF_964341445.2. Lineage (NCBI taxonomy): Eukaryota > Metazoa > Chordata > Mammalia > Artiodactyla > Ziphiidae > Mesoplodon > Mesoplodon mirus. The sequence goes on from NW_028295329.1 coordinate 183,585, forward strand.
ACGATTTTCGCCCATTCTGAGGGATGCCTTTTTCCATTCCCGTGTTTTTTAACAATAAAAGGAAAGAAAGGAAAAGAAGCAGAACACTAATGTGCGTAAAATATGCCTTTTGAAACGGTCGTTTTGAAATATGGACGTCCTTTGAAATTTTTCGTCGATATGTGACCCCAGGATTTGTTTTCAGGGCAGGTGTCATTTACAGGCCTGCAATGATTTTGAATATCAACTGACCATTAGCGTTGGGATTAAAGCTGCTGTTGTGTGAAACGGCCACAAGGTGGCAGCAGTTCACCCTTACCAAATCTGGTTACTAGGGCAAGAGAGCCTCAGTGGAAGTGGTGTTCTAGATTGGAGTTTAGAATGGAATGTGCCAGGAGAAAGCCCCTCAAGTTTGTCTCACTACATCTTGTTCGTGTTTTTAATTTAATTTTTTTATTTTTTATTACAGCAAGTTTGATTACAATGTTTGGCTTGTTGTAGGTGTGGAAGATGTGGTTCTTTTACACATATACAGATGTCTGTTCTTCCTGGGATCCTTTTCCCATGTACGTTATGACAGAATGTTGAGTAGTCCTCTCTTGGTATTCTGTAGGTCTTTGGTGATTATATATGTCACCTGTGTTTGTATATGTCTGTTAACCCCGATATTGTAATGAATCCAATCCTCAAACCTTTCAATTGGTGAACCATAAGTTTGTTTAATGAATCTGTGATTGCCCTTCTCCGTGGAAATATCTGCCCTGGTATCCATTTTTAGGTAACACCTATAAGTGATATGATATGATATGTGTCTTTCACTTTCTGACTTACTACAAGTCACGTGATTACTTCTAGACTCATCTACGGTGCTGCAAATGGCATTGTGTCCTTTTTTCCCTTGGCTTCTCTTCTGCCTTAGCGGGGTCCATTTTCAACAATGTGATTCCCTGAGGGTTGTGGATTAGCTGAGCTGGGCAGCCTTACACTGCCGGCCCGCCCTCCACAGGTGTGCCTCGTTGAGGTCAATATAAACAGCGCTCCAGGCAGCAATAGCCCCTGAAGCTGTGCCTGACTCCATATTCTCTGCCCCGTCAGCAGTCTCGGGGCTGTGCTGGTGGGAGGGAGTGAGGGGCCACAGCTTTGTGGGTGGCCCGGTGTGAGTGGGGTTCTGCTGGCCTTTCTGCAGGAGTTGCCAGGCTGCCGCCTGTAAAGAAGAGGATGTGTCACCCATACCTTCCGCTGCAATTTCTCTCCGGACAGAGGTGAGGAAGGAAAAAAAGCAGTGGGGGCCGGGACAGGAGGGGTATCTCAGGCAGGGCAATGGAAAGCTTCTGGAAGAGCGCCCGGGGCCAGGACCACCCTGGCTGGCCTGCAGGCACCAAGTTGGCCTGCGTGCTGTCGCTGGTGTGGCTCCACGGTCCTTCCTCTAGGCTTTCAAGCCCTTGTACATATTCAGGGGTTTTACCTGGAAAGGGTGGGAACAGTTCAGCAGCAGCTGGCCTGGGGCTCAGCTCACGTTTACTCACAGATGCCTCGGCACGGTCCCCCAGCTTTGCAATGAGGACGCTCCTTGCGTGGGGGATGGGTTGCTGGCTGTATGGGAGATGGTTCCCCACCTCTGACCAATTTCAGAATTGTTTACCGCTGGAGCAAGTGCCGTGATAGGGTTTTCCTCTGTATAACTCGTGGGTTCAATTTTTTTTCTTTTATGTTTCAAGTTAGATTTTATTCCTCTTTTATGTATTTATACATATAAGCATGGAAATAATTCATTCCTATAAATACATCTGTGTGACGGGAAGAATTTTTTCTGTTTTATTTTTAAATTTTATTTTTTAAAATTTTGAAATTTAATTTTATTTATGTTTTTATACAGCAGGTTATAATTAGTTATGTATTTTATGCATATACATATATACAGGTCAATCCCAATCTCCCAACTCATCCCACCACCACCACCCCATGGCTTCCCACACTTGGTGTCCATACGTTTGTTCTCTACCTCTCTGTCTCTATTTCTTCCCTGCAAACCAGTTCATCTGTACCATTGTTTTAGGTTCCAAATATATGCATTAATATACAATATTTGTTTTCCTCTTTCTGACTTACTTCATTCTGTATGACAGTCTCTCGATCCATCGATGTCTCTACAAATGACCCAGTTTCAATCCTTTTTATGGCTGAGTAATATTCCGTTTCATATATGTACCACGTCTTTATCCATTCATCTGTCTGTGGGCATTTAGGTTGCTTCCATTACCTGGCTATTGTAAATAGTGCTGCAATGAACATTGTGGTGAATGTGCCTTTTTGATTTACGGTTTTCTCTGGGTATATGCCCAGAAGTGGGATTGCTGGATCAGATGGTAATTCTATTTCTAGTTTTTTTAAGGAAACTCCATACTGTTCTCCATAGTGACTGTATCAATTTACATTCCCACCAATAGTGGAAGAGGGCTCCTTTTGTCCACACCCTCCCTAGAATTGGTTGTTTGTAGATTTTCTGTTGATGCCGATTCTAACAGGTGTGAGGTGATACCTCATTGTAGTTTTGATTTGCATTTCTCTAATAATTAGTGCTGTTGAGCAGCTTTTCATGTGCATCTTGGCCATCTCTGTGTCTCCTTTGAAGAAACGTCTCTTTAGATCTTCTGCCCATTTTTTTGGGGTTGTTTGTTTTTTTAATATTAAGCTGCATGAGCTGTTTATATATATTGGAGATTAAACCTCTGTCCATTGATTCATCTGCAACGATTTTCGCCCATTCTGAGGGATGCCTTTTTCCATTCCCGTGTTTTTTAACAATAAAAGGAAAGAAAGGAAAAGAAGCAGAACACTAATGTGCGTAAAATATGCCTTTTGAAACGGTCGTTTTGAAATATGGACGTCCTTTGAAATTTTTCGTCGATATGTGACCCCAGGATTTGTTTTCAGGGCAGGTGTCATTTACAGGCCTGCAATGATTTTGAATATCAACTGACCATTAGCGTTGGGATTAAAGCTGCTGTTGTGTGAAACGGCCACAAGGTGGCAGCAGTTCACCCTTACCAAATCTGGTTACTAGGGCAAGAGAGCCTCAGTGGAAGTGGTGTTCTAGATTGGAGTTTAGAATGGAATGTGCCAGGAGAAAGCCCCTCAAGTTTGTCTCACTACATCTTGTTCGTGTTTTTAATTTAATTTTTTTATTTTTTATTACAGCAAGTTTGATTACAATGTTTGGCTTGTTGTAGGTGTGGAAGATGTGGTTCTTTTACACATATACAGATGTCTGTTCTTCCTGGGATCCTTTTCCCATGTACGTTATGACAGAATGTTGAGTAGTCCTCTCTTGGTATTCTGTAGGTCTTTGGTGATTATATATGTCACCTGTGTTTGTATATGTCTGTTAACCCCGATATTGTAATGAATCCAATCCTCAAACCTTTCAATTGGTGAACCATAAGTTTGTTTAATGAATCTGTGATTGCCCTTCTCCGTGGAAATATCTGCCCTGGTATCCATTTTTAGGTAACACCTATAAGTGATATGATATGATATGTGTCTTTCACTTTCTGACTTACTACAAGTCACGTGATTACTTCTAGACTCATCTACGGTGCTGCAAATGGCATTGTGTCCTTTTTTCCCTTGGCTTCTCTTCTGCCTTAGCGGGGTCCATTTTCAACAATGTGATTCCCTGAGGGTTGTGGATTAGCTGAGCTGGGCAGCCTTACACTGCCGGCCCGCCCTCCACAGGTGTGCCTCGTTGAGGTCAATATAAACAGCGCTCCAGGCAGCAATAGCCCCTGAAGCTGTGCCTGACTCCATATTCTCTGCCCCGTCAGCAGTCTCGGGGCTGTGCTGGTGGGAGGGAGTGAGGGGCCACAGCTTTGTGGGTGGCCCGGTGTGAGTGGGGTTCTGCTGGCCTTTCTGCAGGAGTTGCCAGGCTGCCGCCTGTAAAGAAGAGGATGTGTCACCCATACCTTCCGCTGCAATTTCTCTCCGGACAGAGGTGAGGAAGGAAAAAAAGCAGTGGGGGCCGGGACAGGAGGGGTATCTCAGGCAGGGCAATGGAAAGCTTCTGGAAGAGCGCCCGGGGCCAGGACCACCCTGGCTGGCCTGCAGGCACCAAGTTGGCCTGCGTGCTGTCGCTGGTGTGGCTCCACGGTCCTTCCTCTAGGCTTTCAAGCCCTTGTACATATTCAGGTGTTTTACCTGGAAAGGGTGGGAACAGTTCAGCAGCAGCTGGCCTGGGGCTCAGCTCACGTTTACTCACAGATGCCTCGGCACGGTCCCCAAGCTTTGCAATGAGGACGCTCCTTGCGTGGGGGGTGGGTTGCTGGCTGTATGGGAGATGGTTCCCCACCTCTGACCAATTTCAGAATTGTTTACCGCTGGAGCAAGTGCCGTGATAGGGTTTTCCTCTGTATAACTCGTGGGTTCAATTTTTTTTTCTTTTATGTTTCAAGTTAGATTTTATTCCTCTTTTATGTATTTATAAATATAAGCATGGAAATAATTCATTCCTATAAATACATCTGTGTGACGGGAAGAATTTTTTCTGTTTTATTTTTAAATTTTATTTTTTAAAATTTTGAAATTTAATTTTATTTATGTTTTTATACAGCAGGTTATAATTAGTTATGTATTTTATGCATATACATATATACAGGTCAATCCCAATCTCCCAACTCATCCCACCACCACCACCCCATGGCTTCCCACACTTGGTGTCCATACGTTTGTTCTCTACCTCTCTGTCTCTATTTCTTCCCTGCAAACCAGTTCATCTGTACCATTGTTTTAGGTTCCAAATATATGCATTAATATACAATATTTGTTTTCCTCTTTCTGACTTACTTCATTCTGTATGACAGTCTCTCGATCCATCAATGTCTCTACAAATGACCCAGTTTCATTCCTTTTTATGGCCGAGTAATATTCCATTTCATATATGTACCACGTCTTTATCCATTCATCTGTCTGTGGGCATTTAGGTTGCTTCCATTACCTGGCTATTGTAAATAGTGCTGCAATGAACATTGTGGTGAATGTGCCTTTTTGATTTACGGTTTTCTCTGGGTATATGCCCAGAAGTGGGATTGCTGGATCAGATGGTAATTCTATTTCTAGTTTTTTTAAGGAAACTCCATACTGTTCTCCATAGTGACTGTATCAATTTTACATTCCCACCAATAGTGGAAGAGGGCTCCTTTTGTCCACACCCTCCCTAGAATTGGTTGTTTGTAGATTTTCTGATGATGCCGATTCTAACAGGTGTGAGGTGATACCTCATTGTAGTTTTGATTTGCATTTCTCTAATAATTAGTGCTGTTGAGCAGCTTTTCATGTGCATCTTGGCCATCTCTGTGTCTCCTTTGAAGAAACGTCTCTTTAGATCTTCTGCCCATTTTTTTGGGGTTGTTTGTTTTTTTAATATTAAGCTGCATGAGCTGTTTATATATATTTGAGATTAAACCTCTGTCCATTGATTCATCTGCAACGATTTTCGCCCATTCTGAGGGATGCCTTTTTCCATTCCCGTGTTTTTTAACAAAAAAAGGAAAGAAAGGAAAAGAAGCAGAACACTAATGTGCGTAAAATATGCCTTTTGAAACGGTCGTTTTGAAATATGGACGTCCTTTGAAATTTTTGGTCGATATGTGACCCCAGGATTTGTTTTCAGGGCAGGTGTCATTTACAGGCCTGCAATGATTTTGAATATCAACTGACCATTAGCGTTGGGATTAAAGCTGCTGTTGTGTGAAACGGCCACAAGGTGGCAGCAGTTCACCCTTACCAAATCTGGTTACTAGGGCAAGAGAGCCTCAGTGGAAGTGGTGTTCTAGATTGGAATTTAGAATGGAATGTGCCAGGAGAAAGCCCCTCAAGTTTGTCTCACTTCATCTTGTTCGTGTTTTTAATTTAATTTTTTTATTTTTTATTACAGCAAGTTTGATTACAATGTTTGGCTTGTTGTAGGTGTGGAAGATGTGGTTCTTTTACACATATACAGATGTCTGTTCTTCCTGGGATCCTTTTCCCATGTACGTTATGACAGAATGTTGAGTAGTCCTCTCTTGGTATTCTGTAGGTCTTTGGTGATTATATATGTCACCTGTGTTTGTATATGTCTGTTAACCCCGATATTGTAATGAATCCAATCCTCAAACCTTTCAATTGGTGAACCATAAGTTTGTTTAATGAATCTGTGATTGCCCTTCTCCGTGGAAATATCTGCCCTGGTATCCATTTTTAGGTAACACCTATAAGTGATATGATATGATATGTGTCTTTCACTTTCTGACTTACTACAAGTCACGTGATTACTTCTAGACTCATCTACGGTGCTGCAAATGGCATTGTGTCCTTTTTTCCCTTGGCTTCTCTTCTGCCTTAGCGGGGTCCATTTTCAACAATGTGATTCCCTGAGGGTTGTGGATTAGCTGAGCTGGGCAGCCTTACACTGCCGGCCCGCCCTCCACAGGTGTGCCTCGTTGAGGTCAATATAAACAGCGCTCCAGGCAGCAATAGCCCCTGAAGCTGTGCCTGACTCCATATTCTCTGCCCCGTCAGCAGTCTCGGGGCTGTGCTGGTGGGAGGGAGTGAGGGGCCACAGCTTTGTGGGTGGCCCGGTGTGAGTGGGGTTCTGCTGGCCTTTCTGCAGGAGTTGCCAGGCTGCCGCCTGTAAAGAAGAGGATGTGTCACCCATACCTTCCGCTGCAATTTCTCTCCGGACAGAGGTGAGGAAGGAAAAAAAGCAGTGGGGGCCGGGACAGGAGGGGTATCTCAGGCAGGGCAATGGAAAGCTTCTGGAAGAGCGCCCGGGGCCAGGACCACCCTGGCTGGCCTGCAGGCACCAAGTTGGCCTGCGTGCTGTCGCTGGTGTGGCTCCACGGTCCTTCCTCTAGGCTTTCAAGCCCTTGTACATATTCAGGTGTTTTACCTGGAAAGGGTGGGAACAGTTCAGCAGCAGCTGGCCTGGGGCTCAGCTCACGTTTACTCACAGATGCCTCGGCACGGTCCCCCAGCTTTGCAATGAGGACGCTCCTTGCGTGGGGGGTGGGTTGCTGGCTGTATGGGAGATGGTTCCCCACCTCTGACCAATTTCAGAATTGTTTACCGCTGGAGCAAGTGCCGTGATAGGGTTTTCCTCTGTATAACTCGTGGGTTCAATTTTTTTTTCTTTTATGTTTCAAGTTAGATTTTATTCCTCTTTTATGTATTTATAAATATAAGCATGGAAATAATTCATTCCTATAAATACATCTGTGTGACGGGAAGAATTTTTTCTGTTTTATTTTTAAATTTTATTTTTTAAAATTTTGAAATTTAATTTTATTTATGTTTTTATACAGCAGGTTATAATTAGTTATGTATTTTATGCATATACATATATACAGGTCAATCCCAATCTCCCAACTCATCCCACCACCACCACCCCATGGCTTCCCACACTTGGTGTCCATACGTTTGTTCTCTACCTCTCTGTCTCTATTTCTTCCCTGCAAACCAGTTCATCTGTACCATTGTTTTAGGTTCCAAATATATGCATTAATATACAATATTTGTTTTCCTCTTTCTGACTTACTTCATTCTGTATGACAGTCTCTCGATCCATCGATGTCTCTACAAATGACCCAGTTTCATTCCTTTTTATGGCCGAGTAATATTCCATTTCATATATGTACCACATCTTTATCCATTCATCTGTCTGTGGGCATTTAGGTTGCTTCCATTACCTGGCTATTGTAAATAGTGCTGCAATGAACATTGTGGTGAATGTGCCTTTTTGATTTACGGTTTTCTCTGGGTATATGCCCAGAAGTGGGATTGCTGGATCAGATGGTAATTCTATTTCTAGTTTTTTTAAGGAAACTCCATACTGTTCTCCATAGTGACTGTATCAATTTACATTCCCACCAATAGTGGAAGAGGGCTCTTTTTGTCCACACCCTCCCTAGAATTGGTTGTTTGTAGATTTTCTGATGATGCCGATTCTAACAGGTGTGAGGTGATACCTCATTGTAGTTTTGATTTGCATTTCTCTAATAATTAGTGCTGTTGAGCAGCTTTTCATGTGCATCTTGGCCATCTCTGTGTCTCCTTTGAAGAAACGTCTGTTTAGATCTTCTGCCCATTTTTTTGGGTTGTTTGTTTTTTTAATATTAAGCTGCATGAGCTGTTTATATATATTGGAGATTAAACCTCTGTCCATTGATTCATCTGCAACGATTTTCGCCCATTCTAAGGGATGCCTTTTTCCATTCCCGTGTTTTTTAACAGAAAAGGAAAGAAAGGAAAAGAAGCAGAACACTAATGTGCGTAAAATATGCCTTTTGAAATGGTCGTTTTGAAATATGGACGTCCTTTGAATTTTTTGGTCGATATGTGACCCCAGGATTTGCTTTCAGGGCAGGTGTCATTTACAGGCCTGCAATGATTTTGAATATCAACTGACCATTAGCATTGGGATTAAAGCTGCTGTTGTGTGAAACGGCCACAAGGTGGCAGCAGTTCACCCTTACCAAATCTGGTTACTAGGGCAAGAGAGCCTCAGTGGAAGTGGTGTTCTAGATTGGAATTTAGAATGGAATGTGCCAGGAGAAAGCCCCTCAAGTTTGTCTCACTACATCTTGTTCGTGTTTTTAATTTAATTTTTTTTATTTTTTATTACAGCAAGTTTGATTACAATGTTTGGCTTGTTGTAGGTGTGGAAGATGTGGTTCTTTTACACATATACAGATGTCTGTTCTTCCTGGGATCCTTTTCCCATGTACGTTATGACAGAATGTTGAGTAGTCCTCTCTTGGTATTCTGTAGGTCTTTGGTGATTATATATGTCACCTGTGTTTGTATATGTCTGTTAACCCCAATATCGTAATGAATCCAATCCTCAAACCTTTCAATTGGTGAACCATAAGTTTGTTTAATGAATCTGTGATTGCCCTTCTCTGTGGAAATATCTGCCCTGGTATCCATTTTTAGGTAACACCTATAAGTGATATGATATGATATGTGTCTTTCACTTTCTGACTTACTACAAGTCACGTGATTACTTCTAGACTCATCTACGGTGCTGCAAATGGCATTGTGTCCTTTTTTCCCTTGGCTTCTCTTCTGCCTTAGCGGGGTCCATTTTCAACAATGTGATTCCCTGAGGGTTGTGGATTAGCTGAGCTGGGCAGCCTTACCCTGCCGGCCCGCCCTCCCCAGGTGTGTCTCGTTGAGGTCAATATAAACAGCGCTCCAGGCAGCAATAGCCCCTGAAGCTGTGCCTGAAACCATATTCTCTGCCCCGTCAGCAGTCTCGGGGCTGTGCTGGTGGGAGGGAGTGAGGGGCCACAGCTTTGTGGGTGGCCCGGTGTGAGTGGGGTTCTGCTGGCCTTTCTGCAGGAGTTGCCAGGCTGCCGCCTGTAAAGAAGAGGATGTGTCACCCATACCTTCCGCTGCAATTTCTCTCCGGACAGAGGTGAGGAAGGAAAAAAAGCAGTGGGGGCCGGGACAGGAGGGGTATCTCAGGCAGGGCAATGGAAAGCTTCTGGAAGAGCGCCCGGGGCCAGGACCACCCTGGCTGGCCTGCAGGCACCAAGTTGGCCTGCGTGCTGTCGCTGGTGTGGCTCCACGGTCCTTCCTCTAGGCTTTCAAGCCCTTGTACATATTCAGGTGTTTTACCTGGAAAGGGTGGGAACAGTTCAGCAGCAGCTGGCCTGGGGCTCAGCTCACGTTTACTCACAGATGCCTCGGCACGGTCCCCCAGCTTTGCAATGAGGACGCTCCTTGCGTGGGGGGTGGGTTGCTGGCTGTATGGGAGATGGTTCCCCACCTCTGACCAATTTCAGAATTGTTTACCGCTGGAGCAAGTGCCGTGATAGGGTTTTCCTCTGTATAACTCGTGGGTTCAATTTTTTTTTCTTTTATGTTTCAAGTTAGATTTTATTCCTCTTTTATGTATTTATAAATATAAGCATGGAAATAATTCATTCCTATAAATACATCTGTGTGACGGGAAGAATTTTTTCTGTTTTATTTTTAAATTTTATTTTTTAAAATTTTGAAATTTAATTTTATTTATGTTTTTATACAGCAGGTTATAATTAGTTATGTATTTTATGCATATACATGTATACAGGTCAATCCCAATCTCCCAACTCATCCCACCACCACCACCCCATGGCTTCCCACACTTGGTGTCCATACGTTTGTTCTCTACCTCTGTGTCTCTATTTCTTCCCTGCAAACCAGTTCATCTGTACCATTGTTTTAGGTTCCAAATATATGCATTAATATACAATATTTGTTTTCCTCTTTCTGACTTACTTCATTCTGTATGACAGTCTCTCGATCCATCGATGTCTCTACAAATGACCCAGTTTCATTCCTTTTTATGGCCGAGTAATATTCCATTTCATATATGTAGCACATCTTTATCCATTCATCTGTCTGTGGGCATTTAGGTTGCTTCCATTACCTGGCTATTGTAAATAGTGCTGCAATGAACATTGTGGTGAATGTGCCTTTTTGATTTACGGTTTTCTCTGGGTATATGCCCAGAAGTGGGATTGCTGGATCAGATGGTAATTCTATTTCTAGTTTTTTTAAGGAAACTCCATACTGTTCTCCATAGTGACTGTATCAATTTACATTCCCACCAATAGTGGAAGAGGGCTCCTTTTGTCCACACCCTCCCCAGAATTGGTGTGGAAGATGTGGTTCTTTTACACATATACAGATGACTGTTCTTCCTGGGATCCTTTTCCCATGTACGTTATGACAGAATGTTGAGTAGTCCTCTCTTGGTATTCTGTAGGTCTTTGGTGATTATATATGTCACCTGTGTTTGTATATGTGTGTTAACCCTGATATCATAATGAAACCAATCCTCACACCTTTCCATTGGTGAACGATAAGTTTGTTTAATGAATCTGTGATTGCCCTTCTCCGTGGAAATATCTGCCCTGGTATCCATTTTTAGGTAACACCTATAAGTGATATGATATGATATGTGTCTTTCACTTTCTGACTTACTACAATTCACGTGATTACTTCTAGACTCATCTACGGTGCTGCAAATGGTACCGTGTCCTTTTTTCTCTTGGCTTCTCTTCTGCCTTAGCGAGGTCCATTTTCACCAATGTGATTCCCTGAGGGTTGTGGATTAGCTGACCTGGGCAGCCTTACCCTGCCGGCCCGCCCTCCCCTGGTGTTCCTCGTCAGGCTATATGCTGACACATCGGTCAGTGCCAGCGTATGGGCCAGGAGTAGGCTATGGCTTGGGGGTAAGCTGTAGGGCTGGTGGTGGGTTTCCGTTCTGGACTAGGGTTAGGGTTAGGGAACGGCAAGGCTTAGGGCACAGGTGAGGGTACGGAAACGTGTGAGGGTCCGGCTACGTGCTGACGCACGGGTCAGTGCCAGCGTATGGGCCAGGAGTAGGCTACGGCGTAGGGTAAGGTGTAGGGCTGGTGGTGGTTTTCCGTGACGGGCTAGGGTTAGGGTTAGGGAACGGCAAGTCTTAGGGCACAGGTGATGGTACGGAAACGTGGGAGGGTCAGGCTACGTGCTGACGCATGGCTCAGTGCCAGCGTACGGGCCAGGAGTAGGCTACAGCGTAGGGTAGCGTGTAGGGCTTGTGGTGGGTTTCCGTACGGGGCTAGGGTTAGGATTAGGGAACGGCAAGGCTTAGGGCACAGGTGAGGGGAGAGTAACATGGGAGGGTCAGGCTATGTGCTGAAGCACAGGTCAGTGCCCGCGTACGGGCTAGGTGTAGGCTATGGCGTAGGGTAAGGTTTAGGGCTGGTGGTGGGTTTCCGTTCCGGGCTAGGGTTAGTGTTAGGGAACGGCAAGGCTTAGGGCACAGGTGAGGGTACAGAAACGTGTGAGGGTCAGGGTACGTGTTGACGCACGGGTCAGTGCCAGCGTACGGGCCAGGAGTAGGCTACGGCGTAGGGTAAGGTGTAGGGCTGGTTGTGGGTTTCCGTTCAGGGTTAAGTTTAGGGTGAGGGTACCCCAAGGCTTAGGGCACAGGTGAGTGTACTGAAACGTGGGATCGTCAAGCAACGTGCTGACGCACGGGTCAGTGCCAGCGTACGGGCCAGGAGTAGGCTACTGCTTGGGGGTAAGGTTTAGCGCTGGTGGTGGCTTTCCGTTCAGGGCTAGGGTTAGTGTTAGGGAACGGCAAGGCTTAGGGCAGAGGTGAGGGTACGGAAATGTGGGAGGGTCAGGCTACGTGCTGACGCACGGGTCATTGCCAGCGTACCGGCCAGGAGTAGGCTATGGCTTGGGGGTAAGCTGTAGGGCTAGTGGTGGGTTTCCATTACGGACTAGGGTTAGGGTTAGGGAATGGCAAGGCTTAGGGCACAGGTGAGGGTATGGAAACGTGTGAGGGTCAGGCTACGTGCTGACGCACGAGTCAGTGCCAGCGTACGGGCCAGGAGTAGGCTACGGCGTAGGGTAAGGTGTAGGGCTGGTGGTGGGTTTCCGTTCCTGGCTTGGGTTAGGATGAGGGAACGGCTAGGCTTAGGGCACAGGTGAGGGTACGGAAACGTGGGAGGGTCAGGCTACGTGCTGATGCACGGGTCAGTGCTAGGGTACCGGCCAGGAGTACGCTAAACCTTGGGGGTTAGTTGTAGGGCTGGTGGTGGGTTTCCGTTCCGTACTAGGTTTAGTGTTAGCGAACGGCAAGGCTTAGGGCACAGGTGAGGGTACGGAAATGTGGGAAGTTCACGCTGCGTTCTGACGCACAGGTCAGTGCCAGTAACGGGCGAGGGGTAGGCTACGGCGTACAGTAAGGTGTATAGCTGGTCGTGGGTTTCCGTTCCAGGCTAGGGTTAGGGTTAAGGAACAGCAAGGCTTAGGGCACAGGTGAGGGTACAGAAACGTGGAAGGGTCAGGCTACGTGCTGACGCATGGGTCATTGCCTGCGTACGGGCCTGGAGTAGGCTATGGCTTGGGGGTTAGGTATAGGGCTGGTGGTGGGTTTTCATTCCGAACTAGGTTTAGGGTTAGGGAACGGCAAAACTAAGGGCACAGGTGAGGGTACGGAAATGTGGGAAGGTCAGGCTACGTGCTGACGCACAGGTCAGTGCCAGCGTACGGGCCAGGAGTATGCTACGGCGTAGGGTAAGGTGTAGGGCTGGTGGTAGTTTTCCGTTCTGGGCTAGGGTTAGGGTGAGGGAACTGAAAGGCTTAGGGCCCAGGTGATGGTACGGAAACGTGGGAGTGTGAGGCTACGTGCTGACTCATGGGTCAGTGCCAGCGTACGGATCAGGAGTAGGCTACGGCTTGGGGGTAAGATGTAGGGCTGGTGGTGGGTTTCCGTTCCGGGCTAGGTTTAGGGTAAGGGAACGGCAAGTCTTAGGGCACACGTGAGGGTACGGAAACTGGGTAGGGTCAGGCTACGTGCTGACGCACGGGTCAGTGCCAGCGTATGCACCAGGAGTAGGCTACAGCTTGTGTGTAAGTTCTAGGGCTGGTGATGTGTTTCTGTTCCGGGCTAGGGTTAGGGTTAGGGAACGGCATGGCTTAGGGCACAGGTGAGGGTACAGAAATGTGGGAGGGTCAGTCTAAGTGCTGACGCACGGGTCAGTGCCAGCGTACGGACCAGGAGTAGGCTACGGCATACGGTAAAGTTTAGGGTTGGTGGTGGGTTTCCGTTCCGGGCTAGGGTTAGGGTTAGGGAACGGCAAGGCTTAGGGCACAAGTGAGTTTTCGGAAACGTGGGAGGGTCAGGCTACGTGCTGACGCATGGGTCAGTGCCAGCATACCAGCCAGGAGTAGGCTACGGCTTGGGGGTTAGGTGTAGGGCTGATGGTGGGTTTCCGTTCCAGGCTAGGGTTAGTGTTAGGGAACGGCAAGGCTTAGGGCACATGTGAGGGTACAGAAACGTGGGAGGGTCAGGCTACGTGCTGACACACGGGTCAGTGCCAGCGTACGGGCCAGGAGTAGTCTATGGCTTGGGAAGTTTAGGTGTAGGGCTTGTGGTGGGTTTCCCTTCCTTAGTAGGTTTAGGGTTAGGGAACGGCAAGGCTTAGGGCACAAGTGAGGGTACGGAAATGTGGAAAGGTCAGGCTATGTGCTGACGCACAGGTCAGTGGCAGTCACGGGCCAGGAGTAGGCTACGGCGTAGAGTAATGTGTATGGATGGTGGTGGGTTTCCGTTCCGTAATAGGGTTAGTGTGAGGGAACTGCAAGGCTCCGGGCACAGGTGAGGGAACGGAAACTTGGGAGGGTCAGGCTACGTGCTGATTAATGGGTCAGTGCCAGCGTACGGGCCAGGAGTAGGCTACGGCGTAGGTTATGGTGTAGGGCTGGTGGTGGTTTTCTGTTCCGGGCTAGGGTTAGGGTTAGGGAATGGCAAGGCTTACGGCACAGGTGAGGGTACGGAAACTTGGGAGGGTCAGGGTACGTGCTGTCGCACGTGTCAGTGCCAGCGTACGGGCCAGGAGTAGGCTACGGCGTAGGGTAAGGTATAGGGCTGGTGGTGGGTTTCCGTTCCGGGCTAGGGTTAGGGTTCGGGAACCGCAAGGCTTAGGGCACAGGTGAGCGTACGGAAACGTGGGAGGGTCAGGCTACGTGCTGACACCCGTGTCAGTGCCAGCGTACGGGCTAGGAGTAGGCTACGGTGTAGGGTAAGGTGTAGAGCTGGTGGTGGGTTTCCGTTCCGGGCTACGGTTAGGGTTAGGGAACGGCAAAGCATAGGGCACAGGTGAGGGTACGGAAACGTGGGAGGGACACGCTACGTGCTGACGCACGGTTCAGTGCCAGCGTACGGGCCAGGATTAGGCTACGGCTTGGGGTTAAGGTGTAGGGCTGGTGGTGGGTTTAGGTTCCGGCCTAGGGTTAGGGTTAGGGAACGGCAAGGCTTAGGGCACAGGTGAGGGTACGGAAACGTGGGAGGGTCAGGCTACGTGCTGATGCACGGGTCAGTGCCAGCGTACCGGCCTAGAGTAGGCTACGGCTAGGGGGTTAGTTGTAGGGCTGGTAATGGGTTTCCGTTCCGGGCTAGGGTTAGGGTTCGGTTACGGCAAGGCTTAGGGCACAGGTGAGGGTACGGAAACGTGGGACGGTCAGGCTACATGCTGACGCACGGGTCAGTGCCTGCGTACCTGCCAGGAGTAGGCTATGGCTTGGGGGTAAGCTGTAGGGCTGGTGGTGGGTTTCCGTTCCTGGCTAGGGTTAGGTTGAGGGAACGGCAAGGCTTAGGGCACAGGTGATGGTACGGAAACGTGTGACGGTCAGGCTACGTGCTGACTCATGGGTCAGTGCCAGGGTACGGGCCAGGAGTAGGCTATGGCGTAGGGTAAGGTTTAGGGCTGCTGATGGGTTTCCGTTCCGGGCTAGGGTTAGGGTTAGGGAACGGCAAGGCTTAGGCCAGAGGTGAGGGTACGGAAACGTGGGATGGCCAGGCTACGTGCTGAGGCAAGGGTCAGTGCCAGCGTATGGGCCAGGAGTAGGCTACGGCATAGGGTAAAGTGTAGGGCTGGTGGTGCGTTTCCGTTCCGGGCTAGGGTTAGGGTTAGGGAACGGCAAGGCTTAGGGCACAGGTGCGGGTACGGAAACGTGGGAGGGTCAGGCTACTTGCTGACGCACGGGTCAGTGCCAGCGTACGGGCCAGGAGTAGGCTACGGCTTGGGTGTATGTTGTAGGGCTGGTGGTGGGTTTCCGTTCCGGGCGAGGGTTAGGGTTAGGGAACGTCAAAGCTTAGGGCACAGGTGAGGGTACGGAAACGTGGGAGGGTCAGGCTACATGCTGACACACGGGTCAGTGCCAGCGTACCGCCAGGAGTAGGCTACGGCTTGGGGGTTAGGTGTAGGGCTGGTGGTGTGTTTCCATTCCAGGCTAGGGTTAGTGTTAGGGAACGGCAAGGCTTAGGGCACAGGTGAGGGTTCGGAAACGTGTGAGGGTCAGGCTACGTGCTGACTCACGGGTCAGTGCCAGCATACGGGCAAGGAGTAGGCTACGGCCTAGGGTATGGTGTAGTGCTTGTGGTGGTTTTCCATTCAAGGCTAGGGTTAGGGTTAGGGAACGGCAAGGCTTAGGGCACAGGTGAGGGTATGGAAACGTGGGAGGGTCAGGCTACGTGCTGATGCAAGGGTCAGTGCCAGCGTACGGACCAGGAGTAGGCTTCGGCTTGTGGTTAAGTTGTAGGGCTGGTGGTGGGTTTCCGTTCCGGGCTAGGTTTAGGGTTAGGGAACGGCTAGGCTTAGAGCACAGGTGAGGGTACGGAAACGTGGGAGGGTCAGGCTACGTGCTGACGCACGGGTCAGTGCCAGCGTACGGGCCCGGAATAGGCTACGGCTTGGGGGTAACGTGTAGGGCTGGTGGTGGGTTTCCGTTCGGGGCTATTGTTACGGTTAGGGAACGGCAAGGTGTAGGGCACAGGTGTGTGTACGGAAAAGTGGGAGGGTCAGGCTACGTGCTGACGCTCGGGTCAGTGCCAGCATACGGGCCAGGAGTAGGCTGCGGCGTAGGGTAAGGTATAGGGCTTGTGGTGGGTTTCCATTCCGGGATGGGATTAGGGTTAGGGAACCGCAAGGCTTAGGGCACAGGTGAGGGTACCGAAACGTGGGACGGTCAGGCTACATGCTGACGCACGGGTCATTGCCAGCATATGGGCCAGGATTAGGCTTCAGCTTGGGGGTAAGTTGTAGGGCTAGTGGTGGGTTTCCGTTCCGAGCTAGGATTAGTGATAGGGAACGGCAAGGCTTAGGGCACTGGTGAGGGTACGGAAACGTGGGAGGGTCAGGCTACCTGCTGACGCACCGGTCAGTGCCAGCGTACCGGCCAGGAGTAGGCTACGGCTTGGGTGTTAGTTGTAGGGCTGGTAGTGGGTTACCGTCACGTGCTAGGGTTAGGGTTAGGGAACGGAAAGGCTTAGGGCACAGGTGAGGGTACGGAAACGTGGGACGGTCAGGCTACATACTGACGCACGAGTCAGTGCCAGCGTACTGGCCAGGAGTAGGCTATGGCTTGGGGGTAAGCTGTAGGGCTGGTGGTGGGTTTCCGTTCCGGGCTAGGGTTACGGTTAGGGAACGGCAAGGCTTAGGGCACAGTAGAGGGTACGGAAACGTGTGAGGATCAGGCTACGTGCTGACGCACGTGTCAGTGCCAGCGTACGGTACAGCAGTAGGCTACAGCGTAGGGTAAGGTGTAGGGCTGGTGGTGGGTTTCCTTTCCTGGCTAGAGTTAGGGTGAGGGTACTGCAAGTCATAGGGCACAGATGAGGGAACGGAAACGGGTGATGGTCAGGCTACGTGATGACTCACGGGTCAGTGCCAGTGTACGGGCCAGAAGTAGGCTACGGCGTAGGGTAAGGTGTAGGGCTAGTGGTGGGTTTCCGTTCCAGGCTAGGGTTAGGGAACAGCAAGGCTTAGGGCACAGGTGAGGGTACGGAAAGGGGGGAGTGTCAGGCTACATGCTGACGCGTGTGTCAGTGCCAGCGTACTGGCCAGGAGTAGGCTACGGCATACGGTATGGTGTAGGGCTGGTGGTGTGTTTCCGTTCCGGGCTAGGGTTAAGGTTAGTGAACGGCAAGGCTTAGGGCACAGGTGAGGGTACAGAAACGTGGGAGGGTCAGGCTACGTGCTGATGAAACGGTGAGTGCTTGCGTACGAGCCAGGAATAGGCTACGGCGTTGGGAAAGGTGTAGGGCTGGTGGTGGGTTTCCGATCCGGGCTAGGGTTAGGGTTAGGGAACGGCAAGACTTAGGGCACAGGTGAGGGTCCGCAAACGTGGGAGGGTCAGGCTACGTGCTGAAGCACAGGTCAGTGCCCGCGTATGGGCCAGGTGTAGGCTACGGCATAGGGTAAGGTGTAGGGCTGGTGGTGGGTTTCCGTTCCGAGCTAGGGTTAGTGTTAGGGAATGGCAAGGCTTAGGGCCCAGGTGAGGGTACGGAAACGTGGGAGGGTCAAACTCCATGCTGACGCATGGGTCAGTGCGAGCGTACGGGCGAGGAGTAGGCTACCCAGTAGGGAAAGGTTTAGGGATGGTGGTGGGTTTCCGTTCCGGGTTAGGGTTAGGGTTAGGGAACGGCAAGGCTTAGGGCACAGGTGAGGATACGGAAACGTGGGAGGGTCAGGCTACGTGCTGACGCACGGGTCAGTGCCAGCGTACGGGCCAGGAGTAGGCTATGGTGTAGGGTAAGGTTTAGGGATGCTGGTAGTTTTCCGTTCTTGGCTAGGGTTAGGGTGTGGGAACGGCAAGTCTTAGGGCACAGGTGAGGGTACGGAAACGTGGGAGGGTCAGTCTACGTGCTGACTCATGGGTCAGTGCCCACGTACGGGCCAGGAGTAGGCTACGGCGTATGGTAAGGTGTAGGGATTGTGGTGGGTTTCCGTTCCGGGCTAGGGTTAGGGTTAGGGAACGGCAAGGCTTAGGGCACAGGTGAGGGTACGGAAACGTGGGAGGGTCAGGCTACATGCTGACGCACGGGTCAGTGCCAGCGTAAGGGCCAGGACTAGGCTACGGCATACGATAAGGTGTAGGGCTGGTGGTGGGTTTCCGTGCCGGGCTCGGGTTAGGGTTAGGGAACGGCAAGGCTTAGGGCACACGTGAGGGTACAGTAACATTGGAGGGTCAGGCTACGTGCTGAAGCACAGGTCAGTGCCCGCGTACGGGCCAGGTGTAGTCTACGGCATAGAGTAAGGTGTAGGGCTCGTGGTGGTTTTCCGTTCCGGGCTAGGGTTAGGGTTAGGGAATGGCAAGGCTTAGGGCACATGTGAGGTTACGGAAACGTGGGAGGGTCAGGCTACGTGCTGACGCACGGGTGAGTGCCAGCGTATGGGCCAGGAGTAGGCTACGGCATTGTGGTAAGTTGTAG
Source organism: Mesoplodon mirus (assembly GCF_964341445.2). NCBI lineage: Eukaryota > Metazoa > Chordata > Mammalia > Artiodactyla > Ziphiidae > Mesoplodon > Mesoplodon mirus. The sequence goes on from NW_028295329.1 coordinate 202,360, forward strand.
GGCTGTTGGTGGGTTTCTGATCCGGGCTAGGGTTAGGGTTAGGGAACGTCAAGGCTTAGGGCACAGGTGAGGGTACGGAAACGTGGGAGGGTCAGGCTACGTGCTGACGCACGGGTCAGTGCCAGCGTACGGGCCAGGAATAGGCTATGGCGTAGGGTACAGTGTAGGGCTGGTGGTGGGTTTCTGTTCCGGGCTAAGGTTACGGTTAGGGAATGGCAAGGCTTAGGGCACAGGTGAGGGTACGGAAACGTGTGAGTGTCACGCTACGTGCTGACGCACGGGTCAGTGCCAGCATATGGGCCAGGAATAGGCAACGGCTTGTGGGTTAGGTGTAGGGCTGGTGGTGGGTATCCGTTCCGGGCTAGGGTTAGGGTTAGGGAACGGCAAGGCTTAGGGCACAGGTGAGGGTACGGAAACGTGGGAGAGACAGGCTACATGCTGACGCACGTGTCAGTTCCAGCGTATGGGCCAGGAGTAGTCTACGTCTTGTGGGTAAGTTTTAGGGCTGGTGGTGTGTTTCCGTTCCGGGCTAGGGTTAGGGTTAGGGATCGGAAAGGCTTAGGGCACATGTGAGTGTACGGAAACGTGGGAGGGTATGGCTACGTGCTGAAGCACGGGTCAGTGCCAGGGAATGGGCAAGGAGTAAGCTACGGCATAGGGTAAGGTGTAGGGCGGGTGGTGGGTTTCCGTTCAGGGCTAGGGTTAGGGTAAGGGAACGGCAAGGCTTAGGGCACAGGTGAGGGTACGGAAAAGTGGGAGGGTCAGGCTACGTTATGACGCACGGGTCAGTGCCAGCGTACGGGCCAGGAATAGGCTACGGCGTAGGGACAGGTGTAGGGCTGGTGGTGGGTTTGCGTTCCGGGCTGGGTTTAGGGATAGGGAATGTCAAGGCTTAGGGCACAGGTGAGGGTATGGAAACGTGGGAGGGTCAGGCTACGTGCTGACGCATGGGTCAGTGCCAGCGTACGGGCCAGGAATAGGCTATGGCGTAGGGTACAGTGTAGGGCTGGTGGTGGGTTTCTGTTCCGGGCTAAGGTTAGGGTTAGGGAACGGCAAGGCTTAGGGCACAGGTGAGGGTACGGAAACGTGTGAGGGTCAGGCTACATGCTGACGCACGTGTCAGTGCCAGCGTACCGGCCAGGAGTAGGCTACGGCTTTGGGGTAAGGTGTAGGGCTGGTGGTGTGTTTCCATTCCGGGCTAGGGTTAGGGTTAGTGAACGGCAAGGCTTAGGGCACAGGTGAGTGTACTGAAACGTGGGATGGTCAGGCTACGTGCTAATGAAAGGGTCAGTGCCTGCGTATGAGCCAGGAATAGGCTACGGCGTAGGGAAAGGTGTAGGGCTTGTGGTGGGTTTCCGTTCCGGGCTAGGGTTAGGGTGAGGGAACGGCAAGGCTTAGGGCACAGGTGAGGGTCCGCAAACGTGGGAGGGTCAGGCTACGTGCTGACGCACGGGTCAGTGCCAACGTACGGGCCAGGAGTAGGCTACGTCTTGGGGTTAAGGTGTAGTGCTGGTGGTGGGTTTCCGTTCCGGGCTAGGGTTAGGGTTAGGGAATGGCAAGGCTTAGGGCCCAGGTGAGGGTACGGAAACGTGGGAGGGTCAGGGTACGTGATGATGCACGGGTCAGTGCCATCGTACTGGCCAGGAGTAGCCTACGGCTTGGGGGTTAGCTGTAGGGCTGGTGGTGGGTTTCCTTTCCGGTCTAGGGTTAGGGTTAGGGAACGGCAAGGCTTAGGGCACAGGTGAGGGTACGGAAACGTGGGAGAGACAGGCTACATGCTGACGCATGGGTCAGTGCCAGCGTATGGGCCAGGAATAGGCTATGGCTTGGGGGTAAGCTGTAGGGCTGGTGGTGGGTTTCCGTTCCGGACTAGGGTTAGGGTTAGGGAATGGCAAGGCTTAGGGCACAGGTGAGGGTACGGAAACGTGTGAGGTTCAGGCTACATGCTGATGCACGTGTCAGTGCCAGCGTACGTGCCAGGGGTAGGCTAGGGCGTAGGTTAAGGTGTAGGGGTGCTGGTGGGTTTCTGTTCATGGCTAGGGTGAGGGTGAGGGAACGGCAAGGCTTAGGGCACAGGTGATGGTAGAGAAACGTGGGAGGGTCAGGCTACGTGCTGACGCACGTGTCAGTGACAGCGTACGGGCCAGGAGTAGTCTACGGCTTGTGGGTAAGTTTTAGGGCTGGTGGTGTGTTTCCGTTCCGGGCTAGGGTTAGGGCTAGGGAACGGCAAGGCTTAGGGCACATGTGAGGGTACGGAAACGTGTGAGGGTCAGGGTACGTGTTGACGCATGGGTCAGTGCCAGCGTACGGGCCAGGAGTAGGCTACGGCGTAGGATAGGGTGTAGGGCTGGTGGTGGGTTTCCGTTCCGGGTTAGGGTTAGGGTGAGGGAACCCCAAGGCTTAGGGCACAGGTGAGTGTACGGAAACGTGGGAGGGTATGGCTACGTGCTGAAGCACGGGTCAGTGTCAGGGTATGGGCAAGGAGTAGGCTACGGCATAGGGTAAGGTGTAGGGCGGGTGGTGGGTTTCCGTTCAGGGCTAGGGTTAGGGTAAGGGAACGGCAAGGCTTAGGGCACAGGTGAGGGTACGGAAAAGTGGGAGGGTCAGGCTACGTGATGACGCATGGGTCAGTGCCAGCGTACGGGCCAGGAGTAGGCTACGGCGTAGGGAAAGGTGTAGGGCTGGTGGTGGGTTTGCGTTCCGGGCTCGGTTTAGGGATAGGGAACGTCAAGGCTTAGGGCACATGTGAGGGTACGGAAACGTGAGAGGGTCAGGCTACATGCTGACGCAGGGTTCAGTGCCAGCGTACGGGCCAGGAGTAGGCTACGGTGTAGCGTATGGTGTAGGGCTGGTGGTGGGTTTCCGTTCCGGGCTAGGGTTAGGGTTAGGGAACGGCAAGGCTTAGGGCACACGTGAGGGTACGGAAAAGTGGGAGGGTCAGGCTACGTGCTGATGCACGGGTCAGTGCCAGCGTACGGGCCAGGAGTAGGCTACGGCTTGTGGCTAAGTTTTAGGGCTGGTGGTGGCTTTCCGTTCCGGGCTAGGGTTAGGGTTAGGGAACGGCAAGTCTTAGGGCACAGGTGAGGGTACGGAAACGTGGGAGTGTCAGGCTATGTGCTGACGAACGGGTCAGTGCCCGCATACGGGCCAGGTGTAGGCTACAGCATAGGGTAAGGTTTAGGGCTGGTGGTGGGTTTCTGTTCTGGGCTAGGGTTAGGGTTAGGGAACGGCAAGGCTTAGGGCACAGGTGAGGGTACGGAAACGTGGGAGGGTCACGCTACGTGTTGACGCATGGGTCAGTGCCAGCATATGGGCCAGGAGTAGGCTACGGCTTTGGGGTAAGGTGTAGGGCTGGTGGTGGGTTTCTGTTCCGGGCTAGGGTTAGGGTTATGGAACGGCAAGGCTTAGGGCACGGGTGAGGGTACAGAAACGTGGGAGGGTCAGGCTACTTGCTGATGCTAGGGTTAGTGCCACCGAACGGGCCAGGAGTAGGCTACGGCTTGGGGGTAAGTTGTAGGGCTGGTGGTGTGTTTCCGTTCCGGGCTAGGGTTAGGGTTACGGAACGGCAAGGCTTAGGCCACGGGTGAGGGTACAGAAACGTGGGAGGGTCAGGCTACTTGCTGATGCTAGGGTTAGTGCCACCGGACGGGCCATGAGTAGGCTACGGCTTGGGGGTAAGTTGTAGGGCTGGTGGTGGGTTTCCGTTCCGGGCTATGGTTAGGGTTACAGAACGGCAAGGCTTAGGGCACAGGTGAGGGTACGGAAACGTGGGAGGGTCTGGCTACATGCTGATGCAAGGGTCAGTGCCACCGTACAGGCCAGGAGTAGGCTACGGCGTAGGTTAATGTGTAGGGCTGGTGGTGGGTTTCCGTTCCGGGCTAGGGTGAGGGAGAGGGAACGGCAAGGCTTAGGGCACAGGTGAGGGTACGGAAAAGTGGGAGGGTCAGGATACGGGATGACGCACGGGTCAGTGCCAGCGTACGGGCCAGGAGTAGGCTACGGCTTGTGGGTACGTTTTAGGGCTGGTGGTGGGTTTCATTTCCGGGCTAGGGTTAGGGTTAGGGAACGGCAAGGCTTAGGGCACAGGTGAGGGTACAGTAACATGGGAGGGTCAGGCTACGTGCTGAAGCACAGGTCAGTGCCCGCGTACGGGCCAGGTGTAGGCTACGGCATAGAGTAAGGTGTAGGGCTGGTGGTGGGTTTCCGTTCCGGGCTAGGGTTAGGGTTAATGAACGGCAAGGCTTAGGGCACAGGTGAGGGTACGGAAACGTGGGAGGGTCAGTCTACTTGCTGATGAAAGTGTCAGTGCCTGCGTATGACCCAAGAATATGTTACGGCGTAGGGAAATGTGTAGGGCTGGTGGTGGGTTTCCGTTCCGGGCTAGGGTTATGGTTAGGGAACGGCAAGGCTTAGGGCACAGGTGAGGGTCCACAAACGTGGGAGGGTCAGGCTTCGTGCTGACGCACGGGTCTGTGCCAGCGTACGGGCCAGGAGTAGGCTACGGCTTGGGGGTAAGGTGTAGGGCTGGTGGTGGGTTTCCGTTCCGGGCTACGGTTAGGGTTAGGGAACGGCAAGGCTTAGGGCACAGGTGAGGGTACGGAAACGTGGGAGGGTCAGGCTACGTGATGATGCACGTGTCAGTGCCAGCGTACTGGCCAGGAGTAAGCTACGGCTTGGGGGTTACGTTTAGGGCTGGTGGTGGGTTTGTGTTCCGGGCTAGGGTTAGGGTTAGGGAACGTCAAGGCTTAGGGCACAGGTGAGGGTACGGAAACGTGAGAGGGTCAGCCTACATGCTGACGCATGGTTCAGTGCCAGCGTACGGGCCAGGAGTAGGCTACAGTGTAGGGTATGGTGTAGGGCTGGTGGTGGGTTTCCGTTCAGGGCTAGGGTTAGTGTTAGGGAACGGCAAGGCTTAGGGCTCAGGTGACGGTACGGAAACGTGGGAAGGTCAGGCTACGTGCTGACGCACGGGTCAGTGCCAGCGTACAGGCCAGGAGTAGGCTAAGTCTTGTGGCTAAGTTTTAGGGCTGGTGGTGTCTTTCCGTTTCGGGCTAGAGTTATGGTTAGAGAACGGCAAGGCTTAGGGCACAGGTGAGGGTACGGAAACTTGGGAGGGTCAGGCTACGTGCTGACGCACGCGTCAGTGCCCGCATATGGGCCAGGTGTAGGCTACAGCATAGGGTAAGGTGTAGGGCTGGTGGTGGGTTTCCGTTCCGGGCTAGGGTTAGGGTTACGGAATGGCAAGGCTTAGGGCACGGGTGACGGTACAGAAACGTGGGAGTTTCAGGCTACTTGCTGATGCTCGGGTTAGTGCCACCGAACGGGCCAGGTGTAGGCTACGGATTGGGGGTAAGTTGTAGGGCTGGTGGTGGGTTTCCCTTCCGGGCTCGGGTTAGGGTTATGGAACGGCAAAGCTTATGGCACATGTGAGGGTACGGAAACGTGGGAGGGTCAGGCTACATGCTGACGCAAGGGTCAGTGCCACCGTACAGGTCAGGAGTAGGCTACGGCTTGGGGGTAAGTTGTAGGGCTGGTGGTGGGTTTCCGTTCCGGGCTAGGGATAGGGTTAGGGAACGGCAAGGCGTAGGGCACAGCTGAGGGTACGGAAACGTGGGAGGGTCAGGCTACGTGCTGATGCACGGCTCAGTGGCAGCGTACCGGGCAGGAGTAGGCTACGGCATATGGTATGGTGTAGGGCTGGTGGTGGGATTCCGTTCTGGGCTAGGGTTAGGGTTAGGGAATGGCAAGGCTTAGGGCTCAGGTAAGGGTACAGAAAAGTGGGAGGGTCAGGCTACGTGCTGATGCACTGGTCAGTGCCAGGGTACAGGCAAGGAGAAGGCTAGGGCATAGGCTAATGAGTAGGGCTGGTGGTGGGTTTCCGTTCCGGGCTAGGGCTAGGGTAAGGGAACGGCAAGGCTTAGGGCACTGGTGAGGGTACGGAAAAGTGGGAGGTTCAGGCTACGTGATGACGCACGGTTCAGTGCCAGCGTACGGGCCAGGAGTAGGCTATGGCTTGGTGGTAAGCTGTAGGGCTGGTGTTGGGTTTCCGTTCCGGACTAGGGTTACGGTTAGGGAACGGCAAGGCTTAGGGCACAGGTGAGGGTACGGAAACGTGTGAGGGTCAGGCTACGTGCTGACGCACGGCTCAGTGCCAGCGTACGGGCCAGGAATAGGCTATGGCGTAGGGTAGAGTGTAGGGCTGGTGGTGGGTTTCTGTTCCGGGCTAGGGTTAGGGTTAGGGAACGGCAAGGCTTAGGGCACAGGTGAGGGTACGGAAACGTGGGAGGGTCAGGCTACATGCTGACGCATGTGTCAGTGACAACGTACCGGGCAGGTGTAGGCTACGGCATAGGGTAAGGTGTAGGGCTGGTGGTGGGTTTCCGTTCCGGGCTAGGGTTAGTGTTAGGGAATGGTATGTCTTAGGGCCCAGGTAAGGGTACGGAAACGTGGGAGGGTCAAACTCCATTCTGACGCACGGGTCAGTGCGAGCGTACGGGCGAGGAGTAGGCTACCCAGTAGGGAAAGCTTTAGGGATGGTGGTGGGTTTCCGTTCCGGATTAGGGTTAGGGTTAGAGAACGGCAATGCTTAGGGCACAGGTGAGGGTACGGAAACGTGGGAGGGTCAGGCTACGTGCTGACGCACGCGTCAGTGCCCGCATATGGGCCAGGTGTAGGCTACAGCATAGGGTAAGGTGTAGGGCTGGTGGTGGGTTTCCGTTCCGGGCTAGGGTTAGGGTTAGGGAACGGCAAGGCTTAGGGCACAGGTGAGGGTACGGAAACGTGGGAGGGTCAGGCTACGTGCTGATGAAAGGGTCAGTGCCTGCGTACGGGCCAAGAATATGCTACGGCGTAGGGAAAGGTGTAGGGCTGGTGGTGGGTTTCCGTTCCGGGCTAGGGTTAGGGTTAGGGAACGGCAAGGCTTAGGGCACAGGTGAGGGTACGGCAACGTGGGAGGGTCAGGCTACGTGCTGATGAAAGGGTCAGTGCCTGCGTACGGGCCAAGAATATGCTACGGCGTAGGGAAAGGTGTAGGGCTGGTGGTGGGTTTCCGTTCCGGGCTAGGGTTAGGGTTAGGGAACGGCAAGGCTTAGGGCACAGGTGAGGGTACGGAAACGTGGGAGGGTCAGGCTACATGCTGACGCATGTGTCAGTGACAACGTACCGGGCAGGTGTAGGCTACGGCATAGGGTAAGGTGTAGGGCTGGTGGTGGGTTTCCGTTCCGGGCTAGGGTTAGTGTTAGGGAATGGTATGTCTTAGGGCCCAGGTAAGGGTACGGAAACGTGGGAGGGTCAAACTCCATTTTGACGCACGGGTCAGTGCGAGCGTACGGGCGAGGAGTAGGCTACCCAGTAGGGAAAGCTTTAGGGATGGTGGTGGGTTTCCGTTCCGAATTAGGGTTAGGGTTAGAGAACGGCAATGCTTAGGGCACAGGTGAGGGTACGGAAACGTGGGAGGGTCAGGCTACGTGCTGACGCACGCGTCAGTGCCCGCATATGGGCCAGGTGTAGGCTACAGCATAGGGTAAGGTGTAGGGCTGGTGGTGGGTTTCCGTTCCGGGCTAGGGTTAGGGTTAGGGAACGGCAAGGCTTAGGGCACAGGTGAGGGTACGGAAACGTGGGAGGGTCAGGCTACGTGCTGATGAAAGGGTCAGTGCCTGCGTACGGGCCAAGAATATGCTACGGCGTAGGGAAAGGTGTAGGGCTGGTGGTGGGTTTCCGTTCCGGGCTAGGGTTAGGGTTAGGGAATGGCAAGGCTTAGGGCACAGGTGATGGTCCACAAACGTGGGAGGGTCAGGCTACGTGCTGACGCACGGGTCAGTGCCAGCATAAGGTCCAGGAATAGGCTACGGCTTTGGGGTAAGTTGTAGGGCTGGTGGTGGGTTTCCATTCCGGCCTAGGGTTAGGGTTAGGGAACGGCAAGGCTTAGAGCACAGGTGAGGGTCCACAAACGTGGGAGGGTCAGGCTTCGTGCTGACGCACGGGTCTGTGCCAGCGTACGGGCCAGGAGTAGGCTACGGCTTGGGGGTAAGGTGTAGGGCTGGTGGTGGGTTTCCGTTCCGGGCTACGGTTTGGGTTAGGGAACGGCAAGGCTTAGGGCCCAGGTGAGGGTACGGAAACGTGGGAGGGTCAGGCTACGTGCTGATGCACGGCTCAGTGGCAGCGTACCGGGCAGGAGTAGGCTACGGCATATGCTAAAGTGTAGGGCTGGTGGTGGGATTCCGTTCCGGGCTAGGGTTAGGGATAGGGAACGGCAAGGCTTAGGGCTCAGGTAAGGATACAGAAAAGTGGGAGGGTCAGGCTACGTGCTGACGCACGGGTCAGTGCCAGTGTACGGGCCAGGAGTAGGCTACGGCTTGTGGGTAAGGTATAGGGCTGATGGTGAGTTTCCGTTCCGGGCTAGGGTAAGGGTTAGGGAACGGCAAGTCTTAGGGCACAGGTGAGGGAATGGAAACGTGGGAGGGTCAGGCTACGTGCTCACGCACGTGTCATTGCCAGGTTCGGGCCAGGAGTAGGCTACGGCGTAAGGTAAAGTGTAGGGCTGGTGGTGGGTTTCCGTGCCGGGCTAGTGTTAGGTGTAGGGAACGGCAAGGCTTAGGGCACAGGTGAGGGTACGGAAACGTGGGAGGGTCAGGCTACGTGCTGATGAAAGTGTCAGTGCCTGTGTATGGGCCAGGAATAAGCTACGGCATAGGGAAAGGTATAGGGCTGGTGGTGGTTTTCTGTTCCGGGCTAGGGTTAGGGTTAGGGAACGGCAAGGCTTAGTGCACAGGTGAGGTTATGGAAACGTGGGAGGGTCAGGCTACATGCTGACGCACGGGTCGGTGCAAGCATACGGGCCAGGACTAGGCTACGGCATACGATAAGGTGTAGGGCTGGTGGTGGTTTTCCATTCCGGGCTAGGGTTAGGGTTAGGGAACGGCAAGGCTTAGGGCACAGGTGAGGGTACGGAAACGTGGGAGGGACAGGCTACATGCTGAAGCACGGGTCAGTGCCAGCGTATGGGCCAGGAATAGGCTATGGATTGGGGGTAAGCTGTATGGCTGGTGGTGGGTTTCCGTTCCGGACTAGGGTTAGGGTTAGGGAACGACAAGGCTGAGGGCACAGGTGAGGGTACGGAAACGTGTGAGGGTCAGGCTACGTGCTGTCGCACGGGTCAGTGCCAGCGTACGGGCCAGGAGTAGGCTATGGTGTAGGGTAAGGTTTAGGGATGCTGGTGGGTTTCCGTTCTTGGCTAGGGTTAGGGTGAGGGAACGGCAAGTCTTAGGGCACAGTTGAGGGTACAGAAACGTGGGAGGGTCAGTCTACGTGCTGACTCACGGGTCAGTGCCAGCGTACGGGCCAGGAGTAGGCTATGGCGTATGGTAAGGTGTAGGGATTGTGATGGGTTTCCGTTCCGGGCTAGGGTTAGGGTTAGGGAATGGCAAGGCTTAGGGCACATGTGAGGTTACGGAAACATGGGAGGGTCAGACTACGTGCTGACGCATGGGTCAGTGCCAGCATATGGGCCAGGAGTAGGCTACGGCATTGTGGTAAGTTGTAGGGCTGTTGGTGGGTTTCTGTTCCGGGCTAGGGTTAGGGTTAGGGAACGTCAAGGCTTAGGGCATAGGTGAGGGTACGGAAACGTGGGAGGGTCAGGCTACGTGCTGACGCACGGGTCAGTGCCAGCGTACGGGCCAGGAATAGGCTATGGCGTAGGGTAGAGTGTAGGGCTGGTGGTGGGTTTCTGTTCCGGGCTAAGGTTAGGGTTAGGGAACGGCAAGGCTTAGGGCACAGGTGAGGGTACGGAAACGTGTGAGGGTCAGGCTACGTGGTGACGCACGTGTCAGTGCCAGCGTACCGGCCAGGAGTAGGCTACGGCTTTGGGGTAAGTTGTAGGGCTGGTGGTGGGTTTCCGTTCCGGGCTAGCGTTAGGGTTAGTGAACGGCAAGGCTTAGGGCACAGCTGAGGGTACGGAAACGTGGGATGGTCAGGCTACGTGCTGATGAAAGGGTCAGTGCCTGCGTACGAGCCAGGTATAGGCTACGGCGTAGGGAAAGGTGTAGGGCTTGTGGTAGGTTTCCGTTCCGGGCTAGGGTTAGGGTTAGGGAACGGCAAGGCTTAGGGCACAGGTGAGGGTCCGCAAACGTGGGATGGTCAGGCTACGTGCTGACGCACGGGTCAGTGCCAACGTACGGGCCAGGAGTAGGCTACGGCTTGGGGTTAAGGTGTAGGGCTGGTGGTGGTTTTCAGTTCCGGGCTAGGGTTAGGGTTAGGGAACGGCAAGGCTTAGGGCCCAGGTGAGGGTACGGAAACGTGGGAGGGTCAGGGTACGTGATGATGCACGGGTCAGTTCCAGCGTACTGGCCAGGAGTAGCCTACGGCTTGGGGGTTAGGTGTAGGGCTGGTGGTGGGTTTCCGTTCCGGGCTAGGGTTAGGGTTAGGGAACGGCAAGACTTAGGGCACAGGTGAGGGTACGGAAACGTGGGAGAGTCAGGCTACATGCTGACGCACGGGTCAGTGCCAGCGTATGGGCCACGAATAGGCTATGGCTTGGGGGTAAGCTGTAGGGCTGGTGGTGGGTTTCCGTTCCGGACTAGGGTTAGGGTTAGGGAATGGCAAGGCTTAGGGCACAGGTGAGGGTACGGAAACGTGTGAGGTTCAGGCTACATGCTGACGCACGTGTCAGTGCCAGCGTACGTGCCAGGGGTAGGCTACGGCGTAGGGTAAGGTGTAGGGCTGCTGGTGGGTTTCTGTTCATGGCTAGGGTGAGGGTGAGGGAACGGCAAGGCTTAGGGCACAGGTGATGGTAGAGAAACGTGGGAGGGTCAGGCTACGTGCTGACGCACGGGTAGGTGCCAGCGTACGGGCCAGGAGTAGTCTACGGCTTGTGGGTAAGTTTTAGGGCTGGTGGGGGGTTTCCGTTCCGGGCTAGGGTTAGGGTTAGGGATCGGCAACGCTTAGGGCACATGTGAGGGTACGGAAACGTGGGAGGGTATGGCTACGTGCTGAAGCACGGGTCAGTGCCAGGGTATGGGCAAGGAGTAGGCTACGGCATAGGGTAAGGTGTAGGGCGGGTGGTGGGTTTCCGTTCCGGGCTAGGGTTAGGGTAAGGGAACGGCAAGGCTTAGGGCACAGGTGAGTGTACGGAAAAGTGGGAGGGTCAGGCTACGAGATGACGCACGGGTCAGTGCCAGCGTACGGGCCAGGAGTAGGCTACGGCGTAGGGAAAGGTGTAGGGCTGGTGGTGGGTTTGCGTTCCGGGCTGGGTTTAGGGATAGGGAACATCAAGGCTTAGGGCACATGTGAGGGTACGGAAACGTGAGAGGGTCAGGCTACATGCTGACGCACGGGTCAGTGCCAGCGTACGGGCCAGGAGTAGGCTACGGTGTAGCGTATGGTGTAGGGCTGGTGGTGGGTTTCCGTTCCGGGCTAGGGTTAGGGTTAGGGAACGTCAAGGCTTAGGGCACAGGTGAGGGTACGGAAAAGTGGGAGGGTCAGGCTACGTGCTGATGCACGGGTCAGTGCCAGCGTACGGGCCAGGAGTAGGCTACGGCTTGTGGCTAAGTTTTAGGGCTGAGGGTGGCTTTCCGTTCCGGGCTAGCGTTAGGGTTATGGAACGGCAAGGCTTAGGGCACGGGTGAGGGTACAGAAACGTGGGAGGGTCAGGCTACTTGCTGATGCTAAGGTTAGTGCCACCGAACGGTCCAGGAGTAGGCTACGGCTTGGGGGTAAGTTGTAGGGCTGGTGGTGGGTTTCCGTTCCGGGCTAGGGTTAGGGTTACGGAACGGCAAGGCTTAGGGCACAGGTGAGGGTACGGAAACGTTGGAGAGACAGGCTACGTTTTGACGCAGGGGTCAGTGCCAGCCTATGGGCCAGGAGTAGGCTACGGCGTGGTGGTAATTTGTAGGGCTTGTGGTGGTTTTCTGTTTCGTGCTAGGTTTAGGGTTAGGGAACGTCAAGGCTTAGGGCACAGGTGAGGGTACGGAAACGTGGGAGGGTCAGGCTACTTGCTGACGCACGGCTCAGTGACAGCGTACGGGCCGGGAATAAGCTATGTCGTAGGGTAGAGTGTAGGGCTGGTGGTGGGTTTCTGTTCCGGGCTAGGGTTAGGGTTAGGAAACGGCAAGGCTTAGGGCACAGGTGAGGGTACGGAAACGTGTGAGGGTCAGGCTACGTGCTGACGCACGTGTCAGTGCCAGCGTACCGGCCAGGAGTAGGCTACGGCTTGGGGGTAAGGTGTAGGGCTGGTGGTGGGTTTCCATTCCGGGCTAGGGTTAGTGTTACGGAACGGCAAGGCTTAGGGCACGGGTGAGTGTACAGAAACTTGGGAGGGTCAGGCTACTTGCTGACGCACGGGTCAGTGCCAGCGTACGGGCCAGGAGTAGGCTACGGCTTGGGGGTAAGTTGTAGGGCTGGTGGTGGGTTTCCGTTCAAGGCTAGGGTTAGTGTTACGGAACGGCAAGGCTTAGGGCACGGGTGAGTGTACAGAAACTTGGGAGGGTCAGGCTACTTGCTGATGCTAGGGTTAGTGCCACCGAACGGGCCAGGATTAGGCTACGGCTTGGGGGTAAGGTGTAGGTCTGGTGGTGGGTTTCCGTTCCGGGCTAGGGTTAGGGTTACGGAACGGCAAGGCTTAGGGCACAGATGAGGGTACGGAAACGTGGGAGGGTCAGGCTACATGCTGACGCAAGGGTCAGTGCCAACGTACAGGCCAGGAGTAGGCTACGGCGGAGGTTAAGGTTTAGGGCTGGTGCTGGGTTTCCGTTCCGGGCTAGGGTTAGGGTTAGGGAACGGCAAGGCTTAGGGCACAGGTGAGGGTCCACAAACGGGGGAGGGTCAGGCTTCGTGCTGACGCACGGGTCTGTGCCAGCGTACGGGCCAGAAAGAGGCTACGACTTGGGGGTAAGGTGTAGGGCTGGTGGTGGGTTTCCCTTCCGGGCTACGGTTAGGGTTAGGGAACGGCAAGGCTTAGGGCACAGGTGAGGGTACGGAAACGTGGGAGGGTCAGGCTGCATGCTGACGCACGGTTCAGTGCCAGCGTACGGGCCAGGAATAGGCTATGGATTGGTGGTAAGCTGTAGGGCTGGTGTTGGGTTTCCGTTCCGGACTAGGGTTACGGTTAGGGAACGGCAAGGCTTAGGGCACAGGTGAGGGTACGGAAACGTGTGAGGGTCAGGCTACGTGCTGACGCACGGCTCAGTGCCAGCGTACGGGCCAGGAATAGGCTATGGCGTAGGGTAGAGTGTAGGGCTGGTGGTGGGTTTCTGTTCCGGGCTAGGGTTAGGGTTAGGAAACGGCAAGGATTAGGGCACAGGTGAGGGTACGGAAACATGTGAGGGTCAGGCTACGTGCTGACGCACGTATCAGTGCCAGCGTACCGGCCAGGAGTAGGCTACGGCTTTGGCGTAAGGTGTAGGGCTGGTGGTGTGTTTCCGTTCAGGGCTAGGGTTAGGGTTAGTGAACGGCAAGGCTTAGGGCACAGGTGAGGGTACAGAAACGTGGGAGGGTCAGGCTACGTGCTGATGAAACGGTGAGTGCCTGCGTACGAGCCAGGAATAGGCTACGGCGTTGGGAAATGTGTAGGGCTGGTGGTGGGTTTCCGTTCCTTGCTAGAGTTAGGGTTAGGGTACGGCAAGGCTTAGGGCACAGGTGAGGGTCCGCAAACGTGGGAGGGTCAGGCTACGTGCTGAAGCACAGGTCAGTGCCCGCGTATGGGCCAGGTGTAGGCTACGGCATAGGGTAAGGTGTAGGGCTGGTGGTGGGTTTCTGTTCCGGGCTAGGGTTAGTGTTAGGGAATGGCAAGGCTTAGGGCCCAGGTGAGGGTACGGAAACGTGGGAGGGTCAAACTCCATGCTGACACATGGGTCAGTGCGAGCGTACGGGCGAGGAGTAGGCTACCCAGTAGGGAAAGGTTTAGGGATGGTGGTGGTTTTCCGTTCCGGGTTAGGGTTAGGGTTAGGGAACGGCAAGGCTTAGGGCACAGGTGAGGGTACGGAAACGTGGGAGGTTCTGGCTACGTGCTGACGCACGGGTCAGTGCCAGCGTACGGGCCAGGATTAGGCTACAGCGTAGGGAAAGGTGTAGGCCTGGTGGTGGGTTTTCGTTCCGGGCTATGGTTAGGGTTAGGGAACGGCAAGGCTTAGGGCACAGGTGATGGTACGGAAACGTGGGAGGGTCTGGCTACGTGCTGACGCATGGGTCAGTGCCAGGGTACAGGCAAGGAGAAGGCTAGGGCATAGGCTAATGAGAAGGGCTGGTGGTGGGTTTCCGTTCCGGGCTAGGGCTAGGGTAAGGGAACGGCAAGGCTTAGGGCACTGGTGAGGGTACGGAAAAGTGGGAGGTTCAGGCTACGTGATGACGCACGGTTCAGTGCCAGCGTACGGGCCAGGAGTAGGCTACGGCATAGGGAAAGGTGTAGGGCTGGTGGTGGGTTTGCGTTCCGGGCTAGGGTTAGGATTAGGGAACGTCAAGACTTAGGGCACATGTGAGGATACGGAAACGTGGGAGGGTCAGGCTACATGCTGACGCAAGGGTCAGTGCCACCGTACAGGCCAAGAGTAGGCTATGGCTTGGGGTTAAGTTGTAGGGCTGGTGGTGGTTTTCCGTTCCGGGCTAGGGATAGGGTTAGGGAACGGCAAGGCGTAGGGCACAGCTGAGGGTACGGAAACGTGGGAGGGTCAGGCTACGTGCTGATGCGCGGCTCAGTGGCAGCGTACCGGGCAGGAGTAGGCTACGGTATATGGTAAGGTGTAGGGCTGGTGGTGGGATTCCGTTCCGGGCTAGGGTTAGGGTTAGGGAACGGCAAGGCTTAGAGCTCAGGTAAGGGTACATAAAAGTGGGAGGGTCAGGCTACGTGCTGACGCACGGGTCAGTGCCATTGTATGGGACAGGAGTAGGCTACGGCTTGTGGGTAAGGTTTAGGGCTCGTGGTGGGTTTCTGTTCCGGACTAGGGTAAGGGTTAGGGAACGGCAAGGCTTTGGGCACACGTGAGGGTACGGAAACGTGGGAGGGTCAGGCTACGTGCTGATGAAAGTGTCAGTGCCTGTGTACGGGCCAGGAATATGCTACGGCGTAGGGAAAGGTATAGGGCTGGTGGTGGGTTTCTGTTCCAGGCTAGGGTTAGGGTTAGGGAACGGCAAGGCTTAGGGCACAGGTGTGGTTAAGGAAACGTGGGAGGGTCAGGCTACATGCTGACGCACGGGTCAGTGCCAGCATACGGGCCAGGACTAGGCTACGGCATACAATAAGGTGTAGGGCTGGTGGTGGTTTTCCGTTCCGGGCTAGGGTTAGGGTTAGCGAACGGCAAGGCTTAGGGCACAGGTGAGGGTACGGAAACGTGGGAGGGTCAGTCTACGTGCTGACTCACGGGTCAGTGCCAGCATATGGGCCATGAGTAGGCTACGTCTTGGGGGTAAGGTGTAGGGCTGGTGGTGGGTTTCCATTCCGGGCTAGGGTTAGGGTTATGGAACGGCAAGGCTTAGGGCACGGGTGAGGGTACAGAAACGTGGGAGTGTCAGGCTACTTGGTGATGCTAGGGTTAGTGCCACCGAACGGGCCAGGAGTAGGCTACGGCTTGGGTGTAAGTTGTAGGGCTGGTGGTTGGTTTCCATTCCGGGCTAGGGTTAGGGATACGGAACGGCAAGGCTTAGGGCACAGGTGAGGGTACGGAAACTTGGGAGGGTCAGGCTACATGCTGACGCAAGGTCCTGTGCCACCGTACAGGCCAGGACAAGGCTACGGCGTAGGTTAATGTGTATGACTGGTGGTGGGTTTCTGTTCCGGGCTACGGTTAGGGTTAGGGAACGGCAAGGCTTAGGTCACAGATGAGGGTACGGAAACGTGGGAGGGTCAGGCTACATGCTGACGCACGGGTCAGTGCCAGCGTACGGGCCATGACTAGGCTACGGCATACGATAAGGTGTAGAGCTGGTGGTGGGTTTCCGTTCCGGGCTAGGGTTAGGGTTAGGGAACGGCAAGGCTTAGGGCACAGGTGAGGGTCCACAAACGTGGGAGGGTCAGGCTTCGTGCAGACGCACGGGTCTGTGCCAGCGTACGGGCCAGGAGTAGGCTACGGCTTGGGGGTAAGGTGTAGGGCTGGTGGTGGGTTTCCCTTCAGGGCTACCGTTAGGGTTAGGGAACGGCAAGGCTTAGCTCACAGGTGAGGGTACGGAAACGTGGGAGGGTCAGGCTACATGCTGACGCAAGGGTCAGTGCCACCGTACAGGCCAGGACTAGGCTACGGCGTAGGTTAATGTGTAGGGCTGGTGGTGGTTTTCCGTTCCGGGCTAGGGTGAGGGTGAGGGAACCGCAAGGCTTAGGGCACAGGTGATGGTACAGAAACGTGGGAGGGTCAGGCTACGTGCTGACGCATGGGTCAGTGCCAGCGTACGGGCCAGGAGTAGGCTACGGCTTGTGGGTACGTTTTAGGGCTGGTGGTGGGTTTCATTTCCGGGCTAGGGTTAGGTTTAGGGAACGGCAAGGCTTAGGGCACAGGTGAGGTTACGGAAACGTGGGAGGGACAGGCTACGTTTTGACGCAGGGGTCAGTGCCAGCCTATGGGAAAGGAGTAGGCTACGGCGTGGTGGTAATTTGTAGGGCTTGTGGTGGTTTTCTGTTTCGGGCTAGGTTTAGGGTTAGGGAACGTCAAGGCTTAGGGCACAGATGAGGGTACGGAAACGTGGGAGGGTCAGGCTACTTGCTGACGCACGGCTCAGTGCCAGCGTACGGGCCAGGAATAAGCTATGGCGTAGGGTAGAGTGTAGGGCTGGTGGTGGGTTTCTGTTCCGGGCTAGGGTTAGGGTTAGGAAACGGCAAGGCTTAGGGCACAGGTGAGGGTACGGAAACGTGTGAGGGTCAGGCTACGTGCTGACGCACGTGTCAGTGCCAGCGTACCGGCCAGGAGTAGGCTACGGCTTGGGGGTAAGTTGTAGGGCTGGTGGTGTGTTTCCGTTCCGGGCTAGGGTTAGGGTTAGTGAACGGCAAGGCTTAGGGCACAGGTGAGGGTACAGAAACGTGGGAGGGTCAGGCTAAGTGCTGATGAATGTGTCAGTGCCTGCGTACGAGCCAGGAATAGGCTACGGCGTAGGGAAAGGTGTAGGGCTGGTGGCGGGTTTCCGTTCCGGTCTAGGGTTAGGGTTAGGGAACGGCAAGTCTTAGGGCACAGGTGAGGGTCCGCAAACGTGGGAGGGTCAGGCTACGTGCTGAAGCACAGGTCAGTGCCTGCGTACGGGCCAGGTTTAGGCTACGGCGTAGTGTAAGGTGTAGGGCTGGTGGTGGGTTTTCGTTCCGGGCTACAGTTAGGGTTAGGGAACGGCAAGGCTTTGGGCACATGTGAGGGTACGGAAACTTGGGAGGGTATGGCTACGTGCTGACGCACGGGTCAGTGCCAGCGTACGGGCCAGGAGTAGGCTACGGCTCGGGGGTAAGGTGTAGGTCTGGTGGTGGGTTTCCGTTCCGGGCTAGGGTTAGGGTTACAGAACGGCAAGGCTTAGGGCACAGATGAGGGTACGGAAACGTGGGAGGGTCAGGCTACATGCTGACGCAAGGGTCAGTGCCAACGTACAGGCCAGGAGTAGGTTACGGCGGAGATTAAGGTTTAGGGCTGGTGCTGGGTTTCCGTTCCGGGCTAGGGTTAGGGTTAGGGAACGGCAAGGCTTAGGGCACAGATGAGGGTACGGAAACGTTGAGGGTCAGGCTACGTGCTGATGAAAGAGTCAGTGCCTGTGTACGGGCCAGGAATAAGCTACGGCTTGGGGTAAGGTGTAGGGCTGGTGGTGGGTTTCTGTTCCGGGCTAGGTATCGGGTTAGGGAACGGCAAGGATTAGGGAACAGGTGAGGTTACGGAAACGTGGGAGGGTCAGGCTACATGCTGACACACGGGTCAGTGCCAGCGTACGGGCCAGGTCTAGGCTACGGCATACGATAAGGTGTAGGGCTGGTGGTGGGATTCCGTGCCGCGCTAGGGTTAGGGTTAGGGAACGGCAAGGCTTAGGGCACATGTGAGAATACGGTAACATGGGAGGGTCAGGCTACGTGCTTAAGCACAGGTCAGTGCCCGCGTACGGGCCAGGTGTAGGCTACGGCATAGAGTAAGGTGTAGGGCTGGTGGTGGGTTTCCGTTCCGGGCTAGGGTTAGGGTTAGGGAACGGCAAGGCTTAGGGCACAAGTGAGGGTACGTAAACGTGGGAGGGTCAGTCTACTTGCTGATGAAAGGGTCAGTGCCTGGGTATGAGCCAAGAATACGTTACGGCGTAGGGAAAGGTGTAGGGTTGGAGGTGGGTTTCCGTTCCGGGCTAGGGTTAGGGTTAGGGAACGGCAAGGCTTAGGGCACAGGTGAGGGTCCACAAACGGGGGAGGGTCAGGCTTCGTGCTGACGCACGGGTCTGTGCCAGCGTACGGGCCAGAAGGAGGCTACGACTTGGGGGTAAGGTGTAGGGATGGTGGTGGGTTTCCCTTCCGGGCTACGGTTAGGGTTAGGGAACGGCAAGGCTTAGGGCACAGGTGAGGGTACGGAAACGTTGGAGAGTCAGGCTACGTGATGATGCACGGGTCAGTGCCAGCGTACTGGCCAGGAGTAAGCTACGGCTTGGGGGTTACGTTTAGGGCTGGTGGTGGGTTTCCGTTCCGGGCTAGGGTTAGGGTTAGGGAACGGCAAAGCTTAGGGCACAGGTGAGGGTACGGAAACGTGGGTGGGTCAGGCTGCATGCTGACGCACGGTTCAGTGCCAGCGTAAGGGCCAGGAATAGGCTATGGCTTGGGGGTAAGCTGTAGGGCAGGTGTTGGGTTTCCGTTCCGGACTAGGGTTACGGTTAGGGAACGGCAAGGCTTAGGGCACAGGTGAGGGTACGGAAACGTGTGAGGGTCAGGCTACGTGCTGACGCACGGCTCAGTGCCAGCGTACGGGCCAGGAATAGGCTATGGCGTAGGGTAGAGTGTAGGGCTGGTGGTGGGTTTCTGTTACGGGCTAGGGTTAGGGTTAGGAAACGGCAAGGATTAGGGCACAGGTGAGGGTACGGAAACGTGTGAGGGTCAGGCTACGTGCTGACGCACGTGTCAGGGCCAGCGTACCGGCCAGGAGTAGGCTACGGCTTGGGCGTAAGGTTTAGGGCTGGTGGTGTGTTTCCGTTCAGGGCTAGGGTTAGGGTTAGTGAACGGCAAGGCTTAGGGCACAGGTGAGGGTACAGAAACGTGGGAGGGTCAGGCTACATGCTGATGAAACGGTGAGTGCCTGCGTACGAGCCAGGAATAGGCTACGGCGTTGGGAAATGTGTAGGGCTGGTGGTGGGTTTCCGTTCCTTGCTAGGGTTAGGGTTAGGGTACGGCAAGGCTTAGGGCACAGGTGAGGGTCCGCAAACGTGGGAGGGTCAGGCTACGTGCTGAAGCACAGGTCAGTGCCCGCGTACGGGCCAGGTGTAGGCTACGGCATAGGGTAAGGTGTAGGGCTGGTGGTGGGTTTCCGTTCCGGGCTAGGGTTAGTGTTAGGGAATGGCAAGGCTTAGGGCCCAGGTGAGGGTACGGAAACGTAGGAGGGTCAAACTCCATGCTGACGCACGGGTCAGTGCGAGCGTACGGGCGAGGAGTAGGCTACCCAGTAGGGAAAGGTTTAGGGATGGTGGTGGTTTTCCGTTCCGGGTTAGGGTTAGGGTTAGGGAATGGCAAGGCTTAGGGCACAGGTGAGGGTACGGAAACGTGGGAGGTTCTGGCTACGTGCTGACGCATGGGTCAGTGCCAGCGTACGGGCCAGGAGTAGGCTACAGCGTAGGGAAAGGTGTAGGCCTGGTGGTGGGTTTTCGTTCTGGGCTATGGTTAGGGTTAGGGAACGGCAAGGCTTAGGGCACAGGTGATGGTACGGAAACGTGGGAGGGTCTGGCTACGTGCTGACGCATGGGTCAGTGCCAGAGTACAGGCAAGGAGAAGGCTACGGCATAGGCTAAGGAGTAGGGCTGGTGGTGGGTTTCCGTTCCGGGCTAGGGCTAGGGTAAGGGAACGGCAAGGCTTAGGGCACTGGTGAGGGTACGGAAAAGTGGGAGGGTCAGGCTACGTGATGACGCACGGTTCAGTGCCAGCGTACGGGCCAGGAGTAGGCTACGGCATAGGGAAAGGTGTAGGGCTGGTGGTGGGTTTGCGTTCCGGGCTAGGGTTAGGTTTATGGAACGTCAAGACTTAGGGCACATGTGAGGGTACGGAAACGTGGGAGGGTCAGGCTACATGCTGACGCAAGGGTCAGTGCCACCGTACAGGCCAGGAGTAGGCTATGGCTTGGGTTTAAGTTGTAGGGCTGGTGGTGGGTTTCCGTTCCGGGCTAGGGATAGGGTTAGGGAACGGCAAGGCGTAGGGCACAGCTGAGGGTACGGAAACGTGGGAGGGTCAGGCTACGTGCTGATGCACGGCTCAGTGGCAGCGTACCGGGCAGGAGTAGGCTACGGTATATGGTAAGTTGTAGGGCTGGTGGTGGGATTCCGTTCCGGGCTAGGGTTAGGGTTAGGGAACGGCAAGGCTTAGGGCTCAGGTAAGGGTACATAAAAGTGGGAGGGTCAGGCTACGTGCTGACGCACGGGTCAGTGCCATTGTATGGGACAGGAGTAGGCTACGGCTTGTGGGTAAGGTTTAGGGCTCGTGGTGGGTTTCTGTTCCGGGCTAGGGTAAGGGTTAGGGAACGGCAAGGCTTTGGGCACACGTGAGGGTACGGAAACTTGGGAGGGTCAGGCTACGTGCTGATGAAAGGGTCAGTGCCTGTGTACGGGCCAGGAATATGCTACGGCGTAGGGAAAGGTATAGGGCTGGTGGTGGGTTTCTGTTCCGGGCTAGGGTTAGGGTTAGGGAACGGCAAGGCTTAGGGCACAGCTGTGGTTAAGGAAACGTGGGAGGGTCAGGCTACATGCTGTCGCACAGGTCAGTGCCAGCATACGGGCCAGGACTAGGCTACGGCATACAATAAGGTGTAGGGCTGGTGGTGGTTTTCCGTTCCGGGCTAGGGTTAGGGTTAGGGAACGGCAAGGCTTAGGGCACAGGTGAGGGTACGGAAACGTGGGAGGGACAGGCTACATGCTGAAGCACGGGTCAGTGCCAGCGTACGGGCCAGGAATAGGCTATGGATTGGGGGTAAGCTGTAGGGCTGGTGGTGGGTTTCCGTTCCGGACTAGGGATAGGGTTAGGGAGCGACAAGGCTTAGGGCACAGGTGAGGGTACGGAAACGTGTGAGGGTCAGGCTACGTGCTGACGCACGTGTCAGTGCCAGCGTACGGGCCAGGAGTAGGCTATGGTATAGGGTAAAGTTTAGGGATGCTGGTGGGTTTCCGTTCATGGCTAGGGTTAGGGTGAGGGAACGGCAAGTCTTAGGGCACAGGTGAGTGTACGGAAACGTGGGAGGGTCAGACTACGTGCTGACTCACGGGTCAGTGCCAGCGTAC
Organism: Mesoplodon mirus; assembly: GCF_964341445.2. NCBI lineage: Eukaryota > Metazoa > Chordata > Mammalia > Artiodactyla > Ziphiidae > Mesoplodon > Mesoplodon mirus. Next base: position 223,750 of record NW_028295329.1, read on the forward strand.
GGGCCAGGAGTAGGCTACGGCGTATGGTAAGGTGTAGGGATTGTGGTGGGTTTCCGTTCCGGGCTAGGGTTAGGGTTAGGGAATGGCAAGGCTTAGGGCACATGTGAGGTTATGGAAACGTGGGTGGGTCAGGCTACGTGCTGACGCACGGGTCAGTGCCAGCATATGGGCCAGGAGTAGGCTACGGCATTGTGGTAAGTTGTAGGGCTGTTGGTGGGTTTCTGTACCGGGCTAGGGTTAGGGTTAGGAAACGTCAAGGCTTAGGGCACAGGTGAGGTTACGGAAACGTGGGAGGGTCAGGCTACGTGCTGACGCACGGGTCAGTGCCAGCGTACGGGCCAGGAATAGGCTATGGCGTAGGGTAGAGTGTAGGGCTGGTGGTGGGTTTCTGTTCCGGGCTAAGGTTAGGGTTAGGGAACGGCAAGGCTTAGTGCACAGGTGAGGGTACGGAAACGTGTGAGGGTCAGGCTACGTTCTGACGCACGTGTCAGTGCCAGCGTACCGGCCAGGAGTAGGCTACGGCTTTGGGGTAAGGTGTAGGGCTGGTGGTGGGTTTCCGTTCCGGGCTAGGTTTAGGGTTAGTGAACGGCAAGGCTTAGGGCACAGCTGAGGGTACGGAAACGTGGGATGGTCAGGCTACGTGCTGATGAAAGGGTCAGTGCCTGCGTACGAGCCAGGAATAGGCTACAGCGTAGGGAACGGTGTAGGGCTTGTGGTGGGTTTCCGTTCCGGGCTAGGGTTAGGGTTAGGGAATGGCAAGGCTTAGGGCACAGGTGAGTGTCCGCAAACTTGGGAGGGTCAGGCTACGTGCTGACGCACGGGTCAGTGCCAACGTACGGGCCAGGAGTAGGCTACGGCTTGGGGTTAAGGTGTAGGGCTGGTGGAGGATTTCCGTTCTGGGCTAGGGTTAGGGTTAGGGAACGGCAAGACTTAGGGCACAGGTGAGGGTACGGAAACGTGGGAGGGTCAGGCTACATGCTGACGCACGGGTCAGTGCCAGCGTATAGGCCAGGAATAGGCTATGGCTTGGGGGTAAGCTGTAGGGCTGGTGGTGGGTTTCCGTTCCGGACTAGGGTTAGGGTTAGGGAATGGCAAGGCTTAGGGCACAGGTGAGGGTACGGAAACGTGTGAGGTTCAGGCTACATGCTGACGCACGTGTCAGTGCCAGCGTACGTGCCAGGGGTAGGCTACGGTGTAGGGTAAGGTGTAGTGCTGCTGGTGGGTTTCTGTTCATGGCTAGGGTGAGGGTGAGGGAACGGCAAGGCTTAGGGCACAGGTGATGGTAGAGAAACGTGGGAGGGTCAGGCTACGTGCTGACGCACGGGTCAGTGCCAGCGTACGGGCCAGGAGTAGTCTACGGCTTGTGCGTAAGTTTTAGGGCTGGTGGTGGGTTTCCGTTCAGGGCTAGGGTTAGGGTTAGGGAATGGCAAGGCTTAGGGCACATGTGAGGGTACAGAAACGTGGGAGGGTATGCCTACGTGCTGAAGCACGGGTCAGTGCCAGGGTACGGGCAAGGAGTAGGCTACGGCATAGGGTAAGGTGTAGGGCGGGTGGTGGGTTTCCGTTCCGGGCTAGGGTTAGTGTTAGGGAATGGCAAGGCTTAGGGCCCAGGTGAGGGTACGGAAACGTGGGAGGGTCAAACTCCATGCTGACACACGGGTCAGTGCGAGCGTACGGGCGAGGAGTAGGCTACCCAGTAGGGAAAGGTTTAGGGATGGTGGTGGTTTTCCGTTCCGGGTTAGGGTTAGGGTTAGGGAACGGCAAGGCTTAGGGCACAGGTGAGGGTTCGGAAACGTGGGAGGTCCTGGCTACGTGCTGACGCACGGGTCAGTGCCAGCGTACGGGCCAGGTGTAGGCTACAGCGTAGGGAAAGGTGTAGGCCTGGTGGTGGGTTTTCGTTCCGGGCTATGGTTAGGGTTAGGGAACGGCAAGGCTTAGGGCACAGGTGATGGTACGGAAACGTGGGAGGGTCTGGCTACGTGCTGACGCATGGGTCAGTGCCAGGGTACAGGCAAGGAGAAGGCTACGGCATAGGCTAATGAGTAGGGCTGGTGGTGGGTTTCCGTTCCGGGCTAGGGCTAGGGTAAGGGAACGGCAAGGCTTAGGGCACTGGTGAGGGTACGGAAACTTGGGAGGGTCAGGCTACGTGCTGATGCACGGCTCAGTGGCAGCGTACCGGGCAGGAGTAGGCTACGGTATATGGTAAGTTGTAGGGCTGGTGGTGGGATTCCGTTCCGGGCTAGGGTTAGGGTTAGGGAACGGCAAGGCTTAGGGCTCAGGTAAGGGTACATAAAAGTGGGAGGGTCAGGCTACGTGCTGACGCACGGGTCAGTGCCATTGTATGGGACAGGTGTAGGCTACGGCTTGTGGGTAAGGTTTAGGGCTCGTGGTGGGTTTCTGTTCCGGGCTAGGGTAAGGGTTAGGGAACGGCAAGGCTTTGGGCACACGTGAGGGTACGGAAACTTGGGAGGGTCAGGCTACGTGCTGATGAAAGGGTCAGTGCCTGTGTACGGGCCAGGAATATGCTACGGCGTAGGGAAAGGTATAGGGCTGGTGGTGGGTTTCTGTTCCGGGATAGGGTTAGGGTTAGGGAACGGCAAGGCTTAGGGCACAGGTGTGGTTAAGGAAACGTGGGAGGGTCAGGCTACATGCTGTCGCACAGGTCAGTGCCAGCATACGGGCCAGGACTAGGCTACGGCATACAATAAGGTGTAGGGCTGGTGGTGGTTTTCCGTTCCGGGCTAGGGTTAGGGTTAGGGAACGGCAAGGCTTAGGGCACAGGTGAGGGTACGGAAACGTGGGAGGGACAGGCTACATGCTGAAGCACGGGTCAGTGCCAGCGTACGGGCCAGGAATAGGCTATGGATTGGGGGTAAGCTGTAGGGCTGGTGGTGGGTTTCCGTTCCGGACTAGGGATAGGGTTAGGGAACGACAAGGCTTAGGGCACAGGTGAGGGTACGGAAACGTGTGAGGGTCAGGCTACGTGCTGACGCACGGGTCAGTGCCAGCGTACGGGCCAGGAGTAGGCTATGGTATAGGGTAAAGTTTAGGGATGCTGGTGGGTTTCCGTTCATGGCTAGGGTTAGGGTGAGGGAACGGCAAGACTTAGGGCACAGGTGAGTGTACGGAAACGTGGGAGGGTCAGACTACGTGCTGACTCACGGGTCAGTGCCAGCGTACGGGCCAGGAGTAGGCTACGGCGTATGGTAAGGTGTAGGGATTGTGGTGGGTTTCCGTTCCGGGCTAGGGTTAGGATTAGGGAATGGCAAGGCTTAGGGCACAGGTGAGGGTACAGAAACGTGGGAGGGTCAGGCTACATGCTGACGCACGGGTCAGTGCCAGCGTACGGCCCAGGACTAGGCTACGGCATACGATAAGGTGTAGGGCTGGTGGTGGGATTCCGTGCTGGGCTCGGGTTAGGGTTAGGGAACGGCAAGGCTTAGGGCACGCGTGAGGGTACAGTAACATTGGAGGGTCAGGCTACGTGCTGAAGCACAGGTCAGTGCCCGAGTACGGGCCAGGTGTAGTCTATGGCATAGAGTAAGGTGTAGGGCTGGTGGTGGTTTTCCGTTCAGGGCTAGGGTTAGGGTTAGGGAATGGCAAGGCTTAGGGCACATGTGAGGTTATGGAAACGTGGGTGGGTCAGGCTACGTGCTGACGCACGGGTCAGTGCCAGCATATGGGCCAGGAGTAGGCTACGGCATTGTGGTAAGTTGTAGGGCTGTTGGTGGGTTTCTGTACCGGGCTAGGGTTAGGGTTAGGAAACGTCAAGGCTTAGGGCACAGGTGAGGGTACGGAAACGTGGGAGGGTCAGGCTACGTGCTGACGCACGGGTCAGTGCCAGCGTACGGGCAAGGAATAGGCTATGGCGTAGGGTAGAGTGTAGGGCTGGTGGTGGGTTTCTGTTCCGGGCTAAGGTTAGGGTTAGGGAACGGCAAGGCTTAGTGCACAGGTGAGGGTACGGAAACGTGTGAGGGTCAGGCTACGTTCTGACGCACGTGTCAGTGCCAGCGTACCGGCCAGGAGTAGGCTACGGCTTTGGGGTAAGGTGTAGGGCTGGTGGTGGGTTTCCGTTCCGGGCTAGGTTTAGGGTTAGTGAACGGCAAGGCTTAGGGCACAGCTGAGGGTACGGAAACGTGGGATGGTCAGGCTACGTGCTGATGAAAGGGTCAGTGCCTGCGTACGAGCCAGGAATAGGCTACAGCGTAGGGAACGGTGTAGGGCTTGTGGTGGGTTTCCGTTCCGGGCTAGGGTTAGGGTTAGGGAATGGCAAGGCTTAGGGCACAGGTGAGGGTCCGCAAACTTGGGAGGGTCAGGCTACGTGCTGACGCACGGGTCAGTGCCAACGTACGGGCCAGGAGTAGGCTACGGCTTGGGGTTAAGGTGTAGGGCTGGTGGTGGATTTCCGTTCTGGGCTAGGGTTAGGGTTAGGGAACGGCAAGACTTAGGGCACAGGTGAGGGTACGGAAACGTGGGAGGGTCAGGCTACATGCTGACGCACGGGTCAGTGCCAGCGTATAGGCCAGGAATAGGCTATGGCTTGGGGGTAAGCTGTAGGGCTGGTGGTGGGTTTCCGTTCCGGACTAGGGTTAGGGTTAGGGAATGGCAAGGCTTAGGGCACAGGTGAGGGTACGGAAACGTGTGAGGTTCAGGCTACATGCTGACGCACGTGTCAGTGCCAGCGTACGTGCCAGGGGTAGGCTACGGTGTAGGGTAAGGTATAGGGCTGCTGGTGGGTTTCTGTTCATGGCTAGGGTGAGGGTGAGGGAACGGCAAGGCTTAGGGCACAGGTGATGGTAGAGAAACGTGGGAGGGTCAGGCTACGTGCTGACGCACGGGTCAGTGCCAGCGTACGGGCCAGGAGTAGTCTATGGCTTGTGCGTAAGTTTTAGGGCTGGTGGTGGGTTTCCGTTCAGGGCTAGGGTTAGGGTTAGGGAATGGCAAGGCTTAGGGCACATGTGAGGGTACAGAAACGTGGGAGGGTATGCCTACGTGCTGAAGCACGGGTCAGTGCCAGGGTACGGGCAAGGAGTAGGCTACGGCATGGGGTAAGGTGTAGGGCGGGTGGTGGGTTTCCGTTCCGGGCTAGGGTTAGTGTTAGGGAATGGCAAGGCTTAGGGCCCAGGTGAGGGTACGGAAACGTGGGAGGGTCAAACTCCATGCTGACACACGGGTCAGTGCGAGCGTACGGGCGAGGAGTAGGCTACCCAGTAGGGAAAGGTTTAGGGATGGTGGTGGTTTTCCGTTCCGGGTTAGGGTTAGGGTTAGGGAACGGCAAGGCTTAGGGCACAGGTGAGGGTACGGAAACGTGGGAGGTTCTGGCTACGTGCTGACGCACGTGTCAGTGCCAGCGTACGGGCCAGGAGTAGGCTACAGCGTAGGGAAAGGTGTAGGCCTGGTGGTGGGTTTTCGTTCCGGGCTATGGTTAGGGTTAGGGAACGGCAAGGCTTAGGGCACAGGTGATGGTACGGAAACGTGGGAGGGTCTGGCTACGTGCTGACGCATGGGTCAGTGCCAGGGTACAGGCAAGGAGAAGGCTACGGCATAGGCTAAGGAGTAGGGCTGGTGGTGGGTTTCCGTTCCGGGCTAGGGCTAGGGTAAGGGAACGGCAAGGCTTAGGGCACTGGTGAGGGTACGGAAAAGTGGGAGGGTCAGGCTACGTGATGACGCACGGTTCAGTGCCTGCGTACGGGCCAGGAGTAGGCTACGGCATAGGGAAAGGTGTAGGGCTGGTGGTGGGTTTGCGTTCCGGGCTAGGGTTAGGGTTAGGGAACGTCAAGACTTAGGGCACATGTGAGGGTACGGAAACGTGGGAGGGTCAGGCTACATGCTGACGCAAGGGTCAGTGCCACCGTACAGGCCAAGAGTAGGCTATCCTTGGGGTTAAGTTGTAGGGCTGGTGGTGGTTTTCCGTTCCGGGCTAGGGATAGGGTTAGGGAACGGCAAGGCGTAGGGCACAGCTGAGGGTACGGAAACGTGGGAGGGTCAGGCTACGTGCTGATGCACGGCTCAGTGGCAGCGTACCGGGCAGGAGTAGGCTACGGTATATGGTAAGGTGTAGGGCTGGTGGTGGGATTCCGTTCCGGGCTAGGGTTAGGGTTAGGGAACGGCAAGACTTAGGGCTCAGGTAAGGGTACATAAAAGTGGGAGGGTCAGGCTACGTGCTGACGCACGGGTCAGTGCCATTGTATGGGACAGGAGTAGGCTACGGCTTGTGTGTAAGTTTTAGGGCTCGTGGTGGGTTTCTCTTCCGGACTAGGGTAAGGGTTAGGGAACGGCAAGGCTTTGGGCACACGTGAGGGTACGGAAACGTGGGAGGGTCAGGCTACGTGCTGATGAAAGGGTCAGTGCCTGTGTACGGGCCAGGAATATGCTACGGCGTAGGGAAAGGTATAGGGCTGGTGGTGGGTTTCTGTTCCGGGCTAGGGTTAGGGTTAGGGAACGTCAAGGCTTAGGGCACAGGTGTGGTTAAGGAAACGTGGGAGGGTCAGGCTACATGCTGACGCACAGGTCAGTGCCAGCATACGGGCCAGGACTAGGCTACGGCATACAATAAGGTGTAGGGCTGGTGGTGGTTTTCCGTTCCGGGCTAGGGATAGGGTTAGCGAACGGCAAGGCTTAGGGCACAGGTGAGGGTACGGAAACGTGGGAGGGACAGGCTACATGCTGAAGCACGGGTCAGTGCCAGCGTACGGGCCAGGAATAGGCTATGGATTGGGGGTAAGCTGTAGGGCTCGTGGTGGGTTTCCGTTCCGGACTAGGGTTAGGGTTAGGGAACGACAAGGCTTAGGGCACAGGTGAGTGTACGGAAACGTGGGAGGGTCAGACTACATGCTGACTCACGGGTCAGTGCCAGCGTACGGGCCAGGAGTAGGCTACGGCGTATGGTAAGGTGTAGGGATTGTGGTGGGTTTCCGTTCCGGGCTAGGGTTAGGGTTAGGGAATGGCAAGGCTTAGGGCACAGGTGAGGGTACAGAAACGTGGGAGGGTCAGGCTACATGCTGACGCACGGGTCAGTGCCATCATACGGGCCAGGAATAGGCTACGGCATACGATAAGGTGTAGCGCTGGTGGTGTGATTCCGTGCCGGGCTCGGGTTAGGGTTAGGGAACGGCAAGGCTTAGGGCACGCGTGAGGGTACAGTAACATTGGAGGGTCAGGCTACGTGCTGAAGCACAGGTCAGTGCCCGCGTACGGGCCAGGTGTAGTCTACGGCATAGAGTAAGGTGTAGGGCTGGTGGTGGTTTTCCGTTCCGGGCTAGGGTTAGGGTTAGGGAATGGCAAGGCTTAGGGCACATGTGAGGTTATGGAAACGTGGGTGGGTCAGGCTACGTGCTGACGCACGGGTCAGTGCCAGCATATGGGCCAGGAGTAGGCTACGGCATTGTGGTAAGTTGTAGGGCTGTTGGTGGGTTTCTGTACCGGGCTAGGGTTAGGGTTAGGGAACGTCAAGGCTTAGGGCACAGGTGAGGGTACGGAAACGTGGGAGGGTCAGGCTACGTGCTGACGCACGGGTCAGTGCCAGCGTACGGGCCAGGAATAGGCTATGGCGTAGGGAAGAGTGTAGGGCTGGTGGTGGGTTTCTGTTCCAGTCTAAGGTTAGGGTTAGGGAACGGCAAGACTTAGTGCACAGGTGAGGGTACGGAAACGTGTGAGGGTCAGGCTACGTGCTGACGCACGTGTCAGTGCCAGCGTACCGGCCAGGAGAAGGCTACGGCTTTGGGGTAAGGTGTAGGGCTGGTGGTGGGTTTCCGTTCCGGGCTAGGTTTAGGGTTAGTGAACGGCAAGGCTTAGGGCACAGCTGAGGGTACGGAAACGTGGGATGGTCAGGCTACGTGCTGATGAAAGGGTCAGTGCCTGCGTACGAGCCAGGAATAGGCTACAGCGTAGGGAACGGTGTAGGGCTTGTGGTGGGTTTCCGTTCCGGGCTAGGGTTAGGGTTAGGGAATGGCAAGGCTTAGGGCAGAGGTGAGGGTCCGCAAACGTGGGAGGGTCAGGCTACGTGCTGACGCACGGGTCAGTGCCAACATACGGGCCAGGAGTAGGCTACGGCTTGGGGTTAAGTTGTAGGGCTGGTGGTGGTTTTCCGTTCCGGGCTAGGGTTAGGGTTAGGGAACGGCAAGGCTTAGGGCCCAGGTGTGGGTACGGAAACGTGGGAGGGTCAGGGTACGTGATGATGCACGGGTCCGTGCCAGCGTACGGGCCAGGAGTAGTCTACGGCTTGTGCGTAAGTTTTAGGGCTGGTGGTGGGTTTCCGTTCCGGGCTAGGGTTAGGGTTAGGGAACGGCAAGGCTTAGGGGACATGTGAGGGTACAGAAACGTGGGAGGGTATGCCTACGTGCTGAAGCACGGGTCAGTGCCAGGGTACGGGCAAGGAGTAGGCTACGGCATAGGGTAAGGTGTAGGGCGGGTGGTGGGTTTCCGTTCCGGGCTAGGGTTAGGGTAAGGGAACGGCAAGGCTTAGGGCACAGGTGAGGGTACGGAAAAGTGGGAGTGTCAGGCTACGTGATGACGCACGGGTCAGTGCCAGCGTACGGGCCAGGAGTAGGCTACGGCGTAGGGAAATGTGTAGGGCTGGTGGTGGGTTTGCGTTCCGGGCTGGGTTTAGGGATAGGGAACGTCAAGGCTTAGGGCACATGTGAGGGCACGGAAACGTGAGAGGGTCAGGCTACATGCTGACGCACGGGTCAGTGCCAGCGTACGGGCCAGGAGTAGGCTACGGTGTAGCGTATGGTGTAGGGCTGGTGGTGGGTTTCCGTTCCGGGCTAGGGTTAGGGTTAGGGAACGGCAAGGCTTAGGGCACAGGTGAGGGTACGGATAAGTGGGAGGGTCAGGCTACGTGCTGATGCACGGGTCAGTGCCAGCATACGGGCCAGGAGTAGGCTACGGCTTGTGGCTAAGTTTTAGGGCTGGTGGTGTCTTTCCGTTCCGTGCTAGGGTTAGGGTTAGGGAACGGCAAGTCTTAGGGCACAGGTGAGGGTACGGAAACGTGGGAGGGTCAGGCTACGTGCTGACGAACGGGTCAGTGCCCGCATACGGGCCAGGTGTAGGCTACAGCATAGGGTAAGGTGTAGGGCTGGTGGTGTGTTTCCATTCCGGGCTAGGGTTATGGTTAGGGAACGTCAAGTCTTAGGGCACAGGTGAGGGTACGGAAACGTGGGAGGGTCACGCTACGTGCTGACGCACGGGTCAGTGCCAGCATATGGGCCATGAGTAGGCTACGTCTTGGGGGTAAGGTGTAGGGCTGGTGGTGGGTTTCCATTCCGGGCTAGGGTTAGGGTTATGGAACGGCAAGGCTTAGGGCACGGGTGAGGGTACAGAAACGTGGGAGTGTCAGGCTACTTGGTGATGCTAGGGTTAGTGCCACCGAACGGGCCAGGAGTAGGCTACGGCTTGGGTGTAAGTTGTAGGGCTGGTGGTTGGTTTCCATTCCGGGCTAGGGTTAGGGATACGGAACGGCAAGGCTTAGGGCACAGGTGAGGGTACGGAAACGTGGGAGGGTCAGGCTACATGCTGACGCAAGGTTCTGTGCCACTGTACAGGCCAGGACAAGGCTACGGCGTACGTTAATGTGTATGACTGGTGGTGGGTTTCTGTTCCGGGCTACGGTTAGGGTTAGGGAACGGCAAGGCTTAGGTCACAGATGAGGGTACGGAAACGTGGGAGGGTCAGGCTACATGCTGACGCACGGGTCAGTGCCAGCGTACGGGCCATGACTAGGCTACGGCATACGATAAGGTGTAGAGCTGGTGGTGGGTTTCCGTTCCGGGCTAGGGTTAGGGTTAGGGAACGGCAAGGCTTAGGGCACAGGTGAGGGTCCACAAACGTGGGAGGGTCAGGCTTCGTGCAGACGCACGGGTCTGTGCCAGCGTACGGGCCAGGAGTAGGCTACGGCTTGGGGGTAAGGTGTAGGGCTGGTGGTGGGTTTCCCTTCAGGGCTACCGTTAGGGTTAGGGAACGGCAAGGCTTAGCTCACAGGTGAGGGTACGGAAACGTGGGAGGGTCAGTCTACATGCTGACGCAAGGGTCAGTGCCACCGTACAGGCCAGGACTAGGCTACGGCGTAGGTTAATGTGTAGGGCTGGTGGTGGTTTTCCGTTCCGGGCTAGGGTGAGGGTGAGGGAACCGCAAGGCTTAGGGCACAGGTGATGGTACAGAAACGTGGGAGGGTCAGGCTACGTGCTGACTCATGGGTCAGTGCCAGCGTACGGGCCAGGAGTAGGCTACGGCTTGTGGGTACGTTTTAGGGCTGGTGGTGGGTTTCATTTCCGGGCTAGGGTTAGGTTTAGGGAACGGCAAGGCTTAGGGCACAGGTGAGGTTACGGAAACGTGGGAGGGACAGGCTACGTTTTGACGCAGGGGTCAGTGCCAGCCTATGGGCCAGGAGTAGGCTACGGCGTGGTGGTAATTTGTAGGGCTTGTGGTGGTTTTCTGTTTCGGGCTAGGTTTAGGGTTAGGGAACGTCAAGGCTTAGGGCACAGATGAGGGTACGGAAACGTGGGAGGGTCAGGCTACTTGCTGACGCATGGCTCAGTGCCAGCGTACGGGCCAGGAATAAGCTATGGCGTAGGGTAGAGTGTAGGGCTGGTGGTGGGTTTCTGTTCCGGGCTAGGGTTAGGGTTAGGAAACGGCAAGGCTTAGGGCACAGGTGAGGGTACGGAAACGTGTGAGGGTCAGGCTACGTGCTGACGCACGTGTCAGTGCCAGCGTACCGGCCAGGAGTAGGCTACGGCTTGGGGCTAAGTTGTAGGGCTGGTGGTGTGTTTCCGCTCCGGGCTAGGGTTAGGGTTAGTGAACGGCAAGGCTTAGGGCACAGGTGAGGGTACAGAAACGTGGGAGGGTCAGGCTAAGTGCTGATGAAAGTGTCAGTGCCTGCGTACGAGCCAGGAATAGGCTACGGCGTAGGGAAAGGTGTAGGGCTGGTGGCGGGTTTCCGTTCCGGTCTAGGGTTAGGGTTAGGGAACGGCAAGTCTTAGGGCACAGGTGAGGGTCCGCAAACGTGGGAGGGTCAGGCTACGTGCTGAAGCACAGGTCAGTGCCCGCGTATGGGCCAGGTGTAGGCTACGGCATAGGATAAGGTGTAGGGCTGGTGATGGGTTTCCGTTCCGGGGTAAGGTTAGTGTTAGGGAATGGCAAGGTTTAGGGCCCAGGTGAGGGTACGGAAACGTGGGAGGGTCAAACTACATGCTGACGCACGGGTCAGTGCGAGCGTACGGGCGAGGAGTAGGCTACCCAGTAGGGAAAGGTTTAGGGATGGTGGTGGGTTTCCGTACCGGGTTAGGGTTAGGGTTAGGGAACGGCAATGCTTAGGGCACAGGTGATGGTACGGAAACGTGGGAGGGTCAGGCTACGTGCTGACGCACGGGTCAGTGCCAGCGTACGGGCCAGGTTTAGGCTACGGCGTAGTGTAAGGTTTAGGGCTGGTGGTGGGTTTTCGTTCCGGGCTACAGTTAGGGTTAGGGAACGGCAAGGCTTTGGGCACATGTGAGGGTACGGAAACTTGGGAGGGTATGGCTACGTGCTGACGCACGGGTCAGTGCCAGCGTACGGGCCAGGAGTAGGCTACGGCTTGGGGGTAAGGTGTAGGGCTGGTGGTGGGTTTCCGTTCCGGGATAGGGTTAGTGTTACGGAACGGAAAGGCTTAGGGCACGGGTGAGTGTACAGAAACTTGGGAGGGTCAGGCTACTTGCTGATGCTAGGGTTAGTGCCACCGAACGGGCCAGGATTAGGCTACGGCTCGGGGGTAAGGTGTAGGTCTGGTGGTGGGTTTCCGTTCCGGGCTAGGGTTAGGGTTATAGAACGGCAAGGCTTAGGGCACAGATGAGGGTACGGAAACGTGGGAGGGTCAGGCTACATGCTGACGCAAGGGTCAGTGCCAACGTACAGGCCAGGAGTAGGTTACGGAGGAGGTTATGGTTTAGGGCTGGTGCTGGGTTTCCGTTCCGGGCTAGGGTTAGGGTTAGGGAACGGCAAGGCTTAGGGCACAGATGAGGGTACGGAAACGTTGAGGGTCAGGCTACGTGCTGATGAAAGGGTCAGTGCCTGTGTACGGGCCAGGAATAAGCTACGGCTTGGGGTAAGGTGTAGGGCTGGTGGTGGGTTTCTGTTCCGGGCTTGGTTTCGGGTTAGGGAACGGCAAGGATTAGGGAACAGGTGAGGTTACAGAAACGTGGGAGGGTCAGGCTACATGCTGACACACGGGTCAGTGCCAGCGTACGGGCCAGGTCTAGGCTACGGCATACGATAAGGTGTAGGGCTGGTGGTGGGATTCCGTGCCGCGCTAGGGTTAGGGTTAGGGAACGGCAAGGCTTAGGGCACAGGTGAGAATACGGTAACATGGGAGGGTCAGGCTACGTGCTAAAGCACAGGTCAGTGCCCGCGTACGGGCCAGGTGTAGGCTACGGCATAGAGTAAGGTGTAGGGCTGGTGGTGGGTTTCCGTTCCGGGCTAGGGTTAGGGTTAGTGAACGGCAAGGCTTAGGGCACAAGTGAGGGTACGGAAACGTGGTAGGGTCAGTCTACTTGCTGATGAAAGGGTCAGTGCCTGCGTATGAGCCAAGAATACGTTACGGCGTAGGGAAAGGTGTATGGCTGGAGGTGGGTTTCCGTTCCGGGCTAGGGTTAGGGTTAGGGAACGGCAAGGCTTAGGGCACAGGTGAGGGTCCACAAACGGGGGAGGGTCAGGCTTCGTGCTGACGCACGGGTCTGTGCCAGCGTACGGGCCAGAAGGAGGCTACGACTTGGGGGTAAGGTGTAGGGATGGTGGTGGGTTTCCCTTCCGGGCTACGGTTAGGGTTAGGGAACGGCAAGGCTTAGGGCACAGGTGAGGGTACGGAAACGTTGGAGGGTCAGGCTACGTGATGATGCACGGGTCAGTGCCAGCGTACTGGCCAGGAGTAAGCTACGGCTTGGGGGTTACGTTTAGGGCTGGTGGTGGGTTTCCGTTCCGGGCTAGGGTTAGGGTTAGGGAACGGCAAAGCTTAGGGCATAGGTGAGGGTACGGAAACGTGGGAGGGTCAGGCTGCATGCTGACGCACGGTTCAGTGCCAGCGTACGGGCCAGGAATAGGCTATGGCTTGGGGGTAAGCTGTAGGGCAGGTGTTGGGTTTCCGTTCCGGACTAGGGTTACGGTTAGGGAACGGCAAGGCTTAGGGCACAGGTGAGGGTACGGAAACGTGTGAGGGTCAGGCTACGTGCTGACGCACGGCTCAGTGCCAGCGTACGGGCCAGGAATAGGCTATGGCGTAGGGTAGAGTGTAGGGCTGGTGGTGGGTTTCTGTTCCGGGCTAGGGTTAGGGTTAGGAAACGGCAAGGATTAGGGCACAGGTGAGGGTACGGAAACGTGTGAGGGTCAGGCTACGTGCTGACGCACGTGTCAGTGCCAGCGTACCGGCCAGGAGTAGGCTACGGCTTGGGCGTAAGGTTTAGGGCTGGTGGTGTGTTTCCGTTCAGGGCTAGGGTTAGGGTTAGTGAACGGCAAGGCTTAGGGCACAGGTGATGGTACAGAAACTTGGGAGGGTCAGGCTACATGCTGATGAAACGGTGAGTGCCTGCGTACGAGCCAGGAATAGGCTACGGCGTTGGGAAATGTGTAGGGCTGGTGGTGGGTTTCCGTTCCTTGCTAGGGTTAGGGTTAGGGAACGGCAAGGCTTAGGGCAGAGGTGAGGGTCCGGAAACGTGGGAGGGTCAGGCTACGTGCTGAAGCACAGGTCAGTGCCCGCGTATGGGCCAGGTGTAGGCTACGGCATAGGGTAAGGTGTAGGGCTGGTGGTGGGTTTCCGTTCCGGGCTAGGGTTAGTGTTAGGGAATGGCAAGGCTTAGGGCCCAGGTGAGGGTACGGAAACGTGGGAGGGTCAAACTCCATGCTGACGCACGGGTCAGTGCGAGCGTACGGGCGAGGAGTAGGCTACCCAGTAGGGAAAGGTTTAGGGATGGTGGTGGTTTTCCGTTCCGGGTTAGGGTTAGGGTTAGGGAACGGCAAGGCTTAGGGCACAGGTGAGGGTACGGAAACGTGGGAGGTTCTGGCTACGTGCTGACGCACGGGTCAGTGCCAGCGTACGGGCCAGGAGTAGGCTACAGCGTAGGGAAAGGTGTAGGCCTGGTGGTGGGTTTTCGTTCCGGGCTATGGTTAGGGTTAGGGAACGGCAAGGCTTAGGGCACAGGTGATGGTACGGAAACGTGGGAGGGTCTGGCTACGTGCTGACGCATGGGTCAGTGCCAGAGTACAGGCAAGGAGAAGGCTACGGCATAGGCTAAGGAGTAGGGCTGGTGGTGGGTTTCCGTTCCGGGCTAGGGCTAGGGTAAGGGAACGGCAAGGCTTAGGGCACTGGTGAGGGTACGGAAAAGTGGGAGGGTCAGGCTACGTGATGACACACTGTTCAGTGCCAGCGTACGGGCCAGGAGTAGGCTACCTCATAGGGAAAGGTGTAGGGCTGGTGGTGGGTTTGCGTTCCGGGCTAGGGTTAGGTTTAGGGAACGTCAAGACTTAGGGCACATGTGAGGATACGGAAACGTGGGAGGGTCAGGCTACATGCTGACGCAAGGGTCAGTGCCACCGTACAGGCCAGGATTAGGCTATGGCTTGGGGTTAAGTTGTAGGGCTGGTGGTGGGTTTCCGTTCCGGGCTAGGGATAGGGTTAGGGAACGGCAACGCGTAGGGCACAGCTGAGGGTACGGAAACGTGGGAGGGTCAGGCTACGTGCTGATGCACGGCTCAGTGGCAGCGTACCGGGCAGGAGTAGGCTACGGTATATGATAAGTTGTAGGGCTGTTGGTGGGATTCCGTTCCGGGCTAGGGTTAGGGTTAGGGAACGGCAAGGCTTAGGGCTCAGGTAAGGGTACATAAAAGTGGGAGGGTCAGGCTACGTGCTGACGCACGAGTCAGTGCCATTGTATGGGACAGGAGTAGGCTACGGCTTGTGGGTAAGGTTTAGGGCTCGTGGTGGGTTTCTGTTCCGGGCTAGGGTAAGGGTTAGGGAAAGGCAAGGCTTTGGGCACACGTGAGGGTACGGAAACTTGGGAGGGTCAGGCTACGTGCTGATGAAAGGGTCAGTGCCTGTGTACGGGCCAGGAATATGCTACGGCGTAGGGAAAGGTATAGGGCTGGTGGTGGGTTTCTGTTCCGGGCTAGGGTTAGGGTTAGGGAACGGCAAGGCTTAGGGCACAGGTGTGGTTAAGGAAACGTGGGAGGGTCAGGCTACATGCTGACGCACGGGTCAGTGCCAGCATACGGGCCAGGACTAGGCTACGGCATACAATAAGGTGTAGGGCTGGTGGTGGTTTTCCGTTCCGGGCTAGGGTTAGGGTTAGGGAACGGCAAGGCTTAGGGCACAGGTGAGGGTACGGAAACGTGGGAGGGACAGGCTACATGCTGAAGCACGGGTCAGTGCCAGCGTACGGGCCAGGAATAGGCTATGGATTGGGGGTAAGCTGTAGGGCTGGTGGTGGGTTTCCGTTCCGGACTAGGGTTAGGGTTAGGGAACGACAAGGCTTAGGGCACAGGTGAGGGTACGGAAACGTGTGAGGGTCAGGCTACGTGCTGACGCACGGGTCAGTGCCAGCGTACGGGCCAGGAGTAGGCTATGGTATAGGGTAAAGTTTAGGGATGCTGGTGGGTTTCCGTTCATGGCTAGGGTTAGGGTGAGGGAACGGCAAGTCTTAGGGCACAGGTGAGTGTACGGAAACGTGGGAGGGTCAGTCTACGTGCTGACTCACGGGTCAGTGCCAGCGTACGGGCCAGGAGTAGGCTACGGCGTATGGTAAGGTGTAGGGATTGTGGTGGGTTTCCGTTCCGGGCTAGGGTTAGGGTTAGGGAATGGCAAGGCTTAGGGCACAGGTGAGGGTACAGAAACGTGGGAGGGTCAGGCTACATGCTGACGCACGGGTCAGTGCCAGCGTACGGCCCAGGACTAGGCTACGGCATACGATAAGGTGTAGGGCTGGTGGTGGGATTCCGTGCAGGGCTCGGGTTAGGGTTAGGGAACGGCAAGGCTTAGGGCACGCGTGAGGGTACAGTAACATTGGAGGGTCAGGCTACATTGTGAAGCACAGGTCAGTGCCCGCGTACGGGCCAGGTGTAGTCTATGGCATAGAGTAAGGTGTAGGGCTGGTGGTGGTTTTCCGTTCAGGGCTAGGGTTAGGGTTAGGGAATGGCAAGGCTTAGGGCACATGTGAGGTTATGGAAACGTGGGTGGGTCAGGCTACGTGCTGACACACGGGTCAGTGCCAGCATATGGGCCAGGAGTAGGCTATGGCATTGTGGTAAGTTGTAGGGCTGTTGGTGGGTTTCTGTACCGGGCTAGGGTTAGGGTTAGGGAACGTCAAGGCTTAGGGCACAGGTGAGGGTACGGAAACGTGGGAGGGTCAGGCTACGTGCTGACGCACGGGTCAGTGCCAGCGTACGGGCCAGGAATAGGCTATGGCGTAGGGTAGAGTGTAGGGCTGGTGGTGGGTTTCTGTTCCGGGCTAAGGTTAGGGTTAGGGAACGGCAAGGCTTAGGGCACAGGTGAGGGTACGGAAACGTGTGAGGGTCAGGCTACGTGCTGACGCACGTGTCAGTGACAGCGTACCGGCCAGGAGTAGGCTACGGCTTTGGGGTATGTTGTAGGGCTGGTGGTGGGTTTCCGTTCCGGGCTAGGGTTAGGGTTAGTGAACGGCAAGGCTTAGGGCACAGCTGAGGGTACGGAAACGTGGGATGGTCAGGCTACGTGCTGATGAAAGGGTCAGTGCCTGCGTACGAGCCAGGAATAGGCTACGGCGTAGGGAAAGGTGTAGGGCTTGTGGTGGGTTTCCGTTCCGGGCTAGGGTTAGGGTTAGGGAACGGCAAGGCTTAGGGCACAGGTGAGGGTCCACAAACGTGGGAGGGTCAGGCTACGTGCTGACGCACAGGTCAGTGCCAACGTACGGGCCAGGAGTAGGCTACGGCTTGGGGTTAAGGTGTAGGGCTGGTTGTGGGTTTCGGTTCCGGGCTCGGGTTAGGGTTAGGGAACGGCAAGGCTTAGGGCCCAGGTGAGGGTACGGAAACGTGGGAGGGTCAGGGTACGTGATGATGCACGGGTCAGTGCCAGCGTACTGGCCAGGAGTAGCCTACGGCTTGGGGGTTAGGTGTAGGGCTGGTGGAGGGTTTCCGTTCTGGGCTAGGATTAGGGTTAGGGAACGGCAAGGCTTAGGGCACAGGTGAGGGTACGGAAACGTGGGAGAGTCAGGCTACATGCTGACGCACGGGTCAGTGCCAGCGTATGGGCCAGGAATAGGCTATGGCTTGGGGGTAAGCTGTAGGGCTGGTGGTGGGTTTCCGTTCCGGACTAGGGTTAGGGTTAGGGAATGGCAAGGCTTAGGGCACAGGTGAGGGTACGGAAACGTGTGAGGTTCAGGCTACATGCTGACGCACGTGTCAGTGCCAGCGTACGTGCCTGGGGTAGGCTACGGCGTAGGGTAAGGTGTAGGGCTGCTGGTGGGTTTCTGTTCATGGCTAGGGTGAGGGTGAGGGAACGGCAAGGCTTAGGGCACAGGTGATGGTAGAGAAACGTGGGAGGGTCAGGCTACGTGCTGACACACGGGTCAGTGCCAGCGTACGGGCCAGGAGTAGTCTACGGCTTGTGGGTAAGTTTTAGGGCTGGTGGTGGGTTTCCGTTCCGGGCTAGGTTTGGGTTAGGGAACGGCAAGGCTTAGGGCACATGTGAGGGTACGGAAACGTGGGAGGGTATGGCTACGTGCTGAAGCACGGGTCAGTGCCAGGGTACGGGCAAGGAGTAGGCTACGGCATAGGGTAAGGTGTAGGGCGGGTGGTGGGTTTCCGTTCCAGGCTAGGGTTAGGGTAAGGGAACGGCAAGGCTTAGGGCAAAGGTGATGGTACGGAAAAGTGGGAGGGTCAGGCTACGTGATGACGCATGTGTCAGTGCCAGCGTACGGGCCAGGAGTAGGCTACGGCATAGGGAAAGGTGTAGGGCTGGTGGTGGGTTTGCGTTCCGGGCTGGGTTTAGGGATAGGGAACGTCAAGGCTTAGGGCACATGTGAGGGTACAGAAACGTGAGAGGGTCTGGCTACCTGCTGACGCACGGGTCAGGGCCAGCGTACGGGCCAGGAGTAGGCTACGGTGCAGCGTATGGTGTAGGGCTGGTGGTGGGTTTCCGTTCCGGGCTAGGGTTAGGGTTAGGGAACGGCAAGGCTTAGGGCACAGGTGAGGGTACGGAAAAGTGGGAGGGTCAGGCTACGTGCTGATGCACGGGTCAGTGCCAGCGTACGGGCCAGGAGTAGGCTACGGCTTGTGGCGAAGTTTTAGGGCTGGTGGTGGCTTTCCGTTCCGGGCTAGGGTTAGGGTTAGGGAACGGCAAGTCTTAGGGCACAGGTGAGGGTACGGAAACGTGGGAGGGTCAGGCTACGTGCTGACGAACGGGTCAGTGCCCGCGTACGGGCCAGGTGTAGGCTACAGCATAGGGTAAGGTGTAGGGCTGGTGGTGGGTTTCCGTTCTGGGCTAGGGTTATGGTTAGGGAACGTCAAGGCTTAGGGCACAGGTGAGGGTACAGAAACGTGGGAGGGTCACGCTACGTGCTGACGCACGGGTCAGTGCCAGCATATGGGCCAGGAGTAGGCTACGGCTTGGGGGTAAGGTGTAGGGCTGGTGGTGTGTTTCCATTCTGGGCTAGGGTTAGGGTTATGGAACGGCAAGGCTTAGGGCACGGGTGAGTGTACAGAAACGTGAGAGTGTCAGGCTACTTGCTGATGCTAGGGTTAGTGCCACCGAATGGGCCAGGAGTAGGCTACGGCTTGGGGGTAAGTTGTAGGGCTGGTGGTGGGTTTCCGTTCCGGGCTAGGGTTAGGGTTACGGAACGGCAAGGCTTAGGGCACAGGTGAGGGTACGGAAACGTGGGAGGGTCAGTCTACATGCTGACGCAAGGGTCAGTGCCACCGTACAGGCCAGGACTAGGCTACGGCGTAGGTTAAGGTGTAGGGCTGGTGTTGGGTTTCTGTTCCTGGCTACGGGGAGGGTGAGGGAACGGCAAGGCTTAGGGCACAGGTGATGGTACGGAAACGTGGGAAAGTCAGGCTACGTGCTGACGCACGGCTCAGTGCTAGCGTACGGGCCAGGAATAGGCTATGGCTTAGGGTAGACTGTTGGGCTGGTGGTGAGTTTCTGTTCCGGACTAGGGTTAGGGTTACGAAACGGTAAGGCTTAGGGCACAGATGAGGGTACGGAAACGTGTGAGGGTCAGGCTACGTGCTGAAGCACGTGTCAGTGCCAGCGTACCGGCCAGGTGTAGGCTACGACTTGGGGGTAAGGTGTAGGGCTGGTGGTGGGTTTCCGCTCCGGGCTAGGGTTAGGGTTAGTGTACGGCAAAGCTTAGGGCACAGGTGAGGGTACAGAAACTTGGGAGGTTCAGGCTACGTGCTGATGAAATGGTGAGTGCCGGCGTACGAGCCAGGAATAGGCTACGGCGTTGGGAAAGGGGTAGGGCTGGTGGTGGGTTTCCGTTCCGGGCTAGGGTTAGGGTTAGGGAACGGCAAGTCTTAGGGCACAGGTGAGGGTCTGCAAACGTGGGAGGGTCTGGCTACGTGCTGAAGCACAGGTCAGTGCCCGCGTATGGGCCAGGTGTAGGCTACGGCATAGGGTAAGGTGTAGGGCTGGTGGTGGGTTTCCGTTCCGGGCTAGGGTTAGTGTTAGGGAATGGCATGTCTTAGGGCCCAGGTGAGGGTACGGAAACGTGGGAGGGTCAAACTCCATTCTGACGCACGGGTCAGTGCTAGCGTACGGGCGAGGAGTAGGCTACCCAGTAGGGAAATGTTTAGGGATGGTGGTGGGTTTCCGTTCCGGGTTAGGGTTAGGGTTAGAGAACGGCAATGCTTAGGGCACAGGTGAGGGTACAGAAACGTGGGAGGGTCAGGCTACCTGCTGACGCACGCGTCAATGCCCGCATATGGGCCAGGTGTAGGCTACAGCATAGGGTAAGGTGTAGGGCTGGTGGTGGGTTTCCGTTCCGGGCTAGGGTTAGGGTTAGGGAACGGCAAGGCTTAGGGCACAGGTGAGGGTACGGAAACGTGGGAGGGTCAGGCTACGTGCTGATGAAAGGGTCAGTGCCTGCGTACGGGCCAGGAATAGGCTACGGCGTAGGGAAAGGTGTAGGGCTGGTGGTGGGTTTCCGTTCCGGGCTAGGGTTAGGATTAGGGAATGGCAAGGCTTAGGGCACAGGTGATGGTCCGCAAACGTGGGAGGGTCAGGCTACGTGCTGACGCACGGGTTAGTGCCAGCATAAGGTCCAGGAGTAGGCTACGGCTTTGGGGTAAGTTGTAGGGCTGGTGGTGGGTTTCCGTTCCGGGCTACGGTTTGGGTTAGGGAACGGCAAGGCTTAGGGCACAGGTGAGGGTACGGAAACGTGGGAGGGTCAGGCTACGTGCTGATGCACGGCTCAGTGGCAGCGTACCGGGCAGGAGTAGGCTACGGCATATGCTAAAGTGTAGGGCTGGTGGTGGGATTCCGTTCCGGGCTAGGGTTAGGGATAGGGAACGGCAAGGCTTAGGGCTCAGGTAAGGGTACAGAAAAGTGGGAGGGTCAGGCTACGTGCTGATGCACGTGTCAGTGCCAGTGTACGGGCCAGGAGTAGGCTACGGCTTGCGGGTAAGGTATAGGGCTGCTGGTGGGTTTCCGTTCCGGGCTAGGGTAACGGTTAGGGAATGGCAAGTCTTAGGGCACAGGTGAGGGTATGGAAACGTGGGAGGGTCAGGCTACGTGCTCACGCACGTGTCATTGCCAGGTTCGGGCCAGGAGTAGGCTACGGCGTATGGTAAAGTGTAGGGCTGGTGGTGGGTTTCCGTGCCGGGCTAGTGTTAGGTGTAGGGAACGGCAAGGCTTAGGGCACAGGTGAGGGTACGGAAACGTGGGAGGGTCAGACTACGTGCTGATGAAAGGGTCAGTGCCTGTGTACGGGCCAGGAATAAGCTACCGCATAGGGAAAGGTATAGGGCTGGTGGTGGTTTTCTGTTCCGGGCTAGGGTTAGGGTTAGGGAACGGCAAGGCTTAGGGCACAGGTGAGGTTATGGAAACGTGGGAGGGTCAGGCTACATGCTGACGCACGGGTCAGTGCCAGCATACGGGCCAGGACTAGGCTACGGCATACGATAAGGTGTAGGGCTGGTGGTGGTTTTCCGTTCAGGGCTAGGGTTAGGGTTAGGGAACGGCAAGGCTTAGGGCACAGGTGAGGGTACGGAAACGTGGGAGGGACAGGCTACATGCTGAAGCATGGGTCAGTGCCAGCGTACGGGCCAGGAATAGGCTATTGATTGGGGGTAAGCTGTAGGGCTGGTGGTGGGTTTCCGTTCCGGACTAGGGTTAGGGTTAGGGAATGACAAGGCTTAGGGCACAGGTGAGGGTACGGAAACGTGTGAGGGTCAGGCTACGTGCTGACGCACGGGTCAGTGCCAGCGTACGGGCCAGGAGTAGGCTATGGTGTAGGGTAAGGTTTAGGGATGCTGGTGGGTTTCCGTTCTTGGCTAGGGTTAGGGTGAGGGAACGGCAAGTCTTAGGGCACAGGTGAGGGTACGGAAACGTGGGAGGGTCAGTCTACGTGCTGACTCATGGGTCAGTGCCAGGGTACGGGCCAGGAGTAGGCTACGGCTTATGGTAAGGTGTAGGGATTGTGGTGGGTTTCCGTTCCGGGCTTGGGTTAGAGTTAGGGAACGGCAAGGCTTAGGGCACAGGTGAGGGTACGGAATCGTGGGAGGGTCAGGCTCCATGCTGACGCACGGGTCAGTGCCAGCGTACGGGCCAGGACTAGGCTACGGCATACGATAAGGTGTAGGGCTGGTGGTGGGATTCCGTGCCGGGCTCGGGTTAGGGTTAGGGAACGGCAAGGCTTAGGGCACACGTGAGGGTACAGTAACATTGGAGGGTCAGCTACGTGCTGAAGCACAGGTCAGTGCCCGCGTACGGGCCAGGTGTAGTCTACGGCATAGAGTAAGGTGTAGGGCTGGTGGTGGTTTTCCGTTCCGGGCTAGGGTTAGGGTTAGGGAATGGCAAGGCTTAGGGCCCATGTGAGGTTACGGAAACGTGGGAGGGTCAGGCTACGTGCTGACGCACGGGTCAGTGCCAGCATATGGGCCAGGAGTAGGCTACGGCATTGTGGTAAGTTGTAGGGCTGTTGGTGGATTTCTGTTCCGGGCTAGGGTTAGGGTTAGGGAACGTCAAGGCTTAGGGCACAGGTGAGGGTACGGAAACGTGGGAGGGTCAGGCTACGTGCTGACGCACGGGTCAGTGCCAGCGTACGGGCCAGGAATAGGCTCTGGCGTAGGGTAGAGTGTAGGGCTGGTGGTGGGTTTCTGTTCCGGGCTAAGGTTAGGGTTAGGGAACGGCAAGGCTTAGGGCACAGGTGAGGGTACGAAAACGTGTGAGGTTCAGGCTACGTGCTGACGCACGTGTCAGTGCCAGCGTACCGGCCAGGAGTAGGCTACGGCTTTGGGGTAAGGTGTAGGGCTGGTGGTGGGTTTCCGTTCCGGGCTAGGGTTAGGGTTAGTGAACGGCAAGGCTTAGGGCACAGCTGAGGGTACGGAAACGTGGGATGGTCAGGCTACGTGCTGATGAAAGGGTCAGTGCCTGCGTACGAGCCAGGAATAGGCTACGGCGTAGGGAAAGGTGTAGGGCTTGTGGTGGGTTTCCGTTCCATGCTAGGGTTAGGGTTAGGGAACGGCAAGGCTTAGGGCACAGGTGAGGGTCCGCAAACGTGGGAGGGTCACGCTACGTGCTGACGCACGGGTCAGTGCCAACGTACGGGCCAGGAGTAGGCTACGGCTTGGGGTTAAGGTGTAGGGCTGGTGGAGGGTTTCCGTTCCGGGCTAGGGTTAGGGTTAGGGAACGGCAAGGCTTAGGGCCCAGGTGAGGGTACGGAAACGTGGGAGGGTCAAACTCCATTCTGACGCACGGGTCAGTGCTAGCGTACGGGCGAGGAGTAGGCTACCCAGTAGGGAAAGGTTTAGGGATGGTGGTGGGTTTCCGTTCCGGGTTAGGGTTAGGGTTAGAGAACGGCAATGCTTAGGGCACAGGTGAGGGTACGGAAACGTGGGAGGGTCAGGCTACGTGCTGACGCACGCGTCAGTGCCCGCATATGGGCCAGGTGTAGGCTACAGCATAGGGTAAGGTGTAGGGCTGGTGGTGGGTTTCCGTTCCGGGCTAGGGTTCGGGTTAGGGAACGGCAAGGCTTAGGGCACAGGTGAGGGAACGGAAACGTGGGAGGGTCAGGCTACGTGCTGATGAAAGGGTCAGTGCCTGCGTACGGGCCAGGAATAGGCTACGGCGTAGGGAAAGGTGTAGGGCTGGTGGTGGGTTTCCGTTCCGGGCTAGGGTTAGGATTAGGGAATGGCAAGGCTTAGGGCACAGGTGATGGTCCGCAAACGTGGGAGGGTCAGGCTACATGCTGACGCACGTGTTAGTGCCAGCATAAGGTGCAGGAATAGGCTACGGCTTTGGGGTAAGTTGTAGGGCTGGTGGTGGGTTTCCGTTCCGGCCTAGGGTTAGGGTTAGGGAACGGCAAGGCTTAGAGCACAGGTGAGGGTCCACAAACGTGGGAGGGTCAGGCTTCGTGCTGACGCACGGGTCTGTGCCAGCGTACGGGCCAGGAGTAGGCTACGGCTTGGGGGTAAGGTGTAGGGCTGGTGGTGTGTTTCCGTTCCGGGCTACGGTTTGGGTTAGGGAACGGCAAGGCTTAGGGCACAGGTGGGGGTACGGAAACGTGGGAGGGTCAGGCTTCGTGCTGATCCACGGCTCAGTGGCAGCGTACCGGGCAGGAGTAGGCTACGGCATATGCTAAAGTGTAGGGCTGGTGGTGGGATTCCGTTCCGGGCTAGGGTTAGGGATAGGGAACGGCAAGGCTTAGGGCTCAGGTAAGGGTACAGAAAAGTGGGAGGGTCAGGCTACGTGCTGACGCACGTGTCAGTGCCAGTGTACGGGCCAGGAGTAGGCTACGGCTTCTGGGTAAGGTATAGGGCTGATGGTGGGTTTCCGTTCCGGGCTAGGGTAAGGGTTAGGGAACGGCAAGTCTTAGGGCACAGGTGAGGGTATGGAAACGTGGGAGGGTCAGGCTACGTGCTCACGCACGTGTCATTGCCAGGTTCGGGCCAGGAGTAGGCTACGGCGTAGGGTAAAGTGTAGGGCTGGTGGTGGGTTTCCGTGCCGGGCTAGTGTTAGGTGTAGGGAACGTCAAGGCTTAGGGCACAGGTGAGGGTACGGAAACGTGGGAGGGTCAGGCTACGTGCTGATGAAAGGGTCAGTGCCTGTGTACGGGCCAGGAATAAGCTACCGCATAGGGAAAGGTATAGGGCTGGTGGTGGTTTTCTGTTCCGGGCTAGGGTTAGGGTTAGGGAACGGCAAGGCTTAGGGCACAGGTGAGGTTATGGAAACGTGGGAGGGTCAGGCTACATGCTGACGCACGGGTCAGTGCCAGCATACGGGCCAGGACTAGGCTACGGCATACGATAAGGTGTAGGGCTGGTGGTGGTTTTCCGTTCAGGGCTAGGGTTAGGGTTAGGGAACGGCAAGGCTTAGGGCACAGGTGAGGGTACGGAAACGTGGGAGGGACAGGCTACATGCTGAAGCATGGGTCAGTGCCAGCGTACGGGCCAGGAATAGGCTATTGATTGGGGGTAAGCTGTAGGGCTGGTGGTGGGTTTCCGTTCCGGACTAGGGTTAGGGTTAGGGAATGACAAGGCTTAGGGCACAGGTGAGGGTACGGAAACGTGTGAGGGTCAGGCTACGTGCTGACGCACGGGTCAGTGCCAGCGTACGGGCCAGGAGTAGGCTATGGTGTAGGGTAAGGTTTAGGGATGCTGGTGGGTTTCCGTTCTTGGCTAGGGTTAGGGTGAGGGAACGGCAAGTCTTAGGGCACAGGTGAGGGTACGGAAACGTGGGAGGGTCAGTCTACGTGCTGACTCATGGGTCAGTGCCAGGGTACGGGCCAGGAGTAGGCTACGGCTTATGGTAAGGTGTAGGGATTGTGGTGGGTTTCCGTTCCGGGCTTGGGTTAGAGTTAGGGAACGGCAAGGCTTAGGGCACAGGTGAGGGTACGGAATCGTGGGAGGGTCAGGCTCCATGCTGACGCACGGGTCAGTGCCAGCGTACGGGCCAGGACTAGGCTACGGCATACGATAAGGTGTAGGGCTGGTGGTGGGATTCCGTGCCGGGCTCGGGTTAGGGTTAGGGAACGGCAAGGCTTAGGGCACACGTGAGGGTACAGTAACATTGGAGGGTCAGGCTACGTGCTGAAGCACAGGTCAGTGCCCGCGTACGGGCCAGGTGTAGTCTACGGCATAGAGTAAGGTGTAGGGCTGGTGGTGGTTTTCCGTTCCGGGCTAGGGTTAGGGTTAGGGAATGGCAAGGCTTAGGGCACATGTGAGGTTACGGAAACGTGGGAGGGTCAGGCTACGTGCTGACGCACGGGTCAGTGCCAGCATATGGGCCAGGAGTAGGCTACGGCATTGTGGTAAGTTGTAGGGCTGTTGGTGGGTTTCTGTTCCGGGCTAGGGTTAGGGTTAGGGAACGTCAAGGCTTAGGGCACAGGTGAGGGTACGGAAACGTGGGAGGGTCAGGCTACGTGCTGACGCACGGGTCAGTGCCAGCGTACGGGCCAGGAATAGGCTATGGCGTAGGGTAGAGTGTAGGGCTGGTGGTGGGTTTCTGTTCCGGGCTAAGGTTAGGGTTAGGGAACGGCAAGGCTTAGGGCACAGGTGAGGGTACGGAAACGTGTGAGGTTCAGGCTACGTGCTGACGCACGTGTCAGTGCCAGCGTACCGGCCAGGAGTAGGCTACGGCTTTGGGGTAAGTTGTAGGGCTGGTGGTGGGTTTCCGTTCCGGGCTAGGGTTAGGGTTAGTGAACGGCAAGGCTTAGGGCACAGCTGAGGGTACGGAAACGTGGGATGGTCAGGCTACGTGCTGATGAAAGGGTCAGTGCCTGCGTACGAGCCAGGAATAGGATACGGCGTAGGGAAAGGTGTAGGGCTTGTGGTGGGTTTCCGTTCCGTGCTAGGGTTAGGGTTAGGGAACGGCAAGGCTTAGGGCACAGGTGAGGGTCCGCAAACGTGGGAGGGTCACGCTACGTGCTGACGCACGGGTCAGTGCCAACGTACGGGCCAGGAGTAGGCTACGGCTTGGGGTTAAGGTGTAGGGCTGGTGGAGGGTTTCCGTTCCGGGCTAGGGTTAGGGTTAGGGAACGGCAAGGCTTAGGGCCCAGGTGAGGGTACGGAAACGTGGGAGGGTCAGGGTACGTGATGATGCACGGGTCAGTGCCAGCGTACTGGCCAGGAGTAGCCTACGGCTTGGGGGTTAGCTGTAGGGCTGGTGGTGGGTTTCCGTTCCGGACTAGGGTTAGGGTTAGGGAATGGCAAGGCTTAGGGCACAGGTGAGGGTACGGGAACGTGTGAGGTTCAGGCTACATGCTGACGCACATGTCAGTGCCAGCGTACGTGCCAGGGGTAGGCTACGGCGTAGGGTAAGGTGTAGGGCTGCTGGTGGGTTTCTGTTCATGGCTAGGGTGAGGGTGAGGGAACGGCAAGGCTTAGGGCACAGGTGATGGTAGAGAAACGTGGGAGGGTCAGGCTACGTGCTGACGCACGGGTCAGTGCCAGCGTACGGGCCAGGAGTAGTTTACGGCTTCTGGGTAAGTTTTAGGGCTGGTGGTGGGTTTCCGTTCCGGGCTAGGGTTAGGGTTAGAGAACGGCAATGCTTAGGGCACAGGTGAGGGTACGGAAACGTGGGAGGGTCAGGCTACGTGCTGACGCACGTGTCAGTGCCCGCATATGGGCCAGGTGTAGGCTACAGCATAGGGTAAGGTGTAGGGCTGGTGGTGGGTTTCCGTTCCGGGCTAGGGTTAGGGTTAGGGAACGGCAAGGCTTAGGGCACAGGTGAGGGTACGGAAACGTGGGAGGGTCAGGCTACGTGCTGATGAAAGGGTCAGTGCCTGCGTACGGGCCAGGAATAGGCTACGGCGTAGGGAAAGGTGTAGGGCTGGTGGTGGGTTTCCGTTCCGGGCTAGGGTTAGGATTAGGGAATGGCAAGGCTTAGGGCACAGGTGATGGTCCGCAAACGTGGGAGGGTCAGGCTACATGCTGACGCACGTGTTAGTGCCAGCATAAGGTGCAGGAATAGGCTACGGCTTTGGGGTAAGTTGTAGGGCTGGTGGTGGGTTTCCGTTCCGGCCTAGGGTTAGGGTTAGGGAACGGCAAGGCTTAGAGCACAGGTGAGGGTCCACAAAGGTGGGAGGGTCAGGCTTCGTGCTGACGCACGGGTCTGTGCCAGCGTACGGGCCAGGAGTAGGCTACGGCTTGGGGGTAAGGTGTAGGGCTGGTGGTGTGTTTCCGTTCCGGGCTACGGTTTGGGTTAGGGAACGGCAAGGCTTAGGGCACAGGTGAGGGTACGGAAACGTGGGAGGGTCAGGCTACGTGCTGATCCACGGCTCAGTGGCAGCGTACCGGGCAGGAGTAGGCTACGGCATATGCTAAAGTGTAGGGCTGGTGGTGGGATTCCGTTCCGGGCTAGGGTTAGGGATAGGGAACGGCAAGGCTTAGGGCTCAGGTAAGGGTACAGAAAAGTGGGAGGGTCAGGCTACGTGCTGACGCACGTGTCAGTGCCAGTGTACGGGCCAGGAGTAGGCTACGGCTTGTGGGTAAGGTATAGGGCTGATGGTGGGTTTCCGTTCCGGGCTAGGGTAAGGGTTAGGGAACGGCAAGTCTTAGGGCACAGGTGAGGGTATGGAAACGTGGGAGGGTCAGGCTACGTGCTCACGCACGTGTCATTGCCAGGTTCGGGCCAGGAGTAGGCTACGGCGTAGGGTAAAGTGTAGGGCTGGTGGTGGGTTTCCGTGCCGGGCTAGTGTTAGGTGTAGGGAACGTCAAGGCTTAGGGCACAGGTGAGGGTACGGAAACGTGGGAGGGTCAGGCTACGTGCTGATGAAAGGGTCAGTGCCTGTGTACGGGCCAGGAATAAGCTACCGCATAGGGAAAGGTATAGGGCTGGTGGTGGTTTTCTGTTCCGGGCTAGGGTTAGGGTTAGGGAACGGCAAGGCTTAGGGCACAGGTGAGGTTATGGAAACGTGGGAGGGTCAGGCTACATGTTGACGCACGGGTCAGTGCCAGCATACGGGCCAGGACTAGGCTACGGCATACGATAAGGTGTAGGGCTGGTGGTGGTTTTCCGTTCCGGGCTAGGGTTAGGGTTAGGGAACGGCAAGTCTTAGGGCACAGGTGAGGGTACGGAAACGTGGGAGGGACAGGCTACATGCTGACTCACGGGTCAGTGCCAGCGTACGGGCCAGGAGTAGGCTACGGCTTATGGTAAGGTGTAGGGATTGTGGTGGGTTTCCGTTCCGGGCTAGGGTTAGGGTTAGGGAACGGCAAGGCTTAGGGCACAGGTGAGGGTACGGAAACGTGGGAGGGTCAGGCTCCATGCTGACGCACGGGTCAGTGCCAGCGTACGGGCCAGGACTAGGCTACGGCATACGATAAGGTGTAGGGCTGGTGGTGGGATTCCGTGCCGGGCTCAGGTTAGGGTTAGGGAACGGCAAGGCTTAGGGCACACGTGAGGGTACAGTAACATTGGAGGGTAAGGCTACGTGCTGAAGCACAGGTCAGTGCCCGCGTACGGGCCAGGTGTAGTCTACGGCATAGAGTAAGGTGTAGGGCTGGTGGTGGTTTTCCGTTCCGGGCTAGGGTTAGGGTTAGGGAATGGCAAGGCTTAGGGCACATGTGAGGTTACGGAAACGTGGGAGGGTCAGGCTACGTGCTGACGCACGGGTCAGTGCCAGCATATGGGCCAGGAGTAGGCTACGGCATTGTGGTAAGTTGTAGGGCTGTCGGTGGGTTTCTGTTCCGGGCTAGGGTTAGGGTTAGGGAACGTCAAGGCTTAGGGCACAGGTGAGGGTACGGAAACGTGGGAGGGTCAGGCTACGTGCTGACGCACGGGTCAGTGCCAGCGTACGGGCCAGGAATAGGCTATGGCGTAGGGTAGAGTGTAGGGCTGGTGGTGGGTTTCTGTTCCGGGCTAAGGTTAGGGTTAGGGAACGGCAAGGCTTAGGGCACAGGTGAGGGTACGGAAACGTGTGAGGGTCAGGCTACGTGCTGACGCACGTGTCAGTGCCAGCGTACCGGCCAAGAGTAGGCTACGGCTTTGGGGTAAGTTGTAGGGCTGGTGGTGGGTTTCCGTTCCGGGCTAGGGTTAGGGTTAGTGAACGGCAAGGCTTAGGGCACAGCTGAGGGTACGGAAACGTGGGATGGTCAGGCTACGTGCTGATGAAAGGGTCAGTGCCTGCGTACGAGCCAGGAATAGGCTACGGCGTAGGGAAAGGTGTAGGGCTTGTGGTGGGTTTCCGTTCCGGGCTAGGGTTAGGGTTAGGGAACGGCAAGGCTTAGGGCACAGGTGAGGGTCCGCAAACGTGGGAGGGTCAGGCTACGTGCTGACGCACGGGTCAGTGCCAACGTACGGGCCAGGAGTAGGCTACGGCTTGGGGTTAAGTTGTAGGGCTGGTGGTGGGTTTCGGTTCCGGGCTAGGGTTAGGGTTAGGGAACGGCAAGGCTTAGGGCCCAGGTGAGGGTACGGAAACGTGGGAGGGTCAGGGTATGTGATGATGCACGGGTCAGTGCCAGCGTACTGGCCAGGAGTAGCCTACGGCTTGGGGGTTAGGTGTAGGGCTGGTGGTGGGTTTCCGTTCCGGGCTAGGGTTAGGGTTAGGGAACGGCAAGGCTTAGGGCACAGGTGAGGGTACGGAAACGTGGGAGAGTCAGGCTACATGCTGACGCACGGGTCAGTGCCAGCGTATGGGCCAGGAATAGGCTATGGCTTAGGGGTAAGCTGTAGGGCTGGTGGTGGGTTTCCGTTCCGGACTAGGGTTAGGGTTAGGGAATGGCAAGGCTTAGGGCACAGGTGACGGTACGGAAACGTGTGAGGTTCAGGCTACATGCTGACGCACGTGTCAGTGCCAGCGTACGTGCCAGGGGTAGGCTACGGCGTAGGGTAAGGTGTAGGGCTGCTGGTGGGTTTCTGTTCATGGCTAGGGTGAGGGTGAGGGAACGGCAAGGCTTAGGGCACAGGTGATGGTAGAGAAACGTGGGAGGGTCAGGCTACGTGCTGACGCACGGGTCAGTGCCAGCGTACGGGCCAGGAGTAGTCTACGGCTTGTGGGTAAGTTTTAGGGCTGGTGGTGGGTTTCCGTTCCGGGCTAGGGTTACGGTTAGGGAACGGCAAGGCTTAGGGCACATGTGAGGGTACGGAAACGTGGGAGGGTATGGCTACGTGCTGAAGCACGGGTCAGTGCCAGGGTATGGGCAAGGAGTAGGCTACGGCATAGGGTAAGGTGTAGGGCGGGTGGTGGGTTTCCGTTCCAGGCTAGGGTTAGGGTAAGGGAACGGCAA
Source organism: Mesoplodon mirus (assembly GCF_964341445.2). Lineage (NCBI taxonomy): Eukaryota > Metazoa > Chordata > Mammalia > Artiodactyla > Ziphiidae > Mesoplodon > Mesoplodon mirus. Next base: position 254,128 of record NW_028295329.1, read on the forward strand.
GGCTTAGGGCACAGGTGAGTGTACGGAAAAGTGGGAGGGTCAGGCTACGTGATGACGCACGGGTCAGTGCCAGCGTACGGGCCAGGAGTAGGCTACGGCGTAGGGAAAGGTGTAGGGCTGGTGGTGGTTTTGCGTTCCAGGCTGGGTTTAGGGATAGGGAACGTCAAGGCTTAGGGCACATGTGAGTGTACGGAAACGTGAGAGGGTCAGGCTACATGCTGACGCACGGGTCAGTGCCAGCGTACGGGCCAGGAGTAGGCTACGGTGTAGCGTATGGTGTAGGGCTGGTGGTGGCTTTCCGTTCCGGGCTAGGGTTAGGGTTATGGAACGGCAAGGCTTAGGGCACGGGTGAGGGTACAGAAACGTGGGAGGGTCAGGCTACTTGCTGATGATAGGGTTAGTGCCACCGAACGGGCCAGGAGTATGCTACGGCTTGGGGGTATGTTGTAGGGCTGGTGGTGGGTTTCCGTTCCGGACTAGGGTTAGGGTTACGGAACGGCAAGGCTTAGGGCACGGGTGAGGGTACAGAAACTTGGGAGGGTCAGGCTACTTGCTGATGCTAAGGTTAGTGCCACCGAACGGGCCAGGCGTAGGCTACGGCTTGGGAGTAAGTTGTAGGGCTGATGGTGGGTTTCCGTTCCGGGCTAGGGTTAGGGTTACGGAACGGCAAGGCTTAGGGCACAGGTGACGGTACGGAAACGTGGGAGGGTCAGGCTACATGCTGACGCAAGGGTCAGTGCCACCGTACAGGCCAGGACTAGGCTACGGCGAAGGTTAAGGTGTAGGGCTGGTGGTGGGTTTCCGTTCCGGGCTAGGGTGAGGGTGAGGGAACGGCAAGGCTTAGGGCACAGGTGAGGGTACAGAAACGTGGGAGGGTCAGGCTACGTGCTGACGCATGGGTCAGTGCCAGCGTACGGGCCAGGATTAGGCTACGGCTTGTGGGTACGTTTTAGGGCTGGTGGTGGGTTTCATTTCCGGGCTAGGGTTAGGGTTAGGGAACGGCAAGGCTTAGGGCACAGGTGAGGTTACGGTAACATGGGAGGGTCAGGCTACGTGCTGAAGCACAGGTCAGTGCCCGTGTACGGGCCAGGTGTAGGCTACTGCATAGGGTAAGGTGTAGGGCTGGTGGTGGGTTTTCTTTCCGGGCTAGGGTTAAGGTTAGGAAACGGCAAGGCTTAGGGCACAGGTGAGGTTACGGAAACGTGGGAGGGACAGGCTACGTGCTGACGCACGGGTCAGTGCCAGCCTATGGGCCAGGAGTAGGCTACGGCGTGGTGGTAATTTGTAGGGCTTGTGGTGGTTTTCTGTTTCGGGCTAGGGTTAGGGTTAGGGAACGTCAAGGCTTAGGGCACAGGTGAGGGTACGGAAACGTGGGAGGGTCAGGCTACGTGCTGACGCACGGGTCAGTGCCAGCGTACGGGCCAGGAATAGGCTATGGCGTAGGGTAGAGTGTAGGGCTGGTGGTGGGTTTCTGTTCCGGGCTAAGGTTAGGGTTAGGGAACGGCAAGGCTTAGGGCACAGGTGAGGGTACGGAAACGTGTGAGGTTCAGGCTACGTGCTGACGCACGTGTCAGTGCCAGCGTACCGGCCAGGAGTAGGCTACGACTTTGGGGTAAGTTGTAGGGCTGGTGGTGGGTTTCCGTTCCGGGCTAGGGTTAGGGTTAGTGAACGGCAAGGCTTAGGGCACAGCTGAGGGTACGGAAACGTGGGATGGTCAGGCTACGTGCTGATGAAAGGGTCAGTGCCTGCGTACGAGCCAGGAATAGGATACGGCGTAGGGAAAGGTGTAGGGCTTGTGGTGGGTTTCCGTTCCGTGCTAGGGTTAGGGTTAGGGAACGGCAAGGCTTAGGGCACAGGTGAGGGTCCGCAAACGTGGGAGGGTCACGCTACGTGCTGACGCACGGGTCAGTGCCAACGTACGGGCCAGGAGTAGGCTACGGCTTGGGGTTAAGGTGTAGGGCTGGTGGAGGGTTTCCGTTCCGGGCTAGGGTTAGGGTTAGGGAACGGCAAGGCTTAGGGCCCAGGTGAGGGTACGGAAACGTGGGAGGGTCAGGGTACGTGATGATGCACGGGTCAGTGCCAGCGTACTGGCCAGGAGTAGCCTACGGCTTGGGGGTTAGCTGTAGGGCTGGTGGTGGGTTTCCGTTCCGGACTAGGGTTAGGGTTAGGGAATGGCAAGGCTTAGGGCACAGGTGAGGGTACGGGAACGTGTGAGGTTCAGGCTACATGCTGACGCACATGTCAGTGCCAGCGTACGTGCCAGGGGTAGGCTACGGCGTAGGGTAAGGTGTAGGGCTGCTGGTGGGTTTCTGTTCATGGCTAGGGTGAGGGTGAGGGAACGGCAAGGCTTAGGGCACAGGTGATGGTAGAGAAACGTGGGAGGGTCAGGCTACGTGCTGACGCACGGGTCAGTGCCAGCGTACGGGCCAGGAGTAGTTTACGGCTTCTGGGTAAGTTTTAGGGCTGGTGGTGGGTTTCCGTTCCGGGCTAGGGTTAGGGTTAGAGAACGGCAATGCTTAGGGCACAGGTGAGGGTACGGAAACGTGGGAGGGTCAGGCTACGTGCTGACGCACGTGTCAGTGCCCGCATATGGGCCAGGTGTAGGCTACAGCATAGGGTAAGGTGTAGGGCTGGTGGTGGGTTTCCGTTCCGGGCTAGGGTTAGGGTTAGGGAACGGCAAGGCTTAGGGCACAGGTGAGGGTACGGAAACGTGGGAGGGTCAGGCTACGTGCTGATGAAAGGGTCAGTGCCTGCGTACGGGCCAGGAATAGGCTACGGCGTAGGGAAAGGTGTAGGGCTGGTGGTGGGTTTCCGTTCCGGGCTAGGGTTAGGATTAGGGAATGGCAAGGCTTAGGGCACAGGTGATGGTCCGCAAACGTGGGAGGGTCAGGCTACATGCTGACGCACGTGTTAGTGCCAGCATAAGGTGCAGGAATAGGCTACGGCTTTGGGGTAAGTTGTAGGGCTGGTGGTGGGTTTCCGTTCCGGCCTAGGGTTAGGGTTAGGGAACGGCAAGGCTTAGAGCACAGGTGAGGGTCCACAAAGGTGGGAGGGTCAGGCTTCGTGCTGACGCACGGGTCTGTGCCAGCGTACGGGCCAGGAGTAGGCTACGGCTTGGGGGTAAGGTGTAGGGCTGGTGGTGTGTTTCCGTTCCGAGCTACGGTTTGGGTTAGGGAACGGCAAGGCTTAGGGCACAGGTGAGGGTACGGAAACGTGGGAGGGTCAGGCTACGTGCTGATCCACGGCTCAGTGGCAGCGTACCGGGCAGGAGTAGGCTACGGCATATGCTAAAGTGTAGGGCTGGTGGTGGGATTCCGTTCCGGGCTAGGGTTAGGGATAGGGAACGGCAAGGCTTAGGGCTCAGGTAAGGGTACAGAAAAGTGGGAGGGTCAGGCTACGTGCTGACGCACGTGTCAGTGCCAGTGTACGGGCCAGGAGTAGGCTACGGCTTGTGGGTAAGGTATAGGGCTGATGGTGGGTTTCCGTTCCGGGCTAGGGTAAGGGTTAGGGAACGGCAAGTCTTAGGGCACAGGTGAGGGTATGGAAACGTGGGAGGGTCAGGCTACGTGCTCACGCACGTGTCATTGCCAGGTTCGGGCCAGGAGTAGGCTACGGCGTAGGGTAAAGTGTAGGGCTGGTGGTGGGTTTCCGTGCCGGGCTAGTGTTAGGTGTAGGGAACGTCAAGGCTTAGGGCACAGGTGAGGGTACGGAAACGTGGGAGGGTCAGGCTACGTGCTGATGAAAGGGTCAGTGCCTGTGTACGGGCCAGGAATAAGCTACCGCATAGGGAAAGGTATAGGGCTGGTGGTGGTTTTCTGTTCCGGGCTAGGGTTAGGGTTAGGGAACGGCAAGGCTTAGGGCACAGGTGAGGTTATGGAAACGTGGGAGGGTCAGGCTACATGTTGACGCACGGGTCAGTGCCAGCATACGGGCCAGGACTAGGCTACGGCATACGATAAGGTGTAGGGCTGGTGGTGGTTTTCCGTTCCGGGCTAGGGTTAGGGTTAGGGAACGGCAAGTCTTAGGGCACAGGTGAGGGTACGGAAACGTGGGAGGGACAGGCTACATGCTGACTCACGGGTCAGTGCCAGCGTACGGGCCAGGAGTAGGCTACGGCTTATGGTAAGGTGTAGGGATTGTGGTGGGTTTCCGTTCCGGGCTAGGGTTAGGGTTAGGGAACGGCAAGGCTTAGGGCACAGGTGAGGGTACGGAAACGTGGGAGGGTCAGGCTCCATGCTGACGCACGGGTCAGTGCCAGCGTACGGGCCAGGACTAGGCTACGGCATACGATAAGGTGTAGGGCTGGTGGTGGGATTCCGTGCCGGGCTCAGGTTAGGGTTAGGGAACGGCAAGGCTTAGGGCACACGTGAGGGTACAGTAACATTGGAGGGTAAGGCTACGTGCTGAAGCACAGGTCAGTGCCCGCGTACGGGCCAGGTGTAGTCTACGGCATAGAGTAAGGTGTAGGGCTGGTGGTGGTTTTCCGTTCCGGGCTAGGGTTAGGGTTAGGGAATGGCAAGGCTTAGGGCACATGTGAGGTTACGGAAACGTGGGAGGGTCAGGCTACGTGCTGACGCACGGGTCAGTGCCAGCATATGGGCCAGGAGTAGGCTACGGCATTGTGGTAAGTTGTAGGGCTGTCGGTGGGTTTCTGTTCCGGGCTAGGGTTAGGGTTAGGGAACGTCAAGGCTTAGGGCACAGGTGAGGGTACGGAAACGTGGGAGGGTCAGGCTACGTGCTGACGCACGGGTCAGTGCCAGCGTACGGGCCAGGAATAGGCTATGGCGTAGGGTAGAGTGTAGGGCTGGTGGTGGGTTTCTGTTCCGGGCTAAGGTTAGGGTTAGGGAACGGCAAGGCTTAGGGCACAGGTGAGGGTACGGAAACGTGTGAGGGTCAGGCTACGTGCTGACGCACGTGTCAGTGCCAGCGTACCGGCCAAGAGTAGGCTACGGCTTTGGGGTAAGTTGTAGGGCTGGTGGTGGGTTTCCGTTCCGGGCTAGGGTTAGGGTTAGTGAACGGCAAGGCTTAGGGCACAGCTGAGGGTACGGAAACGTGGGATGGTCAGGCTACGTGCTGATGAAAGGGTCAGTGCCTGCGTACGAGCCAGGAATAGGCTACGGCGTAGGGAAAGGTGTAGGGCTTGTGGTGGGTTTCCGTTCCGGGCTAGGGTTAGGGTTAGGGAACGGCAAGGCTTAGGGCACAGGTGAGGGTCCGCAAACGTGGGAGGGTCAGGCTACGTGCTGACGCACGGGTCAGTGCCAACGTACGGGCCAGGAGTAGGCTACGGCTTGGGGTTAAGTTGTAGGGCTGGTGGTGGGTTTCGGTTCCGGGCTAGGGTTAGGGTTAGGGAACGGCAAGGCTTAGGGCCCAGGTGAGGGTACGGAAACGTGGGAGGGTCAGGGTATGTGATGATGCACGGGTCAGTGCCAGCGTACTGGCCAGGAGTAGCCTACGGCTTGGGGGTTAGGTGTAGGGCTGGTGGTGGGTTTCCGTTCCGGGCTAGGGTTAGGGTTAGGGAACGGCAAGGCTTAGGGCACAGGTGAGGGTACGGAAACGTGGGAGAGTCAGGCTACATGCTGACGCACGGGTCAGTGCCAGCGTATGGGCCAGGAATAGGCTATGGCTTAGGGGTAAGCTGTAGGGCTGGTGGTGGGTTTCCGTTCCGGACTAGGGTTAGGGTTAGGGAATGGCAAGGCTTAGGGCACAGGTGACGGTACGGAAACGTGTGAGGTTCAGGCTACATGCTGACGCACGTGTCAGTGCCAGCGTACGTGCCAGGGGTAGGCTACGGCGTAGGGTAAGGTGTAGGGCTGCTGGTGGGTTTCTGTTCATGGCTAGGGTGAGGGTGAGGGAACGGCAAGGCTTAGGGCACAGGTGATGGTAGAGAAACGTGGGAGGGTCAGGCTACGTGCTGACGCACGGGTCAGTGCCAGCGTACGGGCCAGGAGTAGTCTACGGCTTGTGGGTAAGTTTTAGGGCTGGTGGTGGGTTTCCGTTCCGGGCTAGGGTTACGGTTAGGGAACGGCAAGGCTTAGGGCACATGTGAGGGTACGGAAACGTGGGAGGGTATGGCTACGTGCTGAAGCACGGGTCAGTGCCAGGGTATGGGCAAGGAGTAGGCTACGGCATAGGGTAAGGTGTAGGGCGGGTGGTGGGTTTCCGTTCCAGGCTAGGGTTAGGGTAAGGGAACGGCAAGGCTTAGGGCACAGGTGAGTGTACGGAAAAGTGGGAGGGTCAGGCTACGTGATGACGCACGGGTCAGTGCCAGCGTACGGGCCAGGAGTAGGCTACGGCGTAGGGAAAGGTGTAGGGCTGGTGGTGGTTTTGCGTTCCAGGCTGGGTTTAGGGATAGGGAACGTCAAGGCTTAGGGCACATGTGAGTGTACGGAAACGTGAGAGGGTCAGGCTACATGCTGACGCACGGGTCAGTGCCAGCGTACGGGCCAGGAGTAGGCTACGGTGTAGCGTATGGTGTAGGGCTGGTGGTGGCTTTCCGTTCCGGGCTAGGGTTAGGGTTATGGAACGGCAAGGCTTAGGGCACGGGTGAGGGTACAGAAACGTGGGAGGGTCAGGCTACTTGCTGATGATAGGGTTAGTGCCACCGAACGGGCCAGGAGTATGCTACGGCTTGGGGGTATGTTGTAGGGCTGGTGGTGGGTTTCCGTTCCGGACTAGGGTTAGGGTTACGGAACGGCAAGGCTTAGGGCACGGGTGAGGGTACAGAAACTTGGGAGGGTCAGGCTACTTGCTGATGCTAAGGTTAGTGCCACCGAACGGGCCAGGCGTAGGCTACGGCTTGGGAGTAAGTTGTAGGGCTGATGGTGGGTTTCCGTTCCGGGCTAGGGTTAGGGTTACGGAACGGCAAGGCTTAGGGCACAGGTGACGGTACGGAAACGTGGGAGGGTCAGGCTACATGCTGACGCAAGGGTCAGTGCCACCGTACAGGCCAGGACTAGGCTACGGCGAAGGTTAAGGTGTAGGGCTGGTGGTGGGTTTCCGTTCCGGGCTAGGGTGAGGGTGAGGGAACGGCAAGGCTTAGGGCACAGGTGAGGGTACAGAAACGTGGGAGGGTCAGGCTACGTGCTGACGCATGGGTCAGTGCCAGCGTACGGGCCAGGATTAGGCTACGGCTTGTGGGTACGTTTTAGGGCTGGTGGTGGGTTTCATTTCCGGGCTAGGGTTAGGGTTAGGGAACGGCAAGGCTTAGGGCACAGGTGAGGTTACGGTAACATGGGAGGGTCAGGCTACGTGCTGAAGCACAGGTCAGTGCCCGTGTACGGGCCAGGTGTAGGCTACGGCATAGGGTAAGGTGTAGGGCTGGTGGTGGGTTTTCTTTCCGGGCTAGGGTTAAGGTTAGGAAACGGCAAGGCTTAGGGCACAGGTGAGGTTACGGAAACGTGGGAGGGACAGGCTACGTGCTGACGCACGGGTCAGTGCCAGCCTATGGGCCAGGAGTAGGCTACGGCGTGGTGGTAATTTGTAGGGCTTGTGGTGGTTTTCTGTTTCGGGCTAGGGTTAGGGTTAGGGAACGTCAAGGCTTAGGGCACAGGTGAGGGTACGGAAACGTGGGAGGGTCAGGCTACTTGCTGACGCACGGCTCAGTGCCAGCGTACGGGCCAGGAATAAGCTATGGCGTAGGGTAGAGTGTAGGGCTGGTGGTGGGTTTCTGTTCCGGGCTAGGGTTAGGGTTAGGAAACGGCAAGGCTTAGGGCACAGGTGAGGGTACGGAAACGTGTGAGGGTCAGGCTACGTGCTGACGCACGTGTCAGTGCCAGCGTACCGGCCAGGAGTAGGCTACGGCTTGGGGGTAAGTTGTAGGGCTGGTGGTGTGTTTCCGTTCCGGGCTAGGGTTAGGGTTAGTGAACGGCAAGGCTTAGGGCACAGGTGAAGGTACAGAAACGTGGGAGGGTCAGGCTAAGTGCTGATGAAACTGTCAGTGCCTGCGTACGAGCCAGGAATAGGCTACGGCGTAGGGAAAGGTGTAGGGCTGGTGGTGGGTTTCCGTTCCGGGCTAGGGTTAGGGTTAGGGAACGGCAAGTCTTAGGGCACAGGTGAGGGTCCGCAAACGTGGGAGGGTCAGGCTACGTGCTGAAGCACAGGTCAGTGCCCGCGTATGGGCCAGGTGTAGGCTACAGCATAGGGTAAGGTGTAGGGCTGGTGATGGGTTTCCGTTCCGGGGTAAGGTTATTATTAGGGAATGGCAAGGTTTAGGGCCCAGGTGAGGGTACGGAAACGTGGGGGGGTCAAACTACATGCTGACGCATGGGTCAGTGCTAGCGTACGGGCGAGGAGTAGGCTACCCAGTAGGGAAAGGTTTAGGGATGGTGGTGGGTTTCCGTACCGGGTTAGGGTTAGGATTAGGGAACGGCAAAGCTTAGCGCACAGGTGATGGTACGGAAACGTGGGAGGGTCAGGCTACGTGCTGACGCACGGGTCAGTGCCAGCGTACGGGCCAGGTTTAGGCTATGGCATAGTGTAAGGTGTAGGGCTGGTGGTGGGTTTTCGTTCCGGGCTACAGTTAGGGTTAGGGAACGGCAAGGCTTTGGGCACATGTGAAGGTACGGAAACTTGGGAGGGTATGGCTACATGCTGACGCACGTGTCAGTGCCAGCGTACGGGCCAGGAGTAGGCTACGGCTTGGGGGTAAGGTGTAGGGCTGGTGGTGGGTTTCCGTTCTGGGCTAGGGTTAGTGTTACGGAACGGCAAGGCTTAGGGCACGGGTGAGGGTACAGAAACATGGGAGGGTCAGGCTACTTGCTGATGCTAGGGTTAGTGCCACCGAACGTGCCAGGATTAGGGTACGGCTTGGGGGTAAGGTGTAGGGCTGGTGGTGGGTTTCCCTTCCGGTCTACGGTTAGGGTTAGGGAACGGCAAGGCTTAGGGCACAGGTGAGGGTACGGAAACGTGGGAGGGTCAGGCTACGTGATGATGCACGGGTCAGTGCCAGCGTACTGGCCAGGAGTAAGCTACGGCTTGGGGGTTACGTTTAGGGCTGGTGGTGGGTTTCCGTTCCGGGCTAGGGTTAGGGTTAGGGAACGGCAAAGCTTAGGGCACAGGTGAGGGTACGGAAACGTGGGAGGGTCAGGCTACATGCTGGCGCACGGGTCAGTGCCAGCGTACGGGCCAGGAATAGGCTATGGCTTGGGGGTAAGCTGTAGGGCTGGTGGTGGGTTTCCGTTCCCGACTAGGGTTAGGGTTAGGGAACGGCAAGGCTTAGGGCACAGGTGAGGGTACGGAAACGTGTGAGGGTCAGGCTACGTGCTGACGCACATGTCAGTGCCAGCGTACATGCCAGGAGTAGGCTACAGCGTAGGGTAAGGTGTAGGGCTGCTGAAGGTTTTCTGTTCCGGGCTAGGGTTAGGGCTAGGGAACGTCAAGGTTTAGGGCACAGGTGATGGTACGGAAACGTGGGAAGGTCAGGCTACGTGCTGACGCATGGCTCAGTGCCAGCGTACGGGCCAGGCATTGGCTATGGCGTAGGGTATAGTGTAGGCCTGGTGGTGGGTTTCTGTTCCCGGCTAGGGTTAGGGTTAGGAAACGGCAAGGATTAGGGCACAGGTGAGGGTACGGAAACATGGGAGGGTCAAACTCCATGCTGACGCACGGGTCAGTGCGAGCGTACGGGCGAGGAGTAGGCTACCCAGTAGGGAAAGGTTTAGGGATGGTGGTGGTTTTCCGTTCCGGGTTAGGGTTAGGGTTAGGGAACGGCAAGGCTTAGGGCACAGGTGAGGGAATGGAAACGTGGGAGGGTCTGGCTACGTGCTGACGCACGGGTCAGTGCCAGGGTACAGGCAAGGAGAAGGCTACGGCATAGGCTATGGAGTAGGGCTGGTGGTGGGTTTCCGTTCCGGGCTAGGGCTAGGGTAAGGGAACGGCAAGGCTTAGGGCACTGGTGAGGGTACGGAAAAGTGGGAGGGTCAGGCTACGTGATGACGCACGGTTCAGTGCCAGCGTACGGGCCAGGAGTAGGCTACGGCATAGGGAAATGTGTAGGGCTGGTGGTGGGTTTGCGTTCCGGGCTAGGGTTAGGGTTAGGGAACGTCAAGGCTTAGGGCACATGTGAGGGTACGGAAACGTGGGAGGGTCAGGCTACATGCTGACGCAAGGGTCAGTGCCACTGTACAGGCCAGGAGTAGGCTACGGCTTGGGGGTAAGTTGTAGGGCTGGTGGTGGGTTTCCGTTCCGGGCTAGGGATAGGGTTAGGGAAAGGCAAGGCGTAGGGCACAGCTGAGGGTACGGAAACGTGGGAGGGTCAGGCTACGTGCTGATGCACCGCTCAGTGGCAGCGTACCGGGCAGGAGTAGGCTACAGCATATCGTAAGGTGTAGGGCTGGTGGTGGAATTCCGTTCCAGGTTAGGGTTAGGGTTAGGGAACGGCAAGGCTTAGGGCTCAGGTATGGGTACATAAAAGTGGGAGGGTCAGGCTACGTGCTGACGCACGGGTCAGTGCCAGTGTATGGGCCAGGAGTAGGCTACGGCTTGTGGGTAAGGTTTAGGGCTCGTGGTGGGTTTCTGTTCCGGGCTAGGGTAAGGGTTAGGGAACGGCAAGGCTTAGGGCACAGGTGAGGGTACGGAAACGTGGGAGGGTCAGGCTACGTGCTGATGAAAGGGTCAGTGCCTGCGTACGAGCCAGGAATAGGCTACAGCGTAGGGAACGGTGTAGGGCTTGTGGTGGGTTTCCTTTCCGGGCTAGGGTTAGGGTTAGGGAATGGCAAGGCTTAGGGCACAGGTGAGGGTCCGCAAACGTGGGAGGGTCAGGCTACGTGCTGACGCACGGGTCAGTGCCAGCGTACGGGCCAGGAGTAGGCTATGGTTTGGGCGTTATGTTTAGGGCTGGTGTTGTGTTTCCTTTTCGGAATAGGGTTAGGGTGAGGGAACGGCAAGGCTTAGGGCACAGGTGAGGTTAGGGAAACGTGGGAGGGTCTGGCTACGTGATGACGCACGGGTCAGTGCCAATGTACAGGCCAGGAGTAAGCTACGGCGTAGGGTAATGTCTAGGGATGGTGGTGGGTTTCCGTTCCGGGCTAGGGTTAGGGTTAGGGAACGTCAAGGCTTAGGGCACAGGTGAGGGTACGGAAACGTGGGAGGGTCAGTCTACGTACTGATGCATGGGTCAGTGCCAGCGTACGGGCCAGGAGTAGGCTCTGGTGTAGGGTAACGTGTAGGGCTGTTGGTGGGTTTTCATTGCGGTGTACGGTTAGGGTTAGGGAATGGCAAGGCTTAGGGCATAGGTGAGGGAACGGAAATGTGGGAGGGTCAGGCTACGTGCTGACGCACGGGTCAGTGCCAGCGTACGGGCAAGGAGTAGGCTACAGGGTAGGGTAAGGTCTAGGGCTGGTGGTGGGTTTCTGTTCCGGGCTAAGCTTAATGTTAGGGAACGGCAAGGCTTAGGGCTCAGGTGAGGGTACAGAAAAGTTGGAGGTTCAGGCTACGTGCTAATGCACGTGTCAATGCTAGCGTACGGGCCAGGAGTAGGCTACGTCGTAGAGAAAGGTGTATGGCTGGTGGTGGGTTTCCTTTCTGGGCTAGGGTTAGTGTTAGGGAACGGAAAGGCTTAGGGCACAGGTGAGGTTACGGAAACGTGGGAGGGTCAGGCTACGTGCTGACGCATGGGTCAGTGCCAGTGTACAGGCCAGCATTTGGCTATGGCTTGGGTGTTAGGTGTAGGGCTGCTGGTGGGTTTCCGTACTAGGGTTAGGGTTAGGGAACGGCAAGGCTTAGGGCACAGGTGAGGGTACGGAAATGTGGGAAGGTCAGGCTACGTGCTGACACACGGGTCAGTGCCAGCGTACGGGCCAGGAGTAGGCTACGGCGTAGGGTAAGGTGTAGGGTTGGTGGTGGGTTTCCGTTTCGGGCTATGGTTAGGGTTAGTGAAAGGCAAGGCTTAGGGCACAGGTGAGGATACGGAAACGTGGGAGGGTCAGGCTACGTGCTGACGCACGTGTCAGTGCCAGCGTACCGGCCAGGAGTAGGCCACGGGTTGGGGGTTAGGTGTAGGGCTGCTGGTGGGTTTCCGTTCCGTACTAGGGTTAGGGTTAGGGAACGGCAAGGCTTAGGGCACAGGTGTGGGTACGGAAATGTGGGAAGGTCAGGCTACGTGCTGACGCACGGGTCAGTGCCAGCGTACGGGCCAGGAGTAGTCTATGGCTTGGGGGTTAGGTGTAGGGCTTGTGGTGTGTTTCCATTCCGTACTAGGGTTAGGGTTAGGGAACGGCAAGGCTTAGGGCACAGGTGTGGGTACGGAAATGTGGGAAGGTCAGGCTACGTGCTGACGCACAAATCAGTGCCCGCGTATGGACCAGGATTAGGCTACGGCTTGGGGGTAAGGTGTAGGGCTTGTGGTGGGTTTCCGTTCCGGGCTAGGGTTAGGGTTAGGGAACGGCAAGGCTTAGGGCACAGGTGAGGGTATGGCAAAATGGCAGGGTCAGGATACGTGCTGATGAAATGTTCAGTGCCTGCATACGGGCCAGGAATAGGCTACGGCGTAGGGAAAGGTATAGGGGTGGTGGTGGGTTTCCGTTCCGGGCTAGGGTTAGGGTTAGGGGACGGCAAGGCTTAGGAGTTGCCAGGCTGCCACCTGTAAAGAAGAGGATGCGTCACCCATAACGTCTGCAGAAATTTCTCTCCGGGCTGAGGTGAGGAAGGAAAAAAAGGAGTGGGGGCCGTGATAGGAGGGGTATCTCAGGCAGGAAAATGGAAAGCTTCCAGAAGAGCGCCTGTGGCCAGGACCATCCTGGCTGGCCTGCAGGCACCAAGTTGGCCTGTGTGCTGTCGCTGGTGTGGCTCCACTGCCCTTCCTCTAGGCTTTCAAGCCCTTGTACATATTCAGGTGTTTTACCTGGGAAGGGTGGGAACAGTTCAGCAGCAGCTGGCCTGGGGCTCAGCTCACGTTTACTCACAGACGCCTCGGCACGGTCCCGCAGCTTTGCAATGAGGACCCTCCTTGCGTGGGGTGGGGCTGCTGGCTGTATGGGAGATGATTCTCCACTTCTGACCAATTTCAGAATTGTTTACCGCTGGAGTAAGTGCCTTGATAGGGTTTTCCTCTGTATAACTGTTGGGTTCAGGTTTTTTTTTTTTCTCCATTGTTTCAAGTTAAATTTTATTCCTCTTTTATGTATTTATAGATAAAAGCATGGAAATTATTCATTCCTATAAATACATCTGTGTGAAGGGAAGAACATTTTTCTGTTTTATTTTTAAATTTTAGGTTTTAAAATTTTGAAATTTAATTTTATTCATTTTTTTATACAGCACGTTATTATTAGTTATGTATTTTATGCATATACATATATACAGGTCAATCCCAATCTCCCAACTCATCCCACCACCACCACCCCATGGCTTCCCACACTTGGTGTCCATACGTTTGTTCTCTACCTCTGTGTCTCTATTTCTTCCCTGCAAACCAGTTCATCTGTACCATTTTTTAGTTTCCACGTATATGCATTAATATACAATATTTGTTTTCCTCTTTCTGACTTACTTCATTCTGTATGACAGTCTCTCGATCCATGGATGTCTCTACAAATGACCCAGCATCATTCATTTTTATGGCTGAGTAATATTCCATTTTATATATGTACCACATCTTTATCCATTCATTTGTCTGTGGGCATTTAGGTTGCTTCCATTACCTGGCTATTGTAAATAGTGCTGCAATGAACATTGTGGTGAATGTGCCTTTTTGATTTACGGTTTTCTCTGGGTATATGCCCAGAAGTGGGATTGCTGGATCAGATGGTAATTCAATTTCTATTTTTTTTAAGGAAACACCATACTGTTCTCCATAGTGACTGTATCAATTTACATTCCCACCAATAGTGGAAGAGGGCTCGTTTTGTCCACACCCTCCCCAGAATTTGTTGTTTGTAGATTTTCTGATGATGCCGATTCTAATAGGTGTGAGGTGATACCTCATTTTAGTTTTGATTTGCATTTCTCTAATAATTAGTGCTGTTGAGCAGCTTTTCATGTGCGTCTTGGCCATCTCTGTGTCTTCTTTGAAGAAACGTCTCTTTAGATCTTCTGCCCATTTTTGTATTGGGTTGTTTGTTTTTTTAATATTAAGCTGCATGAGCTATTTATATATATTGGAGATTAAACCTCTGTCCATTGATTCGTTTGCAACGATTTTCGCCCATTCAAAGGGATGCCTTTTTCAATTCCCGTTTTTTTTAACAAAACAGGAAAGAAAGGAAAAGAAGCAGAACACTAATGTGCGTAAAATATGCCTTTTGAAACGGTCGTTTTGAAATATGGATGTGCTTTGAATTTTTTGGTCGATATGTGACCCCAGGATTTGTTTTCAGGGCAGGTGTCATTTACAGGCCTGCAATGATTTTGAATATTAATGGACCATTAGCGCTGGGATTAAAGCTGCTGTTGTGTGAAACGGCCACAAGGTGGCCGCAGTTCTCCCTTACCAAATCTGGTTAGTAGGGCAACAGAGCCTCAATGGAAGTCGCGTTCTAGATTGTAATTTAGAATGGAATGTGCCAGGAGAAATCCCCTCAAGTTTGTCTCACTACTTCTTGTTCGTGTTTTTAATATAATATTTTTTTTTATTTTTTATTACAGCAAGTTTGATTACAATGTTTGGATTGTTGTAGGTGTGGAAGATGTGGTTCTTTTACACATATACAGATGTCTGTTCTTCCTGGGATTCTTTTCCCATGTACGTTATGACAGAATGTTGAGTAGTCCTCTCTTGGTATTCTGTAGGTCTTTGGTGATTATATATGTCACCTGTGTTTGTATATGTCTGTTAACCCCGATATCGTAATGAAACCAATCCTCACACCTTTCCATTGGTGAACGATAAGTTTGTTTAATGAATCTGTGATTGCCCTTCTCCGTGGAAATATCTGCCATGGTATCCATTTTTAGGTAACACCTATAAGTGATATGATATGATATGTGTCTTTCACTTTCTGACTTACTACATGTCACGTGATTACTTCTAGACTCATCTACGGTGCTGCAAATGGGATTGTGTCCTTTTTTTCCTTGGCTTCTATTCTGCCTTAGTGAGGTCCATTTTCAACAATGTGATTCCCTGAGGGTTGTGGATTAGCTGACCTGGGCAGACTTACCCTGCCGGCCTGCGCTCCCCAGGTGTGCCTCGTTGAGGTCAATATAAACAGCCCTCCAGGCAGCAATAGCCCCTGAAGCTGTGCCTGACTCCATATTCTCTGCCCTGTCAGCAGTCTCGGGGCTGTGCTGGTGGGAGGGAGTGAGGGGCCACAGCTTTCTGTGTGGCCCGGTGTGAGTGGGACTCTGCTGGCCTTTCTGCAGGAGTTGCCAGGCTGCCAACTGTAAAGAAGAGAATGTGTCACCCATACTTCTGCTGGAATTTCTCTCCGGACAGAGGTGAGGAAGGAAAAAAGCAGTGGGGGCCGGGACAGGAGGGGTATCTCAGGCAGGGCAATGGAAAGTTTCCGGAAGAGCGCCGGGGCCAAGACCACCCTGGCTGGCCTGCAGGCACCAAGTTGCCCTGCGTGCTGTCGCTGGTGTGGCTCGACGACCCTTCCTCTAGGCTTTCAAGCCCTTGTACATATTCAGGTGTTTTAACTGGGAAGGGTGGGAACAGTTCAGCAGCAGCTGTCCTGGGGCTCAGCTCACGTTTACTCACAGATGCCTCGGCACGGTCCCCCAGCTTTGCAATGAGGACGCTCCTTGCGTGAGGGGTGGGTTGCTGGCTGTATGGGAGATGGTTTCCCACCTCTGACCAATTTCAGAATTGTTTACCGCTGGAGCAAGTGCGCTGATAGGGTTTTCCTCTGTATAACTCATGGGTTCAGGTGTTTTTTTCTTTTATGGTTCAAGTTAGATTTTATTCCTCTTTTATATATTTATAGATATAAGCTTGGAAATAATTCATTCCTATAAATACATCTGTGTGACGGGAAGAAGTTTTTTCTGTATTATTTTTAAATTTTATTTTTTAAAATTTTGAAATTTAATTTTATTATTTTTATACAGCACGTTATTATTGGTTATGTATTTTATGCATATACATGTATACAGGTCAATCCCAATCTCCCAACTCATCCCACCACCACCACCCCATGGCTTCCCACCCTTGGTGTCCATACGTTTGTTCTCTACCTCTGTGTCTCTATTTCTTTCCTGCAAACCAGTTCATCTGTACCATTTTTTAGGCTCCACATATATGCATTAATATACAGTATTTGGTTTCCTCTTTCTGACTTACTTCATTCTGTATGACAGTCTCTCGATCCATCGATGTCTCTACAAATGACCCAGTTTCATTCCTGTTTATGGCCGAGTAATATTTCATTTTATATATGTACCACATCTTTATCCATTCATCTGTCTGTGGGCATTTAGGTTGCTTCCATTACCTGGCTATTGTAAATAGTGCTGCAACGAACATTGTGGTGAATGTGCATTTTTGATTTACGGTTTTCTCTGGGTATATGCCCAGAAGTGGGATTGCTGGATCAGATGGTAATTCTATTTATAGCTTTTTAAGGAAACTCCATACTGTTCTCCATAGTGACTGTATCAATTTACATTCCCACCAATAGTGGAAGAGGGCTCCTTTTGTCCACACCCTCCCCAGAATTGGTTGTTTGTAGATTTTCTGATGATGCCGATTTTAACAGGTGTGAGGTGATACCTCATTGTAGTATTGATTTGCATTTCTCTAATAATTAGTGCTGTTGAGCAGCTTTTCATGTGCGTCTTGGCCATCTCTGTGTCTTCTTTGAAGAAACGTCTCTTTAGATCTTCTGCCCATTTTTGTATAGGGTTGTTTGTTTTTTTAATATTAAGCTGCATGAGCTGTTTATATATATTGGAGATTAAACCTCTGTCCATTGATTCGTCTGCAAAGATTTTCGCCCATTCTGAGTGACGCCTTTTTCCATTCCCGTTTTTTCTAGCAAAAAAGGAAAGAAAGGAAAAGAAGCAGAACACTAATGTGCGTAAAATATGCCTTTTGAAACGGTCGTTTTGAAATATGGACGTCCGTTGAATTTTTTGGTCGATATGTGAGCCCAGGATTTGTTTTCAGGGCAGGTGTCATTTACAGGCCTGCAATGATTTTGAATATCAACTGACCATTAGCGCTGGGATTAAAGTTGCTGTTGTGTGAAACGGCCACAAGGTGGCAGCAGTTCACCCTTACCAAATCTGGTTACTAGGGCAAGACAGCCTCAGTGGAAGTGGTGTTCTAGATTGGAATTTAGAATGGAATGTGCCAGGAGAATGCCCCTCATGTTTGTCTCACTACTTCTTGTTCGTGTTTTTAATTTAATTTTTTTATTTTTTATTACAGCAAGTTTGATTACAATGTTTGGCTTGTTATAGGTGTGGAAAATGTGGTTCTTTTACACATATACAGATGTCTTTTCTTCCTGGGATCCTTTTCCCATGTACGTTATGACAGAATGTTGAGTAGTCCTCTCTTGGTATTCTGTAGGTCTTTGGTGATTATATATGTCACCTGTGTTTGTATATGTCTGTTAACCCCGATATTGTAATGAAACCAATCCTCACACCATTCCATTGGTGAACCATAACTTTGTTTAATGAAGCTGTGATTGCCCTTCTCCGTGGAAATATCTGCCCTGGTATCCATTTTTAGGTAACACCTATAAGTGATATGATATGATATGTGTCTTTCACTTTCTGACTTACTACAAGTCACGTGATAACTTCTAGACTCATTTACGGTGCTGCAAATGGCATTGTGTCCTTTTGTCCCTTGGCTTCTCTTCTGCCTTAGCGAGGTCCATTTTCACCAATGTGATTCCCTGAGGGTTGTGGATTAGCTGACCTGGGCAGCCTTACCCTGCCGGCCCGCCCTCCCAAGGTGTGCCTCGTTGAGGTCAATATAAACAGAGCTCCAGGCAGCAATAGCCCCTGAAGCTGTGCCTGACTCCATATTCTCTGCCCCGTCAGCAGTCTCGGGGCTGTGCTGTTGGGAGGGAGTGTGGGGCCACAGCCTTGTGGGTGGCCCGGTGTGAGTGGGACTCTGCTGGCCTTTCTGCAGGAGTTGCCAGGCTGCCACCTGTAAAGAAGAGAATGTGTCACCCATACCTTCCGCTGGAATTTCTCTCCGGACAGAGGTGAGGAAGGAAAAAAGCAGTGGGGGTGGGGACAGGAGGGGTATCTCAGACAGGGCAATGGAAAGCTTCCGGAAGAGCGCCCGGGGCCAAGACCAGCCTGGCTGGCCTGCAGGCACCAAGTTGGCCTGCGTGTTGTCGCTGGTGTGGCTCAACGGCCCTTCTTCTAGGCTTTCAAGCCCTTGTACATATTCAGGTGTTTTACCTGGGAAGGGTGGGAACAGTTCAGCAGCAGCTGGCCTGGGGCTCAGCTCACGTTTACTCACAGATGCCTCGGCACGGTCCCCCAGCTTTGCAATGAGGACGCTCCTTGCGTGGGGGGTGGGTTGCTGGCTGTATGGGAGATGGTTCCCCACCACTGACCAATTTCAGAAATGTTTACCACTGGAGCAAGTGCCGTGATAGGGTTTTCCTCTGTATAACTCGTGGGTTCACTTTTTTTTTCTTTTATGTTTCAAGTTAGATGTTATTCCTCTTTTATGTATTTATAGATAGAAGCATGGAAATAATTCATTCCTATAAATACATCTGTGTGACGGGAAGAACTTTTTTCTGTTTTATTTTTAAATTTTATTTTTTAAAATTTTGAAATTATATTTATTTTTTTATACAGCACGTTATTATTAGTTATGTATTTTATGCATATACATGTATACAGGTCAATCCCAAACTCCCAACTCATCCCACCACCACCACCCCTGGCTTCCCACACTTGGTGTCCATACGTTTGTTCTCTACCTCTGTGTCTCTATTTCTTCCCTGCAAACCAGTTCATCTGTACCATTTTTAGGCTCCACTTATATGCATTAATATACAATATTTGTTTTCCTCTTTCTGACTTACTTCATTCTGTATGACAGTCTCTCGATCCATCGATGTCTCTACAAATGACCCAGTTTCATTCCTTTTTATGGCCGAGTAATATTCCATTTTATATATGTACCACATCTTTATCCATTCATCTGTCTGTGGGCATTTAGGTTGCTTCCATTACCTGGCTATTGTAAATAGTGCTGCAACGAACATTGTGGTGAATGTGCCTTTTTGAAATATGCTTTTCTCTGGGTATATGCCCAGAAGTGGGGTTGCTGGATCAGATGGTAATTCTATTTCTAGTTTTTTTAAGGAAACTGCATACTGTTCTCCATAGTGACTGTATCAATTTACATTCCCACCAATAGTGGAAGAGGGCTCCTTTTGTCCACACCCTCCCCAGAATTGGTTGTTTGTAGATTTTCTGATGATGCCGATTCTAACAGGTGTGAGGTGATACCTCATTGTAGTTTTGATTTGCATTTCTCTAATAATTAGTGCTGTTGAGCAGCTTTTCATGTGCATCTTGGTCATCTCTGTGTCTCCTTTGAAGAAACGTCTCTTTAGATCTTCTGCCCATTTTTTTGGGTTGTTTGTTTTTTTTAATATTAAGCTGCATGAGCTGTTTATATATATTGGAGATTAAACCTCTGTCCATTGATTCGTCTGCAAAGATTTTCGCCCATTCTGAGGGATGCCTTTTTCCATTCCCGTGTTTTTTAACAAATAAGGAAAGAAAGGAAAAGAAGCAGAACAGTAATGTGCGTAAAATATGCCTTTTGAAACGGTCGTTTTGAAATATGGACGTCCTTTGAATTTTTTGGTCGATATGTGACCCCAGGATTTGTTTTCAGGGCAGGTGTCATTTACAGGCCTGCAATGATTTTGAATATCAACTGACCATTAGCGCTGGGATTAAAGCTGCTGTTGTGTGAAACGGCCACAAGGTGGCAGCAGTTCACCCTTACCAAATCTGGTTACTAGGGCAAGAGAGCCTCAGTGGAAGTGGTGTTCTAGATTGGAGTTTAGAATGGAATGTGCCAGGAGAAATCCCCTCACGTTTGTCTCACTACTTCTTGTTCGTGTTTTTAATTTAATTTTTTTATTTTTTATTACAGCAAGTTTGATTACAATGTTTGGCTTGTTGTAGGTGTGGAAGATGTGGTTCTTTTACACCTATACAGATGACTGTTCTTCTTGGGATCCTTTTCCCATGTACGTTATGACAGAATGTTGAGTAGTCCTCTCTTGGTATTCTGTAGGTCTTTGGTGATTATATATGTCACCTGTGTTTGTATATGTCTGTTAACCCCGATATCGTAATGAAACCAATCCTCACACCTTTCCATTGGTGAACCATAAGTTTGTTTAATGAATCTGTGATTGCCCTTTTCCGTGGAAATATCTGCCCTGGTATCCATTTTTTGGTAACACCTATAAGTGATATGATATGATATGTGTCTTTCACTTTCTGACTTACTACAAGTCACGTGATTACTTCTAGACTCATCTACGGTGCTGCAAATGGCATTGTGTCCTTTTTTCCCTTGGCTTCTCTTCTGCCTTAGCGGGGTCCATTTTCAACAATGTGATTCCCTGAGGGTTGTGGATTAGCTGACCTGGGCAGCCTTACCCTGCCGGCCCGCCCTCCCCAGGTGTGCCTCGTTGAGGTCAATATAAACAGAGCTCCAGGCAGCAATAGCCCCTGAAGCTGTGCCTGCCTCCATATTCTCTGCCCCGTCAGCAGTCTCGGGGCTGTGCTGGTGGGAGGGAGTGAGGGGCCACAGCTTTGTGGGTGGCCCGGTGTGAGTGGGGTTCTGCTGGCCTTTCTGCAGGAGTTGCCAGACTGCCGCCTGTAAAGAAGAGGATGTGTCACCCATACCTTCCGCTGGAATTTCTCTCCGGACAGAGGTGAGGAAGGAAAAAAGCAGTGGGGGCCGGGACAGGAGGGGTATCTCAGGCAGGACAATGGAAAGCTTCTGGAAGAGCGCCAGGGTCCAGGACCACGCTGGCTGGCCTGCAGGCACCAAGTTGGCCTGCGTGTTGTCGCTGGTGTGGCTCAACGGACCTTCTTCTAGGCTTTCAAGCCCCTGTACATATTCAGGTGTTTTACCTGGGAAGGGTGGGAACAGTTCAGCAGCAGCTGGCCTGGGGCTCAGCTCACGTTTACTCACAGATGCCTCGGCACGGTCCCCCAGCTTTGCAATGAGGACGCTCCTTGCGTGGTGGGTGGGTTGCTGGCTGTACGGGAGATGGTTCCCCACCTCTGACCAATTTCAGAATTGTTTACCGCTGGAGCAAGTGCCGTGATAGGGTTTTCCTCTGTATAACTCGTGGGTTCACTTTTTTTTTTCTTTTATGTTTCAAGTTAGATGTTATTCCTCTTTTATGTATTTATATATATAAGCATGGAAATAATTCATTCCTATAAATACATCTGTGTGACGGGAAGAACTTTTTTTTGTTTTATTTATAAATTTTATTTTTTAAAATTTTGAAATTTAATTTTATTTATTTTTTTATACAGCACGTTATTATTAGTTATGTATTTTATGCATATACATGTATACAGGTCAATCCCAAACTCCCAACTCATCCCACCACCACCACCCCTGGCTTCCCACACTTGGTGTCCATACGTTTGTTCTCTACCTCTGTGTCTCTATTTCTTCCCTGCCAACCAGTTCATCTGTACCATTTTTAGGCTCCACATATATGCGTTAATATACAATATTTGTTTTCCTCTTTCTGACTTACTTCATTCTGTATGACAGTCTCTCGATCCATCGATGTCTCTACAAACGACCCAGTTTCATTCCTTTTTATGGCCGAGTAATATTCCATTTTATATATGTACCACATCTTTATCCATTCATCTGTCTGTGGGCATTTAGGTTGCTTCCATTACCTGGCTATTGTAAATAGTGCTGCAACGAACTTTGTGGTGAATGTGCCTTTTTGAAATACGGTTTTCTCTGGGTATATGCCCAGAAGTGGGATTGCTGGATCAGATGGTAATTCTATTTCTAGATTTTTTAAGGAAACTCCATACTGTTCTCCATAGTGACTGTATCAATTTACATTCCCACCAATTGAGGAAAAGGGCTCCTTTTGTCCACACCCTCCCCAGAATTGGTTGTTTGTAGATTTTCTGATGATGCCGATTCTAACAGGTGTGAGGTGATACCTCATTGTAGTTTTGATTTGCATTTCTCTAAAAATTAGTGCTGTTGAGCAGCTTTTCATGTGCGTCTTGGCCATCTCTGTGTCTCCTTTGAAGAAACGTCTCTTTAGATCTTCTGCCCATTTTTTTGGGTTGTTTTTTTTTAATATTAAGCTGCATGAGCTGTTTATATATATTGCAGATTAAACCTCTGTCCATTGATTCGTTTGCCACGATTTTCACCCATTCTGAGGGATGCCTTTTTCCATTCCAGTTTTTTTTAACAAAAAAGGAAAGAAAGGAAAAGAAGCAGAACACTAATGTGCGTAAAATATGCCTTTTGAAACGGTCGTTTTGAAATATGGACGTCCTTTGAAATTTCTGGTCGATATGTGACCCCAGGATTTGTTTTCAGGGCAGGTGTCATTTACAGGCCTGCAATGATTTTGAATATCAACTGACCATTAGCGTTGGGATTAAAGCTGCTGTTGTGTGAAACGGCCACAAGGTGGCAGCAGTTCACCCTTACCAAATCTGGTTACTAGGGCAAGAGAGCCTCAGTGGAAGTGGTGTTCTAGATTGGAGTTTAGAATGGAATGTGCCAGGAGAAAGCCCCTCACGTTTGTCTCACTACTTCTTGTTTGTGATTTTAATTTAATTTTTTATTTTTTATTACAGCAAGTTTGATTACAATGTTTGGCTTGTTGTAGATGTGGAAGATGTGGTTCTTTTACACATATACAGATGTCTGTTCTTCCTGGGATCCTTTTCCCATGTACGTTATGACAGAATGTTGAGTAGTCCTCTCTTGGTATTCTGTAGGTCTTTGGTGATTATATATGTCACCTGTGTTTGTATATGTCTGGTAACCCCGATATCGTAATGAAACCAATCCTCACACATTTCCATTGGTGAACCATAAGTATGTTTAATGAATCTGTGATTGCCTTTCTCCGTGGAAATATCTGCCCTGGTATCCATTTTTAGGTAACACCTATAAGTGATATGATATGATATGTGTCTTTCACTTTCTGACTTACTACAAGTCACGTGATTACTTCTAGACTCATCTACGGTGCTGCAAATGGCATTGTGTCCTTTTTTCCCTTGGCTTCTCTACTGCCTTAGCGGGGTCCATTTTCAACAATGTGATTCCCTGAGGGTTGTGGATTAGCTGACCTGGGCAGCCTTACCCTGCCGGCCCGCCCTCCCCAGGTGTGCCTCGTTGAGGTCAATATAAACAGAGCTCCAGGCAGCAATAGCCCCTGAAGCTGTGCCTGACTCCATATTCTCTGCCCCGTCAGCAGTCTCGGGGCTGTGCTGGTGGGAGGGAGTGAGGGGCCACAGCTTTGTGGGTGGCCCGGTGTGAGTGGGGTTCTGCTGGCCTTTCTGCAGGAGTTGCCAGGCTGCCGCCTGTAAAGAAGAGGATGTGTCACCCATACCTTCCGCTGGAATTTCTCTCCGGACAGAGGTGAGGAAGGAAAAAAGCAGTGGGGGCCGGGACAGGAGGGGTATCTCAGGCAGGACAATGGAAAGCTTCTGGAAGAGCGCCAGGTTCCAGGACCACGCTGGCTGGCCTGCAGGCACCAAGTTGGCCTGCGTGCTGTCGCTGGTGTGGCTCCACGGTCCTTCCTCTAGGCTTTCAAGACCTTGTACATATTCAGGTGTTTTACCTGCGATGGGTGGGAACAGTTCAGCAGCAGCTGGCCTGGGGCTCAGCTCACGTTTACTCACAGATGCCACGGCACGGTCCCCCAGCTTTGCAGTGAGGACGCTCCTTGAGTGGGGGTTGGGTTGCTGGCTGTACGGGAGATGGTTCCCCACCTCTGACCAATTTCAGAATTGTTTACCGCTGGAGCAAGTGCCGTGATAGGGTTTTCCTCTGTATAACTCGTGGGTTCACTTTTTTTTTCTTTTATGTTTCAAGTTAGATGTTATTCCTCTTTTATGTATTTATATATATAAGCATGGAAATAATTCATACCTATAAATACATCTGTGTGACGGGAAGAACTTTTTTTTGTTTTATTTTTAAATTTTATTTTTTAAAATTTTGAAATTTAATTTTATTTATTTTTTTTATACAGCACGTTATTATTAGTTATGTATTTTATGCATATACATGTATACAGGTCAATCCCAAACTCCCAACTCATCCCACCACCACCACCCCTGGCTTCCCACACTTGGTGTCCATACGTTTGTTCTCTACCTCTGTGTCTCTATTTCTTCCCTGCCAACCAGTTCATCTGTACCATTTTTAGGCTCCACATATATGCGTTAATATACAATATTTGTTTTCCTCTTTCTGACTTACTTCATTCTGTATGACAGTCTCTCGATCCATCGATGTCTCTACAAACGACCCAGTTTCATTCCTTTTTATGGCCGAGTAATATTCCATTTTATATATGTACCACATCTTTATCCATTCATCTGTCTGTGGGCATTTAGGTTGCTTCCATTACCTGGCTATTGTAAATAGTGCTGCAACGAACTTTGTGGTGAATGTGCCTTTTTGAAATACGGTTTTCTCTGGGTATATGCCCAGAAGTGGGATTGCTGGATCAGATGGTAATTCTATTTCTAGATTTTTTAAGGAAACTCCATACTGTTCTCCATAGTGACTGTATCAATTTACATTCCCACCAATTGAGGAAAAGGGCTCCTTTTGTCCACACCCTCCCCAGAATTGGTTGTTTGTAGATTTTCTGATGATGCCGATTCTAACAGGTGTGAGGTGATACCTCATTGTAGTTTTGATTTGCATTTCTCTAAAAATTAGTGCTGTTGAGCAGCTTTTCATGTGCGTCTTGGCCATCTCTGTGTCTCCTTTGAAGAAACGTCTCTTTAGATCTTCTGCCCATTTTTTTGGGTTGTTTTTTTTTAATATTAAGCTGCATGAGCTGTTTATATATATTGCAGATTAAACCTCTGTCCATTGATTCGTTTGCCACGATTTTCACCCATTCTGAGGGATGCCTTTTTCCATTCCAGTTTTTTTTAACAAAAAAGGAAAGAAAGGAAAAGAAGCAGAACACTAATGTGCGTAAAATATGCCTTTTGAAACGGTCGTTTTGAAATATGGACGTCCTTTGAAATTTCTGGTCGATATGTGACCCCAGGATTTGTTTTCAGGGCAGGTGTCATTTACAGGCCTGCAATGATTTTGAATATCAACTGACCATTAGCGTTGGGATTAAAGCTGCTGTTGTGTGAAACGGCCACAAGGTGGCAGCAGTTCACCCTTACCAAATCTGGTTACTAGGGCAAGAGAGCCTCAGTGGAAGTGGTGTTCTAGATTGGAGTTTAGAATGGAATGTGCCAGGAGAAAGCCCCTCACGTTTGTCTCACTACTTCTTGTTCGTGATTTTAATTTAATTTTTTTATTTTTTATTACAGCAAGTTTGATTACAATGTTTGGCTTGTTGTAGGTGTGGAAGATGTGGTTCTTTTACACATATACAGATGTCTGTTCTTCCTGGGATCCTTTTCCCATGTACGTTATGACAGAATGTTGAGTAGTCCTCTCTTGGTATTCTGTAGGTCTTTGGTGATTATATATGTCACCTGTGTTTGTATATGTCTGGTAACCCCGATATCGTAATGAAACCAATCCTCACACATTTCCATTGGTGAACCATAAGTTTGTTTAATGAATCTGTGATTGCCTTTCTCCGTGGAAATATCTGCCCTGGTATCCATTTTTAGGTAACACCTATAAGTGATATGACATGATATGTGTCTTTCACTTTCTGACTTACTACAAGTCACGTGATTACTTCTAGACTCATCTACGGTGCTGCAAATGGCATTGTGTCCTTTTTTCCCTTGGCTTCTCTTCTGCCTTAGCGGGGTCCATTTTCAACAATGTGATTCCCTGAGGGTTGTGGATTAGCTGACCTGGGCAGCCTTACCCTGCCGGCCCGCCCTCCCCAGGTGTGCCTCGTTGAGGTCAATATAAACAGAGCTCCAGGCAGCAATAGCCCCTGAAGCTGTGCCTGCCTCCATATTCTCTGCCCCGTCAGCAGTCTCGGGGCTGTGCTGGTGGGAGGGAGTGAGGGGCCACAGCTTTGTGGGTGGCCCGGTGTGAGTGGGGTTCTGCTGGCCTTTCTGCAGGAGTTGCCAGGCTGCCGCCTGTAAAGAAGAGGTTGTGTCACCCATACCTTCCGCTGGAATTTCTCTCCGGACAGAGGTGAGGAAGGAAAAAATGCAGTGGGAGCCGGGACAGGAGGGGTATCTCAGGCAGGGCAATGGATATCTTCTGGAGGAGCGCCCGGGGCCAGGACCACCCTGGCTGGCCTGCAGGCACCAAGTTGGCCTGCGTGCTGTCGCTGGTGTGGCTCCACGGTCCTTCCTCTAGGCTTTCAAGCCCTTGTACATATTCAGGTGTTTTACCTGGAAAGGGTGGGAACAGTTCAGCAGCAGCTGGCCTGGGGCTCAGCTCACGTTTACTCACAGATGCCTCGGCACGGTCCCCCACCTTTGCAATGAGGACGCTCCTTGCGTGGGGGTTGGGTTGCTGGCTGTATGGGAGATGGTTCCCCACCTCTGACCAATTTCAGAATTGTTTACTGCTGGAGCAAGTGCCGTGATAGGGTTTTCCTCTGTATAACTCGTGGGTTCACTTTTTTTTTCTTTTATGGTTCAAGTTAGATGTTATTCCTCTTTTATGTATTTATATATATAAGCATGGAAATAATTCATTCCTATAAATACATCTGTGTGACGGGAAGAACTTTTTTTTGTTTTATTTTTACATTTTATTTTTTAAAATTTTGAAATTTAATTTTATTTATTTTTTATACAGCACGTTATTATTAGTTATGTATTTTATGCATATACATGTATACAGGTCAATCCCAAACTCCCAACTCATCCCACCACCACCACCCCATGGCTTCCCACACTTGGTGTCCATACGTTTGTTCTCTACCTCTGTGTCTCTATTTCTTCCCTGCAAACCAGTTCATCTGTACCAGTTTTAGGCTCCACATATATGCATTAATATACAATATTTGTTTTCCTCTTTCTGACTTACTTCATTCTGTATGACAGTCTCTCGATCCATCGATGTCTCTACAAATGACCCAGTTTCATTCCTTTTTATGGCCGAGTAATATTCCATTTTATATATGTACCACATCTTTATCCATTCATCTGTCTGTGGGCATTTAGGTTGCTTCCATTACCTGGCTATTGTAAATAGTGCTGCAACGAACATTGTGGTGAATGTGCCTTTTTGAAATATGCTTTTCTCTGGGTATATGCCCAGAAGTGGGATTGCTGGATCAGATGGTAATTCTATTTCTAGTTTTTTTAAGGAAACTCCATACTGTTCTCCATAGTGACTGTATCAATTTACATTCCCACCAATAGTGGAAGAGGGCTCCTTTTGTCCACACCCTCCCCAGAATTGGTTGTTTGTAGATTTTCTGATGATGCCGATTCTAACAGGTGTGAGGTGATACCTCATTGTAGTTTTGATTTGCATTTCTCTAATAATTAGTGCTGTTGAGCAGCTTTTCATGTGCATCTTGGTCATCTCTGTGTCTCCTTTGAAGAAACGTCTCTTTAGATCTTCTGCCCATTTTTTTGGGTTGTTTGTTTTTTTAATATTAAGCTGCATGAGCTGTTTATATATATTGGAGATTAAACCTCTGTCCATTGATTCGTCTGCAAAGATTTTCGCCCATTCTGAGGGATGCCTTTTTCCATTCCCGTGTTTTTTAACAAATAAGGAAAGAAAGGAAAAGAAGCAGAACAGTAATGTGCGTAAAATATGCCTTTTGAAACGGTCGTTTTGAAATATGGACGTCCTTTGAATTTTTTGGTCGATATGTGACCCCAGGATTTGTTTTCAGGGCAGGTGTCATTTACAGGCCTGCAATGATTTTGAATATCAACTGACCATTAGCGCTGGGATTAAAGCTGCTGTTGTGTGAAACGGCCACAAGGTGGCAGCAGTTCACCCTTACCAAATCTGGTTACTAGGGCAAGAGAGCCTCAGTGGAAGTGGTGTTCTAGATTGGAGTTTAGAATGGAATGTGCCAGGAGAAATCCCCTCACGTTTGTCTCACTACTTCTTGTTCGTGTTTTTAATTTAATTTTTTTATTTTTTATTACAGCAAGTTTGATTACAATGTTTGGCTTGTTGTAGGTGTGGAAGATGTGGTTCTTTTACACCTATACAGATGACTGTTCTTCTTGGGATCCTTTTCCCATGTACGTTATGACAGAATGTTGAGTAGTCCTCTCTTGGTATTCTGTAGGTCTTTGGTGATTATATATGTCACCTGTGTTTGTATATGTCTGTTAACCCCGATATCGTAATGAAACCAATCCTCACACCTTTCCATTGGTGAACCATAAGTTTGTTTAATGAATCTGTGATTGCCCTTTTCCGTGGAAATATCTGCCCTGGTATCCATTTTTAGGTAACACCTATAAGTGATATGATATGATATGTGTCTTTCACTTTCTGACTTACTACAAGTCACGTGATTACTTCTAGACTCATCTACGGTGCTGCAAATGGCATTGTGTCCTTTTTTCCCTTGGCTTCTCTTCTGCCTTAGCGGGGTCCATTTTCAACAATGTGATTCCCTGAGGGTTGTGGATTAGCTGACCTGGGCAGCCTTACCCTGCCGGCCCGCCCTCCCCAGGTGTGCCTCGTTGAGGTCAATATAAACAGAGCTCCAGGCAGCAATAGCCCCTGAAGCTGTGCCTGCCTCCATATTCTCTGCCCCGTCAGCAGTCTCGGGGCTGTGCTGGTGGGAGGGAGTGAGGGGCCACAGCTTTGTGGGTGGCCCGGTGTGAGTGGGGTTCTGCTGGCCTTTCTGCAGGAGTTGCCAGGCTGCCGCCTGTAAAGAAGAGGATGTGTCACCCATACCTTCCGCTGGAATTTCTCTCCGGACAGAGGTGAGGAAGGAAAAAAGCAGTGGGGGCCGGGACAGGAGGGGTATCTCAGGCAGGACAATGGAAAGCTTCTGGAAGAGCGCCAGGGTCCAGGACCACGCTGGCTGGCCTGCAGGCACCAAGTTGGCCTGCGTGTTGTCGCTGGTGTGGCTCAACGGACCTTCTTCTAGGCTTTCAAGCCCCTGTACATATTCAGGTGTTTTACCTGGGAAGGGTGGGAACAGTTCAGCAGCAGCTGGCCTGGGGCTCAGCTCACGTTTACTCACAGATGCCTCGGCACGGTCCCCCAGCTTTGCAATGAGGACGCTCCTTGCGTGGTGGGTGGGTTGCTGGCTGTACGGGAGATGGTTCCCCACCTCTGACCAATTTCAGAATTGTTTACCGCTGGAGCAAGTGCCGTGATAGGGTTTTCCTCTGTATAACTCGTGGGTTCACTTTTTTTTTCTTTTATGTTTCAAGTTAGATGTTATTCCTCTTTTATGTATTTATATATATAAGCATGGAAATAATTCATTCCTATAAATACATCTGTGTGACGGGAAGAACTTTTTTTTGTTTTATTTATAAATTTTATTTTTTAAAATTTTGAAATTTAATTTTATTTATTTTTTTATACAGCACGTTATTATTAGTTATGTATTTTATGCATATACATGTATACAGGTCAATCCCAAACTCCCAACTCATCCCACCACCACCACCCCTGGCTTCCCACACTTGGTGTCCATACGTTTGTTCTCTACCTCTGTGTCTCTATTTCTTCCCTGCCAACCAGTTCATCTGTACCATTTTTAGGCTCCACATATATGCGTTAATATACAATATTTGTTTTCCTCTTTCTGACTTACTTCATTCTGTATGACAGTCTCTCGATCCATCGATGTCTCTACAAACGACCCAGTTTCATTCCTTTTTATGGCCGAGTAATATTCCATTTTATATATGTACCACATCTTTATCCATTCATCTGTCTGTGGGCATTTAGGTTGTTTCCATTACCTGGCTATTGTAAATAGTGCTGCAACGAACTTTGTGGTGAATGTGCCTTTTTGAAATACGGTTTTCTCTGGGTATATGCCCAGAAGTGGGATTGCTGGATCAGATGGTAATTGTATTTCTAGATTTTTTAAGGAAACTCCATACTGTTCTCCATAGTGACTGTATCAATTTACATTCCCACCAATTGAGGAAAAGGGCTCCTTTTGTCCACACCCTCCCCAGAATTGGTTGTTTGTAGATTTTCTGATGATGCCGATTCTAACAGGTGTGAGGTGATACCTCATTGTAGTTTTGATTTGCATTTCTCTAAAAATTAGTGCTGTTGAGCAGCTTTTCATGTGCGTCTTGGCCATCTCTGTGTCTCCTTTGAAGAAACGTCTCTTTAGATCTTCTGCCCATTTTTTTGGGTTGTTTTTTTTACTATTAAGCTGCATGAGCTGTTTATATATATTGCAGATTAAACCTCTGTCCATTGATTCGTTTGCCACGATTTTCACCCATTCTGAGGGATGCCTTTTTACATTCCAGTTTTTTTTAACAAAAAAGGAAAGAAAGGAAAAGAAGCAGAACACTAATGTGCGTAAAATATGCCTTTTGAAACGGTCGTTTTGAAATATGGACGTCCTTTGAAATTTCTGGTCGATATGTGACCCCAGGATTTGTTTTCAGGGCAGGTGTCATTTACAGGCCTGCAATGATTTTGAATATCAACTGACCATTAGCGTTGGGATTAAAGCTGCTGTTGTGTGAAACGGCCACAAGGTGGCAGCAGTTCACCCTTACCAAATCTGGTTACTAGGGCAAGAGAGCCTCAGTGGAAGTGGTGTTCTAGATTGGAGTTTAGAATGGAATGTGCCAGGAGAAAGCCCCTCACGTTTGTCTCACTACTTCTTGTTTGTGATTTTAATTTAATTTTTTATTTTTTATTACAGCAAGTTTGATTACAATGTTTGGCTTGTTGTAGATGTGGAAGATGTGGTTCTTTTACACATATACAGATGTCTTTTCTTCCTGGGATCCTTTTCCCATGTACGTTATGACAGAATGTTGAGTAGTCCTCTCTTGGTATTCTGTAGGTCTTTGGTGATTATATATGTCACCTGTGTTTGTATATGTCTGGTAACCCCGATATCGTAATGAAACCAATCCTCACACATTTCCATTGGTGAACCATAAGTATGTTTAATGAATCTGTGATTGCCTTTCTCCGTGGAAATATCTGCCCTGGTATCCATTTTTAGGTAACACCTATAAGTGATATGATATGATATGTGTCTTTCACTTTCTGACTTACTACAAGTCACGTGATTACTTCTAGACTCATCTACGGTGCTGCAAATGGCATTGTGTCCTTTTTTCCCTTGGCTTCTCTACTGCCTTAGCGGGGTCCATTTTCAACAATGTGATTCCCTGAGGGTTGTGGATTAGCTGACCTGGGCAGCCTTACCCTGCCGGCCCGCCCTCCCCAGGTGTGCCTCGTTGAGGTCAATATAAACAGAGCTCCAGGCAGCAATAGCCCCTGAAGCTGTGCCTGACTCCATATTCTCTGCCCCGTCAGCAGTCTCGGGGCTGTGCTGGTGGGAGGGAGTGAGGGGCCACAGCTTTGTGGGTGGCCCGGTGTGAGTGGGGTTCTGCTGGCCTTTCTGCAGGAGTTGCCAGGCTGCCGCCTGTAAAGAAGAGGATGTGTCACCCATACCTTCCGCTGGAATTTCTCTCCGGACAGAGGTGAGGAAGGAAAAAAGCAGTGGGGGCCGGGACAGGAGGGGTATCTCAGGCAGCACAATGGAAAGCTTCTGGAAGAGCGCCAGGTTCCAGGACCACGCTGGCTGGCCTGCAGGCACCAAGTTGGCCTGCGTGCTGTCGCTGGTGTGGCTCCACGGTCCTTCCTCTAGGCTTTCAAGACCTTGTACATATTCAGGTGTTTTACCTGCGATGGGTGGGAACAGTTCAGCAGCAGCTGGCCTGGGGCTCAGCTCACGTTTACTCACAGATGCCACGGCACGGTCCCCCAGCTTTGCAGTGAGGACGCTCCTTGAGTGGGGGTTGGGTTGCTGGCTGTACGGGAGATGGTTCCCCACCTCTGACCAATTTCAGAATTGTTTACCGCTGGAGCAAGTGCCGTGATAGGGTTTTCCTCTGTATAACTCGTGGGTTCACTTTTTTTTTCTTTTATGTTTCAAGTTAGATGTTATTCCTCTTTTATGTATTTATATATATAAGCATGGAAATAATTCATTCCTATAAATACATCTGTGTGACGGGAAGAACTTTATTTTGTTTTATTTTTAAATTTTATTTTTTAAAATTTTGAAATTTAATTTTATTTATTTTTTTATACAGCACGTTATTATTAGTTATGTATTTTATGCATATACATGTATACAGGTCAATCCCAAACTCCCAACTCATCCCACCACCACCACCCCTGGCTTCCCACACTTGGTGTCCATACGTTTGTTCTCTACCTCTGTGTCTCTATTTCTTCCCTGCCAACCAGTTCATCTGTACCATTTTTAGGCTCCACATATATGCGTTAATATACAATATTTGTTTTCCTCTTTCTGACTTACTTCATTCTGTATGACAGTCTCTCGATCCATCGATGTCTCTACAAACGACCCAGTTTCATTCCTTTTTATGGCCGAGTAATATTCCATTTTATATATGTACCACATCTTTATCCATTCATCTGTCTGTGGGCATTTAGGTTGCTTCCATTACCTGGCTATTGTAAATAGTGCTGCAACGAACATTGTGGTGAATGTGCCTTTTTGAAATACGGTTTTCTCTGGGTATATGCCCAGAAGTGGGATTGCTGGATCAGATGGTAATTCTATTTCTAGATTTTTTAAGGAAACTCCATACTGTTCTCCATAGTGACTGTATCAATTTACATTCCCACCAATTGAGGAAAAGGGCTCCTTTTGTCCACACCCTCCCCAGAATTGGTTGTTTGTAGATTTTCTGATGATGCCGATTCTAACAGGTGTGAGGTGATACCTCATTGTAGTTTTGATTTGCATTTCTCTAAAAATTAGTGCTGTTGAGCAGCTTTTCATGTGCGTCTTGGCCATCTCTGTGTCTCCTTTGAAGAAACGTCTCTTTAGATCTTCTGCCCATTTTTTTGGGTTGTTTTTTTTTAATATTAAGCTGCATGAGCTGTTTATATATATTGGAGATTAAACCTCTGTCCATTGATTCGTTTGCCACGATTTTCACACATTCTGAGGGATGCCTTTTTCCATTCCAGTTTTTTTTAACAAAAAAGGAAAGAAAGGAAAAGAAGCAGAACACTAATGTGCGTAAAATATGCCTTTTGAAACGGTCGTTTTGAAATATGGACGTCCTTTGAAATTTCTGGTCGTTATGTGACCCCAGGATTTGTTTTCAGGGCAGGTGTCATTTACAGGCCTGCAATGATTTTGAATATCAACTGACCATTAGCGTTGGGATTAAAGCTGCTGTTGTGTGAAACGGCCACAAGGTGGCAGCAGTTCACCCTTACCAAATCTGGTTACTAGGGCAAGAGAGCCTCAGTGGAAGTGGTGTTCTAGATTGGAGTTTAGAATGGAATGTGCCAGGAGAAAGCCCCTCACGTTTGTCTCACTACTTCTTGTTCGTGATTTTAATTTAATTTTTTTATTTTTTATTACAGCAAGTTTGATTACAATGTTTGGCTTGTTGTAGGTGTGGAAGATGTGGTTCTTTTACACATATACAGATGTCTGTTCTTCCTGGGATCCTTTTCCCATGTACGTTATGACAGAATGTTGAGTAGTCCTCTCTTGGTATTCTGTAGGTCTTTGGTGATTATATATGTCACCTGTGTTTGTATATGTCTGGTAACCCCGATATCGTAATGAAACCAATCCTCACACATTTCCATTGGTGAACCATAAGTTTGTTTAATGAATCTGTGATTGCCTTTCTCCGTGGAAATATCTGCCCTGGTATCCATTTTTAGGTAACACCTATAAGTGATATGATATGATATGTGTCTTTCACTTTCTGACTTACTACAAGTCACGTGATTACTTCTAGACTCATCTACGGTGCTGCAAATGGCATTGTGTCCTTTTTTCCCTTGGCTTCTCTTCTGCCTTAGCGGGGTCCATTTTCAACAATGTGATTCCCTGAGGGTTGTGGATTAGCTGACCTGGGCAGCCTTACCCTGCCGGCCCGCCCTCCCCAGGTGTGCCTCGTTGAGGTCAATATAAACAGAGCTCCAGGCAGCAATAGCCCCTGAAGCTTTGCCTGCCTCCATATTCTCTGCCCCGTCAGCAGTCTCGGGGCTGTGCTGGTGGGAGGGAGTGAGGGGCCACAGCTTTGTGGGTGGCCCGGTGTGAGTGGGGTTCTGCTGGCCTTTCTGCAGGAGTTGCCAGGCTGCCGCCTCTAAAGAAGAGGTTGTGTCACCCATACCTTCCGCTGGAATTTCTCTCCGGACAGAGGTGAGGAAGGAAAAAATGCAGTGGGAGCCGGGACAGGAGGGGTATCTCAGGCAGGGCAATGGATATCTTCTGGAGGAGCGCCCGGGGCCAGGACCACCCTGGCTGGCCTGCAGGCACCAAGTTGGCCTGCGTGCTGTCGCTGGTGTGGCTCCACGGTCCTTCCTCTAGGCTTTCAAGCCCTTGTACATATTCAGGTGTTTTACCTGGAAAGGGTGGGAACAGTTCAGCAGCAGCTGGCCTGGGGCTCAGCTCACGTTTACTCACAGATGCCTCGGCACGGTCCCCCACCTTTGCAATGAGGACGCTCCTTGCGTGGGGGTTGGGTTGCTGGCTGTATGGGAGATGGTTCCCCACCTCTGACCAATTTCAGAATTGTTTACCGCTGGAGCAAGTGCCGTGATAGGGTTTTCCTCTGTATAACTCGTGGGTTCACTTTTTTTTTCTTTTATGTTTCAAGTTAGATGTTATTCCTCTTTTATGTATTTATATATATAAGCATGGAAATAATTCATTCCTATAAATACATCTGTGTGACGGGAAGAACTTTTTTTTGTTTTATTTATAAATTTTATTTTTTAAAATTTTGAAATTTAATTTTATTTATTTTTTTATACAGCACGTTATTATTAGTTATGTATTTTATGCATATACATGTATACAGGTCAATCCCAAACTCCCAACTCATCCCACCACCACCACCCCTGGCTTCCCACACTTGGTGTCCATACGTTTGTTCTCTACCTCTGTGTCTCTATTTCTTCCCTGCCAACCAGTTCATCTGTACCATTTTTAGGCTCCACATATATGCGTTAATATACAATATTTGTTTTCCTCTTTCTGACTTACTTCATTCTGTATGACAGTCTCTCGATCCATCGATGTCTCTACAAACGACCCAGTTTCATTCCTTTTTATGGCCGAGTAATATTCCATTTTATATATGTACCACATCTTTATCCATTCATCTGTCTGTGGGCATTTAGGTTGTTTCCATTACCTGGCTATTGTAAATAGTGCTGCAACGAACTTTGTGGTGAATGTGCCTTTTTGAAATACGGTTTTCTCTGGGTATATGCCCAGAAGTGGGATTGCTGGATCAGATGGTAATTGTATTTCTAGATTTTTTAAGGAAACTCCATACTGTTCTCCATAGTGACTGTATCAATTTACATTCCCACCAATTGAGGAAAAGGGCTCCTTTTGTCCACACCCTCCCCAGAATTGGTTGTTTGTAGATTTTCTGATGATGCCGATTCTAACAGGTGTGAGGTGATACCTCATTGTAGTTTTGATTTGCATTTCTCTAAAAATTAGTGCTGTTGAGCAGCTTTTCATGTGCGTCTTGGCCATCTCTGTGTCTCCTTTGAAGAAACGTCTCTTTAGATCTTCTGCCCATTTTTTTGGGTTGTTTTTTTTACTATTAAGCTGCATGAGCTGTTTATATATATTGCAGATTAAACCTCTGTCCATTGATTCGTTTGCCACGATTTTCACCCATTCTGAGGGATGCCTTTTTACATTCCAGTTTTTTTTAACAAAAAAGGAAAGAAAGGAAAAGAAGCAGAACACTAATGTGCGTAAAATATGCCTTTTGAAACGGTCGTTTTGAAATATGGACGTCCTTTGAAATTTCTGGTCGATATGTGACCCCAGGATTTGTTTTCAGGGCAGGTGTCATTTACAGGCCTGCAATGATTTTGAATATCAACTGACCATTAGCGTTGGGATTAAAGCTGCTGTTGTGTGAAACGGCCACAAGGTGGCAGCAGTTCACCCTTACCAAATCTGGTTACTAGGGCAAGAGAGCCTCAGTGGAAGTGGTGTTCTAGATTGGAGTTTAGAATGGAATGTGCCAGGAGAAAGCCCCTCACGTTTGTCTCACTACTTCTTGTTTGTGATTTTAATTTAATTTTTTATTTTTTATTACAGCAAGTTTGATTACAATGTTTGGCTTGTTGTAGATGTGGAAGATGTGGTTCTTTTACACATATACAGATGTCTTTTCTTCCTGGGATCCTTTTCCCATGTACGTTATGACAGAATGTTGAGTAGTCCTCTCTTGGTATTCTGTAGGTCTTTGGTGATTATATATGTCACCTGTGTTTGTATATGTCTGGTAACCCCGATATCGTAATGAAACCAATCCTCACACATTTCCATTGGTGAACCATAAGTATGTTTAATGAATCTGTGATTGCCTTTCTCCGTGGAAATATCTGCCCTGGTATCCATTTTTAGGTAACACCTATAAGTGATATGATATGATATGTGTCTTTCACTTTCTGACTTACTACAAGTCACGTGATTACTTCTAGACTCATCTACGGTGCTGCAAATGGCATTGTGTCCTTTTTTCCCTTGGCTTCTCTACTGCCTTAGCGGGGTCCATTTTCAACAATGTGATTCCCTGAGGGTTGTGGATTAGCTGACCTGGGCAGCCTTACCCTGCCGGCCCGCCCTCCCCAGGTGTGCCTCGTTGAGGTCAATATAAACAGAGCTCCAGGCAGCAATAGCCCCTGAAGCTGTGCCTGACTCCATATTCTCTGCCCCGTCAGCAGTCTCGGGGCTGTGCTGGTGGGAGGGAGTGAGGGGCCACAGCTTTGTGGGTGGCCCGGTGTGAGTGGGGTTCTGCTGGCCTTTCTGCAGGAGTTGCCAGGCTGCCGCCTGTAAAGAAGAGGATGTGTCACCCATACCTTCCGCTGGAATTTCTCTCCGGACAGAGGTGAGGAAGGAAAAAAGCAGTGGGGGCCGGGACAGGAGGGGTATCTCAGGCAGGACAATGGAAAGCTTCTGGAAGAGCGCCAGGTTCCAGGACCACGCTGGCTGGCCTGCAGGCACCAAGTTGGCCTGCGTGCTGTCGCTGGTGTGGCTCCACGGTCCTTCCTCTAGGCTTTCAAGACCTTGTACATATTCAGGTGTTTTACCTGCGATGGGTGGGAACAGTTCAGCAGCAGCTGGCCTGGGGCTCAGCTCACGTTTACTCACAGATGCCACGGCACGGTCCCCCAGCTTTGCAGTGAGGACGCTCCTTGAGTGGGGGTTGGGTTGCTGGCTGTACGGGAGATGGTTCCCCACCTCTGACCAATTTCAGAATTGTTTACCGCTGGAGCAAGTGCCGTGATAGGGTTTTCCTCTGTATAACTCGTGGGTTCACTTTTTTTTTCTTTTATGTTTCAAGTTAGATGTTATTCCT
The DNA here is from genome assembly GCF_964341445.2 of Mesoplodon mirus. Taxonomy (NCBI): domain Eukaryota; kingdom Metazoa; phylum Chordata; class Mammalia; order Artiodactyla; family Ziphiidae; genus Mesoplodon; species Mesoplodon mirus. The sequence continues at coordinate 291,757 of NW_028295329.1, forward strand.
CTTTTATGTATTTATATATATAAGCATGGAAATAATTCATTCCTATAAATACATCTGTGTGACGGGAAGAACTTTATTTTGTTTTATTTTTAAATTTTATTTTTTAAAATTTTGAAATTTAATTTTATTTATTTTTTTATACAGCACGTTATTATTAGTTATGTATTTTATGCATATACATGTATACAGGTCAATCCCAAACTCCCAACTCATCCCACCACCACCACCCCTGGCTTCCCACACTTGGTGTCCATACGTTTGTTCTCTACCTCTGTGTCTCTATTTCTTCCCTGCCAACCAGTTCATCTGTACCATTTTTAGGCTCCACATATATGCGTTAATATACAATATTTGTTTTCCTCTTTCTGACTTACTTCATTCTGTATGACAGTCTCTCGATCCATCGATGTCTCTACAAACGACCCAGTTTCATTCCTTTTTATGGCCGAGTAATATTCCATTTTATATATGTACCACATCTTTATCCATTCATCTGTCTGTGGGCATTTAGGTTGCTTCCATTACCTGGCTATTGTAAATAGTGCTGCAACGAACATTGTGGTGAATGTGCCTTTTTGAAATACGGTTTTCTCTGGGTATATGCCCAGAAGTGGGATTGCTGGATCAGATGGTAATTCTATTTCTAGATTTTTTAAGGAAACTCCATACTGTTCTCCATAGTGACTGTATCAATTTACATTCCCACCAATTGAGGAAAAGGGCTCCTTTTGTCCACACCCTCCCCAGAATTGGTTGTTTGTAGATTTTCTGATGATGCCGATTCTAACAGGTGTGAGGTGATACCTCATTGTAGTTTTGATTTGCATTTCTCTAAAAATTAGTGCTGTTGAGCAGCTTTTCATGTGCGTCTTGGCCATCTCTGTGTCTCCTTTGAAGAAACGTCTCTTTAGATCTTCTGCCCATTTTTTTGGGTTGTTTTTTTTTAATATTAAGCTGCATGAGCTGTTTATATATATTGGAGATTAAACCTCTGTCCATTGATTCGTTTGCCACGATTTTCACACATTCTGAGGGATGCCTTTTTCCATTCCAGTTTTTTTTAACAAAAAAGGAAAGAAAGGAAAAGAAGCAGAACACTAATGTGCGTAAAATATGCCTTTTGAAACGGTCGTTTTGAAATATGGACGTCCTTTGAAATTTCTGGTCGTTATGTGACCCCAGGATTTGTTTTCAGGGCAGGTGTCATTTACAGGCCTGCAATGATTTTGAATATCAACTGACCATTAGCGTTGGGATTAAAGCTGCTGTTGTGTGAAACGGCCACAAGGTGGCAGCAGTTCACCCTTACCAAATCTGGTTACTAGGGCAAGAGAGCCTCAGTGGAAGTGGTGTTCTAGATTGGAGTTTAGAATGGAATGTGCCAGGAGAAAGCCCCTCACGTTTGTCTCACTACTTCTTGTTCGTGATTTTAATTTAATTTTTTTATTTTTTATTACAGCAAGTTTGATTACAATGTTTGGCTTGTTGTAGGTGTGGAAGATGTGGTTCTTTTACACATATACAGATGTCTGTTCTTCCTGGGATCCTTTTCCCATGTACGTTATGACAGAATGTTGAGTAGTCCTCTCTTGGTATTCTGTAGGTCTTTGGTGATTATATATGTCACCTGTGTTTGTATATGTCTGGTAACCCCGATATCGTAATGAAACCAATCCTCACACATTTCCATTGGTGAACCATAAGTTTGTTTAATGAATCTGTGATTGCCTTTCTCCGTGGAAATATCTGCCCTGGTATCCATTTTTAGGTAACACCTATAAGTGATATGATATGATATGTGTCTTTCACTTTCTGACTTACTACAAGTCACGTGATTACTTCTAGACTCATCTACGGTGCTGCAAATGGCATTGTGTCCTTTTTTCCCTTGGCTTCTCTTCTGCCTTAGCGGGGTCCATTTTCAACAATGTGATTCCCTGAGGGTTGTGGATTAGCTGACCTGGGCAGCCTTACCCTGCCGGCCCGCCCTCCCCAGGTGTGCCTCGTTGAGGTCAATATAAACAGAGCTCCAGGCAGCAATAGCCCCTGAAGCTGTGCCTGCCTCCATATTCTCTGCCCCGTCAGCAGTCTCGGGGCTGTGCTGGTGGGAGGGAGTGAGGGGCCACAGCTTTGTGGGTGGCCCGGTGTGAGTGGGGTTCTGCTGGCCTTTCTGCAGGAGTTGCCAGGCTGCCGCCTCTAAAGAAGAGGTTGTGTCACCCATACCTTCCGCTGGAATTTCTCTCCGGACAGAGGTGAGGAAGGAAAAAATGCAGTGGGAGCCGGGACAGGAGGGGTATCTCAGGCAGGGCAATGGATATCTTCTGGAGGAGCGCCCGGGGCCAGGACCACCCTGGCTGGCCTGCAGGCACCAAGTTGGCCTGCGTGCTGTCGCTGGTGTGGCTCCACGGTCCTTCCTCTAGGCTTTCAAGCCCTTGTACATATTCAGGTGTTTTACCTGGAAAGGGTGGGAACAGTTCAGCAGCAGCTGGCCTGGGGCTCAGCTCACGTTTACTCACAGATGCCTCGGCACGGTCCCCCACCTTTGCAATGAGGACGCTCCTTGCGTGGGGGTTGGGTTGCTGGCTGTATGGGAGATGGTTCCCCACCTCTGACCAATTTCAGAATTGTTTACTGCTGGAGCAAGTGCCGTGATAGGGTTTTCCTCTGTATAACTCGTGGGTTCACTTTTTTTTTCTTTTATGTTTCAAGTTAGATGTTATTCCTCTTTTATGTATTTATATATATAAGCATGGAAATAATTCATTCCTATAAATACATCTGTGTGACGGGAAGAACTTTTTTTTGTTTTATTTTTACATTTTATTTTTTAAAATTTTGAAATTTAATTTTATTTATTTTTTTATACAGCACGTTATTATTAGTTATGTATTTTATGCATATACATGTATACAGGTCAATCCCAAACTCCCAACTCATCCCACCACCACCACCCCATGGCTTCCCACACTTGGTGTCCATACGTTTGTTCTCTACCTCTGTGTCTCTATTTCTTCCCTGCACACCAGTTCATCTGTACCATTTTTAGGCTCCACATATATGCATTAATATACAATATTTGTTTTCCTCTTTCTGACTTACTTCATTCTGTATGACAGTCTCTCGATCCATCGATGTCTCTACAAACGACCCAGTTTCATTCCTTTTTATGGCCGAGTAATATTCCATTTTATATATGTACCACATCTTTATCCATTCATCTGTCTGTGGGCATTTAGGTTGCTTCCATTACCTGGCTATTGTAAATAGTGCTGCAACGAACATTGTGGTGAATGTGCCTTTTTGAAATACGGTTTTCTCTGGGTATATGCCCAGAAGTGGGATTGCTGGATCAGATGGTAATTCTATTTCTAATTTTTTTAAGGAAACTCCATACTTTTCTCCATAGTGACTGTATCAATTTACATTCCCACCAATAGTGGAAGAGGGCTCCTTTTGTCCACACCCTCCCCAGAATTGGTTGTTTGTAGATTTTCTGATGATGCCGATTCTAACAGGTGTGAGGTGATACCTCATTGTAGTTTTGATTTGCATTTCTCTAATAATTAGTGCTGTTGAGCAGCTTTTCATGTGCGTCTTGGCCATCTCTGTGTCTCCTTTGAAGAAACGTCTCTTTAGATCTTCTGCCCATTTTTTTTGGGTTGTTTGTTATTTTAATATTAAGCTGCATGAGCTGTTTATATATATTGGAGATTAAACCTCTGTCCATTGATTCGTCTGCAACGATTTTCGCCCATTCTGAGGGATGCCATTTTCCATTCCCGTGTTTTTTAACAAAAAAGGAAAGAAAGGAAAAGAAGCAGAACACTAATGTGCGTAAAATATGCCTTTTGAAACGGTCGTTTTGAAATATGGACGTCCTTTGAAATTTCTGGTCGATATGTGACCCCAGGATTTGTTTTCAGGGCAGGTGTCATTTACAGGCCTGCAATGATTTTGAATATCAACTGACCATTAGCCCTGGGATTAAAGCTGCTGTTGTGTGAAACGGCCACAAGGTGGCAGCAGTTCACCCTTACCAAATCTGGTTACTAGGGCAAGAGAGCCTCAGTGGAAGTGGTGTTCTAGATTGGAGTTTAGAATGGAATGTACCAGGAGAAAGCCCATCACGTTTGTCTCACTACTTGTTGTTCGTGTTTTTAATTTAAGTTTTTATTTTTTATTACAGCAAGTTTGAATACAATGTTTGGCTTGTTGTAGGTGTGGAAGATGTGGTTCTTTTACACATATACAGATGACTGTTCCTCTTGGGATCCTTTTCCCATGTACGTTATGACAGAATGTTGAGTAGTCCTCTCTTGGTATTCTGTAGGTCTTTGGTGATTATATATGTCACCTGTGTTTGTATATGTCTGTTAACCCCGATATCGTAATGAAACCAATCCTCACACCTTTCCTTTGGTGAACCATAAGTTTGTTTAATGAATCTGTGATTGCCCTTCTCCATGGAAATATCTGCCCTGGTATCCATTTTTAGGTAACACCTATAAGTGATATGATATGATATGTGTCTTTCACTTTCTGACTTACCACAAGTCACGTGATTACTTCTAGACTCATCTACGGTGCTGCAAATGGCATTGTGTCCTTTTTTCCCTTGGCTTCTCTTCTGCCTTAGCGGGGTCCATTTTCAACAATGTGATTCCCTGAGGGTTGTGGATTAGCTGACCTGGGCAGCCTTACCCTGCCGGCCCGCCCTCCCCAGGTGTGCCTCGTTGAGGTCAATATAAACAGAGCTCCAGGCAGCAATAGCCCCTGAAGCTGTGCCTGCCTCCATATTCTCTGCCCCGTCAGCAGTCTCGGGGCTGTGCTGGTGGGAGGGAGTGAGGGGCCACAGCTTTGTGGGTGGCCCGGTGTGAGTGGGGTTCTGCTGGCCTTTCTGCAGGAGTTGCCAGGCTGCCGCCTGTAAAGAAGAGGTTGTGTCACCCATACCTTCCGCTGGAGTTTCTCTCCGGACAGAGGTGAGGAAGGAAAAAATGCAGTGGGAGCCGGGACAGGAGGGGTATCTCAGGCAGGGCAATGGAAATCTTCTGGAGGAGCGCCCGGGGCCAGGACCACCCTGGCTGGCCTGCAGGCACCAAGTTGGCCTGCGTGCTGTCGCTGGTGTGGCTCCACAGTCCTTCCACTAGGCTTTCAAGCCCTTGTACATATTCAGGTGTTTTACCTGGAAAGGGTGGGAACAGTTCAGCAGCAGCTGGCCTGGGGCTCAGCTCACGTTTACTCACAGATGCCTCGGCACGGTCCCAAAGCTTTGCAATGAGGACGCTCCTTGCGTGGGGGGTGGGTTGATGGCTGTATGGGAGATGGTTCCCCACCTCTGACCAATTTCATAATTGTTTACCACTGGAGCAAGTGCCCTGATAGGGTTTTCCTCTGTATAACTCGTGGGTTCAGGTTTTTTTTTTTCTTTTATGGTTCATGTTAGATTTTATTCCTCTTTTATGTATTTATAGATATAAGCATGGAAATAATTCATTCCTATAAATACATCTGTGTGACGGGAAGAACTTTTTGCTGTTTTATTTTTAAATTTTATTTTTTAAAATTTTGAAATTTAATTTTATTTATTTTTTTATACAGCACTTTATTGTTAGTTATGTATTTTATGCATATACGTGTATACAGATCAATCCCAAACTCCCAACTCATCCCACCACGACCACCCCATGGCTTCCCACACTTGGTGTCCATACGTTTGTTCTCTACCTCTGTGTCTCTATTTCTTCCCTGCAAACCAGTTCATCTGTACCATTTTTAGGCTGCACATATATGCATTAATATACAATATTTGTTTTCCTCTTTCTGACTTACTTCATTCTGTATGACAGTCTCTCGATCCATCGATGTCTCTATAAATGACCCAGTTTCATTCCTTTTTATGGCCGAGTAATATTCCATTTTATATATGTACCACCTCTTTATCCATTCATCTGTCTGTGGGCATTTAGGTTGCTTCCATTACCTGGCTATTGTAAATAGTGCTGCAACGAACATTGTGGTGAATGTGCCTTTTTGAAATACGGTTTTCTCTGGGTATATGCCCAGAAGTGGGATTGCTGGATCAGATGGTAATTCTATTTCTAATTTTTTTATGGAAACTCCATACTGTTCTCCATAGTGACTGTATCAATTTACATTCCCACCAATAGTGGAAGAGGGCTCCTTTTGTCCACACCCTCCCCAGAATTGGTTCTTTGTAGATTTTCTGATGATGCCGATTCTAACAGGTGTGAGGTGATACCTCATTGTAGTTTTGATTTGCATTTCTCTAATAATTAGTGCTGTTGAGCAGCTTTTCATGTGCGTCTTGGCCATCTCTGTGTCTCCTTTGAAGAAACGTCTCTTTAGATCTTCTGCCCATTTTTTTGGGTTGTTTGTTTTTTTAATATTAAGCTGCATGAGCTGTTTATATATATTGGAGATTAAACCTCTGTCCATTGATTCGTCTGCAACAATTTTCGCCCATTCTGAGCGATGCCTTTTTCCATTCCCGTGTTTTTTAACAAAAAAGGAAAGAAAGGAAAAGAAGCAGAACACTCATGTGCGTAAAATATGCCTTTTGAAATGGTCGTTTTGAAATATGGACGTCCTTTGAATTTTTTGGTCGATATGTGACCCCAGGATTTGTTTTCAGGGCAGGTGTCATTTACAGGCCTGCAATGATTTTGAATATCAACTGACCATTAGCGCTGGGATTAAAGCTGCTGTTGTGTGAAACGGCCACAAGTTGGCAGCAGTTCACCCTTACCAAATCTGGTTACTAGGGCAAGAGAGCCTCAGTGGAAGTGGTGTTCTAGATTGGAGTTTAGAATGGAATGTGCCAGGAGAAAGCCCCTCACGTTTGTCTCACTACTTCTTGTTCGTGTTTTTAATTTAATTTTTTATTTTTTATTACAACAAGTTTGAGTACAATGTTTGGCTTCTTGTAGGTGTGGAAGATGTGGTTCTTTTACACATATACAGATGACTGTTCTTCCTGGGATCCTTTTCCCATGTACGTTATGACAGAATGTTGAGTAGTCCTCTCTTGGTATTCTGTAGGTCTTTGGTGATTATATATGTCACCTGTGTTTGTATATGTCTGTTAACCCCGATATCGTAATGAAACCAATGCTCACACCTTTCCATTGGTGAACCATAAGTTTGTTTAATGAATCTGTGATTGCCCTTCTCCGTGGAAATATCTGCCCTGGTATCCATTTTTAGGTAACACCTATAAGTGATATGATATGATATGTGTCTTTCACTTTCTGACTTACTACAAGTCACGTGATTACTTGTAGACTCATCTACGGTGCGGCAAATGGCATTGTGTCCTTTTTTTCCTTGGCATCTCTTCTGCCTTAGCGGGGTCCATTTTCAACAATGTGATTCCCTGAGGGTTGTGGATTAGCTGACCTGGGCAGCCTTACCCTGTCGGCCCGCCCTCCCCAGCTGTGCCTCGTTGAGGTCAATATAAATAGAGCTCCAGGCAGCAATAGCCCCTGAAGCTGTGACTGACTCCATATTCTCTGCCCCGTCAGCAGCCTCGGGGCTGTGCTGGTGGGAAGGAGTGAGGGGCCACAGCTTTGTGGGTGGCCCGGTGTGAGTGGGGTTCTGCTGGCCTTTCTGCAGGAGTTGCCAGGCTGCCACCTGTAAAGAAGAGGATGTGTCACCCATACCTTCCGCTGGAATTTCTCTCCGGACAGAGGTGAGGAAAGAAAAAAGCAGTGGGGGCCGGGACAGGAGGGGTATCTCAGGAAGGGCAATGGAAAGCTTCTGGAAGAGCGCCAGGTTCCAGGAACACCCTGGCTGGACTGCAGGCACCAACTTGGCCTGCGTGCTGTCACTGGTGTGGCTCCACAGTCCTTCCTCTAGGGTTTCAAGCCCTTGTACATATTCAGGTGTTTTACCTGGAAAGGGTGGGGACAGTTCAGCAGCAGCTGGCCTGGGGCTCAACTCACGTTTACTCACAGATGCCTCGGCACGGTCCCCCAGCTTTGCAATGAGGACGCTCCGTGTGTGGGGGATGGGTTGCTGGCTGTATGTGAGAGGGTTCCTCACCTCTGACCAATTTCAGAATTGTTTACCGCTGGAGCAAGTGCTGTGATAGGGTTTTCCTCTGTATAACTCGTGGGTTCACTATTTTCTTCTTTTATCGTTCAAGTTAGATTTTATTCCTCTTTTATGTATTTATAGATATAAGCATGGAAATAATTCATTCCTATAAATACATCTGTGTGACGGGAAGAACTTTTTTCTGTTTTATTTTTAAATTTTATTTTTTAAAATTTTGAAATTTAATTTTATTTATTTTTTTATACAGCACGTTATTATTAGTTATGTATTTTATGCATATACATGTATACAGGTCAATCCCAAACTCCCAACTCATCCCACCACCACCACCCCATGGCTTCCCACACTTGGTGTCCATACGTTTGTTCTCTACCTCTATGTCTCTATTTCTTCCCTGCAAACCAGTTCATCTGTACCATTTTTAGGCTCCACATATATGCATTAATATACAATACTTGTTTTCCTCTTTCTGACTTACTTCATTCTGTATGACAGTCTCTCGATCCATCGATGTCTCTACAAATGACCCAGTTTCATTCTTTTTATGGCCGAGTAATATTCCATTTTACATATGTACCACGTCTTTATCCATTCATCTGTCTGTGGGCATTTAGGTTGCTTCCATTACCTGGCTATTGTAAATAGTGCTGCAACGAACATTGTGGTGAATGTGCCTTTTTGAAATACGGTTTTCTCTGGGTACATGCCCAGAAGTGCGATTGCTGGATCAGATGGTAATTCTATTTCTAATTTTTTTAAGGAAACTCCATACTGTTCTCCATAGTGACTGTATCAATTTACATTCCCACCAATAGTGGAAGAGGGCTCCTTTTGTCCACACCCTCCCCAGAATTGGTTGTTTGTAGATTTTCTGATGATGCCGATTCTAACAGGTGTGAGGTGATACCTCATTGTAGTTTTGATTTGCATTTCTCTAATAATTAGTGCTGTTGAGCAGCTTTTCATGTGCGTCTTGGCCATCTCTGTGTCTTCTTTGAAGAAACGTCTCTTTAGATCTTCTGCCCATTTTTGTATTGGGTTGTTTGTTTTTTAATATTAAGCTGCATGAGCTGTTTATATATATTGGAGATTAAACCTCTGTCCATTGATTCGTTTGCAACGATTTTCGCCCATTCTGAGGGATGCCTTTTTCCATTCCCGTTTTTTTTAACAAAAAAGGAAAGAAAGGAAAAGAAGCAGAACACTAATGTGCGTAAAATATGCCTTTTGAAACGGTCCTTTTTAAATATGGACGTCCTTTGAATTTTTTGGTCGATATGTGACCCCAGGATTTGTTTTCAGGGCAGGTGTCATTTACAGGCCTGCAATGATTTTGAATATCCACTGACCATTAGCACTGGGATTAAAGCTGCTGTTGTGTGAAACGGCCACAATGTGGCAGCAGTTCTCCCTTACAAAATCTGGTTACTAGGGCAAGAGAGCCTCAGGGGAAGTGGTGTTCTAGATTGGAATTTAGAATGGAATGTGCCAGGAGAAAGCCCCTCAAGTTTGTCTCACTACTTGTTGTTCGTGTTGTTAATTTAATTTTTTATTTTTTATTACAGCAAGTTTGATTACAATGTTTGGCTTGTTGTAGGTGTGGAAGATGTGGTTCTTTTACACATATACAGATGTCTGTTCTTCCTGGGATCCTTTTCCCATGTACGTTATGACAGAATGTTGGGTTGTCCACTCTTGGTATTCTGTAGGTCTTTGGTGATTATATATGTCACCTGTGTTTGTATATGTCTGATAACCCCAATATCGTAATGAAACCAATCCTCACACCTTTCTATTGGTGAACCTTAAGTTTGTTTAATGAATCTGTGATTGCCCTTCTCCGTGGAAATATCTGCCCTGGTATCCATTTTTAGGTAACACCTATAAGTGATATGATATGATATGTGTCTTTCACTTTCTGACTTACTACAAGTCACGTGATTATTTCTAGACTCATCTACGGTGCTGCAAATGGCATTGTGTCCTTTTTTCCCTTGGATTCTATTCTGCCTTAGCGAGGTCCATTTTCAACAATGTGATTCCCTGATGGTTGTGGATTAGCTGACCTGGGAAGCCTTACCCTGCCGGCCGGCCCTCCCCAGGTTTGCCTCGTTGTGGTCAATATAAACAGAGCTCCAGGCAGCAATAGCCCCTGAAGCTGTGCCTGACTCCATATTCTCTGCCCTGTCAGCAGTCTCGGGGCTGTGCTGGTGGGAGGGAGTGAGGAGCCACAACTTTGTGGGTGGCCCGGTGTGAGTGGGGCTCTGCTGGGCTTTCTGCAGGAGTTGCCAGGAAGCCGCCGGTAAAGAACAGGATGTGTCACCCATACCTTCCGCTGGAATTTCTCTCCGGACAGAGGTGAGGAAGGAAAAAAGCAGTTGGGGCCGGGACAGGAGGGGTATCTCAGGCAGGGCAATGGAAAGCTTCTGGAAGAGCGCCAGGGTTCAGGACCACAAACGCTGGCCTGCAGGCACCAAGTTGTCCTGCGGGCTGTCACTGGTGTGGCTCCACGGTCCTTCCTCTAGGCTTTCAAGCCCATGTACATATTCAGGTGTTTTACCTGGAAAGGTTGGGAACAGTTCAGCAGCAGCTGGCCTGAGGCTCAGCTCACGTTTACTCACAGATGCCTCGGCATGGTCCCCCAGCTTTGCAATGAGGACGCTCCTTGCGTGGGGGGTGGGTTGCTGGCTGTATGGGAGATGGTTCCCCACCTCAGACCAATTTCAGAATTGTTTACCGCTGGAGCAAGTGCGCTGATAGGGTTTACCTCTGTATAACTCGTGGGTTCAGTTTTTTTTTCTTTTATGGTTCAAGTTAGATTTTATTCCTCTTTTATATATTTATAGATATAAGCATGGAAATAATTCATTCCTATAAATATATCTGTGTGACGGGAAGAACTTTTTTCTGTTTTATTTTTAAATTTTATTTTTTAAAATTTTGAAATTTAATATTATTTATTTTTTTTATACAGCACGTTATTATTAGTTATGTACTTTATGCATATATATGTATTCAGGTCAATCCCAACCTCCCAACTCATCCCACCACCACCACCCCATGGCTTCCCACACTTGGTGTCCATACGTTTGTTCTCTACCTCTGTGTCTCTATTTCTTCCCTGCAAACCAGTTCATCTGTACCATTTTTTAGGCTCCACATTTATGCATTAATATACAATATTTGTTTTCCTCTTTCTGACTTACTTCATTCTGTATGACAGTCTCTCGATCCAACGATGTCTCTACAAATGACCCAGTTTCATTCCTTTTTATGGCCGAGTAATATTCCATTTTATATATGTACCACATCTTTATCCACTCATCTGTCTGTGGGCATTTAGGTTGCTTCCATTACCTGGCTATTGTAAATAGTGCTGCAACGAACTTTGTGGTGAATGTGCCTTTTTGAAATACGGTTTTCTCTGGGTATATGCCCAGAAGTGGGATTACTGGATCAGATGGTAATTCTATTTCTAGTTTTTTTAAGGAAACTCCATACTGTTCTCCATAGTGACTGTATCAATTTACATTCCCACCAATAGTGGAAGAGGGCTCCTTTTGTCCACACCCTCCCCAGAATTGGTTGTTTGTAGATTTTCTGATGATGCCGATTCTAACAGGTGTGAGGTGAAACCTCATTGTAGTTTTGATTTGCATTTTCCTAATAATTAGTGCTGTTGAGCAGCTTTTCATGTGCGTCTTGGCCATCTCTGTGTCTCCTTTGAAGAAACGTCTCTTTAGATCTTCTGCCCATTTTTTTTGGGTTGTTTGTTTTTTTAATATTAAGCTGCATGAGCTGTTTATATATATTGGAGATTAAACCTCTGTCCATTGATTCGTCCGCAAAGATTTTCGCCCATTCTGAGCGATGCCTTTTTCCATTCCCGTTTTTTTTAACAAAAAAGGAAAGAAAGGAAAAGAAGCAGAACACTAATGTGCCTAAAATATGCCTTTTGAAAGGGTCGTTTTGACATATGGACATCCTTTGAATTTTTTGGTTGATATGTGACCCCAGGATTTGTTTTCAGGGCAGGTGTCATTTACAGGCCTGCAATGATTTTGAATATCAACTGACCATTAGCACTGGGATTAAATCTGCTGTTGTGTGAAACGGCCACTAGGTGGCAGCAGTTCTCCCTTACCAAATCTGGTTACTAGGGCAAGAGAGCCTCAGTGGAAGTGGTGTTCTAAATTGGAATTTAGAATGGAATGTGCCAAGAGAAAGCCCCTCACGTTTGTCTCACTACTTCTTGTTCGTGTTTTTAATTTAATTTTTTTATATTTTTTATTACAGCAAGTTTGATTACAATGTTTGGCTTGTTGTAGGTGTGGAAGATGTAGTTCTTTTACACATATACAGATGTCTGTTCTTCCTGGGATCCTTTTCCCATGTACGTTATGACAGAGTTGAGTAGTCCTCTCTTGGTATTCTGTAGGTCTTTGGTGATTATATATGTCACCTGTGTTTGTATATTTGTGTTAACCCCGATATCGTAATGAAACAAATCCTCACACCTTTCCATTGGTGAACCATAAGTTTGTTTAATGAATCTGTGATTGCCCTTCTCCGTGGAAATATCTGCCCTGGTATCCATTTTTAGGTAACACCTATAAGTGATATGATATGATATGTGTCTTTCACTTTCTGACTTACTACAAGTCACGTGATTACTTCTAGACTCATCTACGGGGCTACAAATGGCATTGTGTCCTTTTTTCCTTGGCTCCTCTTCTGCCTTAGTGGGGTCCATTTTCAACAATGTGATTCCCTGAGGGTTGTGGATTAGCTGACCTGGGCAGCCTTACCCTGCCGGCCCGCCCTCCCCAGGTGTGCCTCGTTGAGGTCAATATAAACAGAGCTCCAGGCAGCAATAGCCCCTGAAGCTGTGCCTGACTCCATATTCTCTGACCCATCAGCAGTCTCGGGGCTGTGCTGGTGGGAGGGAGAGAGGTGCCACAGCTTTGTGGGTGGCCCGGTGTGAGTGGGGTTCTGCTGGCCGTTCTGCAGGAGTTGCCAGGCTGCCGCCTGTAAAGAAGAGGATTTGTCACCCATACCTTGCGCTGGAATTTCTCTCCAGACAGAGATGAGGAAGGAAAAAAGCAGTGGGGGCCGGGACAGGAGGGGTATCTCAGGCAGGGAAATGGAAAGCTTCTGGTGGAGCGCCCGGGGCCAGGACCACCCTGGCTGGCCTGCAGGCACCAAGTTGGCCTGCGCGCTGTCGCTGGTGTGGCTCCACGGTCCTTCCTCTAGGCTTTCAAGCCCTTGTACATATTCAGGTGTTTTACCTGGAAAGGTTGGGAACAGTTCAGCAGCAGCTGGCCTGAGGCTCAGCTCACGTTTACTCACAGATGCCTCGGCACTGTCCCCCAGCTTTGCAATGAGGACGCTCCTTGCGTGGGGGGTGGGTTGCTGGCTGTATGGGAGATGGTTCCCCACCTCTGACCAATTTCCGAATTGTTTACCGCTGGAGCTAGTGCCCTGATAGGTTTTTCCTCTGTATAACTCGTGGGTTCACTTTTTTTTCTTTTATGGTTCAAGTTAGATTTTATTCCTCTTTTATGTATTTATAGATATAAGCATGGAAATAATTCATTCCTATAAATACATCTGTGTGACGGGAAGAACTTTTTTCTGTTTTATTTTTAAATTTTATTTTTTTAAATTTTGAAATTTAATTTTATTTATTTTTTTATACAGCACGTTATTAATAGATATGTATTTTATGCATATATATGTATTCAGGTCAATCCCAATCTCCCAACTCATCCCACCACCACCACCCCATGGCTTCCCACACTTGGTTTCCATACGTTTGTTCTCTACCTCTGTGTCTCTATTTCTTCCCTGCAAACCAGTTCATCTGTACCATTTTTTAGGCTCCACATATATGCATTTATATACAATATTTGTTTTCCTCTTTCTGACTTACTTCATTCTGTATGACAGTCTCTCGATCCATCGATGTCTCTACAAATGACCCAGTTCCATTCCTTTTGATGGCCGAGTAATATTCCATTTTATATATGTACCACATCTTTATCCATTCATCTGTCTGTGGGCATTTAGGTTGCTTCCATTACCTGGCTATTGTAAATAGTGCTGCAATGAACATTGTGGTGAATGTGCCTTTTTGATTTACGGTTTTCTCTGGGTATATGCCCAGAAGTGGGACTGCTGGATCAGATGGTAATTCTATTTCTAGTTTTTTTAAGGAAACTCCATACTGTTCTCCATAGTGAGTGTATCAAGTTACATTCCCACCAATAGTGGAAGAGGGCTCCTTTTGTCCACACCCTCCCCAGAATTGGTTGTTTGTAGATTTTCTGATGATGCCGATTCTAACGGGTGTGAGGTGATACCTCATTGTAGTTTTGATTTTCATTTCTCTAATAATTAGTGCTGTTGAGCAGCTTTTCATGTGCGTCTTGGCCATCTCTGTGTCTCCTTTGAAGAAACGTCTCTTTAGATCTTCTGCCCATTTTTGTATTGGGTTGTTTGTTTTTTTAATATTAAGCTGCATGAGCTGTTTATATATATTGGAGATTAAATCTCTGTCCATTGATTCGTTTGCAACGATTTTCGCCCATTCTGAGGGATGCCTTTTTCCATTCCCGTTTTTTTTAACAGAAAAGGAAAGAGAGGAAAAGAAGCAGAACACTAATGTGCATAAAATATGCCTTTTGAAACGGTCGTTTTGAAATATGGACGTCCTTTGAATTTTTTGGTCGATATGTGAACCCAGGATTTGTTTTCAGGGCAGGTGTCATTTACAGGCCTGCAATGATTCTGAATATCAACTGACCATTAGCGCTGGGATTAAATCTGCAGTTGTGTGAAACGGCCACAAGGTGGCAGCAGTTCTCCCTTACCAAATCTGGTTACTAGGGCAAGAGAGCCTCAGTGGAAGTGGTGTTCTAGATTGGAATTTAGAATGGAATGTGCCAGGAGAAAGCCCCTCAAGTTTGTCTCACTACTTCTTGTTTGTGTTTTTAATTTAATTTTTTATTTTTTATTACAGCAAGTTTGATTACAATGTTTGGCTTGTTGTAGGTGTGGAAGATGTGGTTCTTTTACACATATACAGATGTCTGTTCTTCCTGGGATCCTTTTCCCATGTACGTTATGACAGAATGTTGAGTAGTCCTCTCTTGGTATTCTGTAGGTCTTTGGTGATTATATATGTCACCTGTGTTTGTATATGTGTGTTAACGCCGATATCGTAATGAAACCAATCCTCACACCTTTCCATTGGTGATCCATAAGTTTGTTTAATGAATCTGTGATTGCCCTTCTCCGTGGAAATATCTGCCCTGGTATCCATTTTTAGGTAACACCTATAAGTGATATGATATGATATGTGTCTTTCAATTTCTGACTTACTACAAGTCACGTGATTATTTCTAGACTCATCTACGGTGCTGCAAATGGCACCGTGTCCTTTTTTCCCTTGGCTTCTCTTCTGCCTTAGCGAGGTCCATTTTCACCAATATGATTCCCTGAGGGTTGTGGATTAGCTGACCTGAGTAGCCTTACACTGCCGACCCGCCCTCCCCTGGTGTGCCTCGTCAGGCTATATGCTGACACACCGGTCAGTGCCAGCGTATGGGCCACGAGTAGGCTATGGCTTGGGGGTAAGCTGTAGGGCTGGTGGTGTGTTTCCGTTCTGTACTAGGGTTAGGGTTAGGGAACGGCAAGGCTTAGGGCACAGGTGAGGGTACGGAAACGTGTGAGGGTCCGGCTATGTGCTGACGCATGGGTCAGTGCCAGCGTACGGGCCAGGATTAGGCTACGGCGTAGGGTAAGGTGTAGGGCTGGTGGTGGGTTTCCGTGATGGGCTAGGGTTAGGGTTAAGGAACGGCAAGGCTTAGGGCACAGGTGATGGTACGGAACCGTGGGAGGGTCAGACTACGTGCTGACGCACGGCTCAGTGCCAGCGTACGGGCCAGGAGTAGCCTACAGCGTAGGGTAGAGTGTAGGGCTAGTGGTGGGTTTCCGTTCGGGGCTAGGGTTAGGATAAGGGAACGGAAAGGCTTAGGGCACAGGTGAGGGTAGAGTGACATGGGAGGGTCAGGCTATGTGCTGAAGCACAGGTCAGTGCCCGCGTACGGGCCAGGATTAGGCTACGGCTTGGGGGTTAGGTATAGGGCTGGTTGTGTGTTTCCATTCCGGGCTAGGGTTAGGGTTAGGGAACGGCAAGGCTTAGGGCACAAGTGATGGTACGGAAACGTGGGAGGGTCAGGCTACGTGCTGACGCACGGGTCAGTGCCAGCGTACGGGCCAGGTGTAGGCTACGGCTTGGGGGTAAGTTGTAGGGCTGGTGATTGGTTTCCATTCCGGGCTAGTGTTAGGGTTAGGGAACGGCAAGGCTTAGGGCCCACGTGAGTATACGGAAACGTGGGAAGGTCAGGCTCCGTGCTGACGCACGGGTCAGTGCCAGCGTACGGGCCAGGATTAGGCTATAGGTTGTGGGTAAGTTTTAGGCTGGTGATGGGTTTCTGTTCTGGGCTAGGGTTAGGGTTAGGGAACGGCAAGGCTTAGGGCACAGGTGAGGGTACGGAAACGTGGGAGGGTTAGGCTACCTGCTGAATGCACGGGTCAGTGCCCGCGTACGGGC